>NW_026606567.1:1375000-1692500 GCF_029890125.1 Rhinichthys klamathensis goyatoka
GGCTGGAAAACCTTGCTGGCATCTGGGGAGACCACACACGAGGAGAAATCGGGCCAAAAAAATCCAACATGTTGGATATCCCCGATTTGAGATCGGAGCGGTCCCGACGTCCTTCCGAGCAGACGAGAGCAGTCTTAACACACCACACACGACAGGAATATCTGATCAGATTATTTTACGATAATCGGAGCATCCTTGAGATTGTCGGAAGGGGTGAATCGGGGCTAAAATCGGCCTAATTATCCTGCCGTGTGAACCAGGCTTAACCCTTTAAGTCAGACTTTATGTTAAGCAGATCACGCAGCAGCACTTAACATGACATTGGCCCTGTGTCTAGATCTGGAATGTTAACTCAATCAAGACCCAAACTTTCATGACTGTCACAAGTTTAAGATGAACACTCTGCCAATTCAATTCAGCACTTAAGCAAAAGCATTTGTTCTCTTTTATTGGCATAATGTGAACGCAAACAGTGTTAGCAGTGTGTTAACTCTCCAATGCTCTAGAGGTTTGAGCCTCTGGGAAGATTGATTTATAGGTTCTCTTGAGGGTAGGAACTAAGCTTTAGGATATCATCCATGCACATATACGAATCTCACTTTCTGGATCTTGAAACTGTTCCATATCTCACTGTTAACGTGATCTCTAACAGTCTTTGTGCATACGAAATCTTGACGTGTTTTCACGCATGTTCATTCTAATGACAAGCACAGGACATCATGAATCATGTGACACGTGTGTTCGGCTCAAAGAGAGCAGAGGTGAAGGAGGATTAATTCGCACAAAATTAGAATTGAGTTTCCATCTTAATTCCTACCATTCGGAGATGAATGCAGTGGTTCATGCTCTGATTTGCTCTCGTTTGGGAGAACGAGGAACACTGCGAGGTCACAGCACACAAGCTTAAATACTAAAAATATCTCTTCCACAGCTAACATCTCAGCCATGAACCTGTCGCATAACAAATCCAATCCAAATGCATCATAATCCATAGTAAAATACTGCTGATGTCCTCAATGAAATGCCACAGGTTAAACCTTAAACGCATACCTCGGGTCTTAATCGGCCTGGGACGTCATTCACAAACCTCCCCCTCATTCATTGTTTTAAAGTTACACATTAACATTCTTAGTACTCCTCAACCCATTCATTGTAAACAATATAACAAGAAAAAAAATACAATTATAAAAGAATGTCTGTTTTCTAATAATTACTTATTAAATTAAATTCATAATAAAATAAATTGTAAAAAAAAGAAAAAGAAAAAAAAAAACCTGTATATTATCGTGTATTTTTATAGAGTATTTATCAAAAAAGGAATTCCCATGATGGTACAGCTGAATTTTCAGCAGCCATTACTCTAGTAATTTTTTTAGGACTATTAGATAAATAAAGTTCCAAGAGCAGCATTTATTTGAAATATAAATATTTTGTAACGTTAAAAACGTCTTTACTGTCACTTTTAATCAATTTAATGCATCCTTGCTGAACATAAGCATTAATGTCTTTTTAAAAAAAATCTTAATGACCCCAACATTTTTTTTGTCAAAAATATTTTTAAAATAATGTCGGTAACGCTTCCTTTTACAGTCCTGTTACCCATGTACATACTATGTACTTATTATAGTAATTACAATTATTGGGTAATAACTAGGTACTAACCCTGAACCTACCCCTAACCCATTTACTTACCTTATATTAGCCAGTACTTTATAGGTAAGTACACGTAAGTACTGTACTGTAAAAGGAAGCGTTAATGTCCATAGACAGAAAAAAATAAAAAATAATTATAAAATAAAATAAAATAGCTACGTCATCGACTCTTAAGTGTTGATGTATAAAATGACGATGAATTCAGAAATACACATGCTCCTGACGGGTGCAAAACAAAGTGAATTCTCTTACCATATGACCAGACCGGTGATAACAGCAGCCCATGTGACACAGCAGGTGTCAGGCCTTTTGACTTCCTCATCCTCTTCCCTTCGACAGCAGCACAGGCAGGTCAGATACGCAGACAGAACCAGCAGACTCAAGCCCAGACCCAGCGCAGACACACAGGCCAGCAAGACGAGAGACTGCCGGACAGAGGCAAGCAAACATGGGCCAGATGGTCAAATCAAACAGGAAGTACAAAAGCCTGTTATTAGTGATGCTGCTGCAGTGCAAGAAAAAGTGGACTTTCTTAATCGGTATTTTAGTCTTGCTTTCCAGTAAAAGATCATCAGAAAAAATATATATCTTGAATTAAATGTCTTTTCCAAATAAATAGGCGTTAAACATTTGTACTAGAACACAAGACAAATGTGTTTTTTTGCGGTGTAAAAATAATGCAAATGTTCTAAGCTACACTTGAATGTGGTGTATTATACGTTATTTGTGATGGTATGAGGAAAGAGCTTAATAGAGCTGTTTTCTGAACTGTCTATATGTGGAGAATTGAAAAACAAAGGTGTTTGCATCTCTAAGAGATGATGTATCTTGACGTTGTGCATGGAACGGTTCGAGGCTGTGGGCGGATAAATCATATAATGGTTGTTACGAGGAAGCGCTTGAGCCCCCACGCGCATCGCCATGGCAACCCACATGGACTGAGGCTAAACAGAAACCTTCAGTCTTTGAGTCCAACATCATGTGATGAAAGTAAAGCACGTCAGCTCTGGAGTCTTGTGATCCAAGGAGACCAGAAGGACAGCAGGATATTAGATATAGATATATTACATATTAGATTAGGTTAAGAAAACACTGAAAAGGGCTACTGCTCATTTAAATGCAAAATATAACAAAAAAAAAGTATAAGCTTTTTAAACTTTAAAGTCGCGTCAAGGGATGAAAAATTGTGGTTACCCCCAGAGTGCAAAACTCAATTTCACATTAGATAATCACAACATGCTCTTGGGAAATTCCTAGCAAAATTACTAAAATCACTAAAGGCTGGTGTGAAATTATTTTTAATGGTACATTTAAACTGCCATATAAGAACTTGGGAATTATGATCAAAACCAAAGAGTTAGAATAGCTCTGTTACAATCATAAAATGTGAAAAGTAAGTTACTAATGTCGAATTTTAGTATTGATCACTGTTAATGAAAATCATATCTAGCTCATGAATATCAGTTATTTGCGAGCTGTTCAAGTCAATTGCATGAAATGCATGAATGTGCATGAATATAAAAAACAAGTTTTTACATAAAAAATCTAGTAGTTTTGTACTTTGACCCCTAAACGGATACCTCAGGTCTTTTTTATCATTGTCTCTATTTATTTGTATCATTGTCACTGTCACTTGATGGTGGATCTGGTGAAGAAGCTGTCAGCGATCAAAATATTGATTTTGAAGATGTATATTTGAATATTTGAAGAATATGTATATGATCATGAATATGAGCCAGATGCTGAATGTACTGGGAAATGAGCTCTGATGAGGACAGTGATGATGGTATAAAACATCTGCTCAAACTGAACCCTTCCAACCTCCAAAAGGTTTTTTTTTTTCTTTATTTTATTCTTCTGTTATTGTTACTCTAATATCAGGAGAGTTTCATATTATTGAGACAGTTAGGGATCCATCCGTGTTAGATATAGATCCGGGTCGCTAAAGACCCGAATGTGTAATAATGATTGGCGAGACATTCCTGCATTTAAGGGTTAACTCAAAAAGTGAAACAAAGTAATATTTTATTAGGGTATCTGCACTTTTGAGCAAATACCTGAGTTCGTACACCGTCTGCAACCATAAGTCAGAGATCTCACCACGATCTCAAACATTTCTCTTCTTCCAAAACTAAATATTCAGAGCTACACTACATATCCACATTACTCTGTACTCCTACTCTTAAATAACTCGTCTCATTTTTATTTCTCCCAAGAAATTTCAGTAACATCTACAGTAAGACAAAGTTGATAGTTACATGCAAACATGAGACCTCTATTATGTCTCCAAAGCTATAAAATAATAACTAATGCATACGTTTTGACCATGTTTAAACAACAAGTTTATTTAATTACCAATAAACTCTTTAACCTGCTACTTCTGACTTGCTAACCTCCTACCAGACTATGTTTGCGAACTTAACACTAGTGACGGTCATTATTACTAATAATAAAACTGTTTGATCTCTATATTTGTCCCATACTTCCTTCATTCAGAGGAAGTTTAAAAGAAGAGCATCACTTCAAACCAAACTTCCTGCCAGTGCTAAAAAAACAAACTTACTGAGAAAAGCCGGACACTTATTCAGAAGGCCAAGCAATAAAGGAAATACACATTTCATTTACATATACTTGCTTCAAATAAATATTGTATAGTGATGGCATCTAATAGCCATATTCAGCTACCATAAAAACTATGATGATACTACAAACGTACATGTCCAGAAAACCACTGGATTTATTTACCATGGTACTTTTTAGTAAAAGAACATCCTAAAATGTCATTGCTTTGAGAAATGTTAAAATATGTAATAAAAAACTTAAACCACATTAAATAAGATTGTCATTTTTTGTGATGCGAATTTCAAATCGCAATGTCAAGATTGATAACTAACGAAAGTATTGAAAATACGTTCAGAAGAACAATTCCTGAGATTGTTTTCAATTTAACCGAGAGAAAGATGTGAAAAGCAGACTTTATTTTAGAACGAGGGAGGAAATAAACTCGTGTTGCTGCTTCATTGATTTTCTCATGTAACCCAGAAAATGTGACCTTGAACAAGGAACGTAATATCCTTTATGATAAAAACCCCAGCAGAAGTATCGACTGAATCGATGAGGGAAATGTTCCTCTGGAGACTGTATTCTGCTAAAGTACAAATCACAGCGTAAGGGAACCAGAGACTATTTAATGGAGATCTGACACACCACCAGACACATCTGTTTACACCAGATATTGCACATTTATAGAGTTCAGTGAGAGACATTAAGAATTATCACACATTTTTGGTCCCAGGATGCTGAAGGTACAAACTATATTCCATTACTGGAATGTGGAATTCTTGTCTTAGCAGTAATGAATTTGGATTATGTTAACCAACAGATCCATAGAAAGCTAGAAGTCACAGACGTCAGAAGCTGTTTGAGTTCTACACAACTGAGCTGAGAGAAACCTGTGATCCACTACAGAATTACATTTCACACTCATCATCCTGCATGTTTCACTACTACACCTGCAAGAACAGGCCACTGCCACAGCTGCTTACTCACAGGGGAGACCGGGGCTAGTTGTCACACAATACTTCAGTGAATATTTCTATGGGTACGTTTTTTTATTTTTAAATCAGTTTCTGTAGGAACATGTCTTAAAGTCTTGGCCCAGAAAAATAGGAAACCGTGGGACATGTGACACCGATTTCAGAAGATTAGAATTCCTGTAAAAAGCCATTTACAACATATTTTGGGGTTCATTTAAAGTCACCATGAAGTCAAAATTGATCATTTTCATTTTTTTAATGGTATATCTCACTATTTATTGCTATAACTTCCCCTCCCCCTTTCAGTGACATCTCTTCTCTGATGATGTGGTTACTAGCATGAGGGCGGGATCAACCTGTCACTCACATGAGATCCACCAATAACAAACCACAACCATCCAATCAATTCCCCATGGACAAAATCAAGTCCCGCCCTACATTTCACTCAGATATACGAGGGAAGAAAATACTAAACTTCCATTTCATGTTGACTTTATAAAAGGGATTTAATTGGTTTTCAGATAAATGCAAACAGCAAATGAATTATTAAAACTGATGAAACCACAAAGACAGTATAAGCCAAATTTGTTTTAGACACTGGCATACTGTCAAGACAAGAGTCAACTTTACAATTAAGTCCAGCTATGTTTTCAGGACAAATGTGTTTTTCATTCATATCAGGTTGGGGTAGCCTATTGTCACACGCTTGAAAGTATTTTAGTTGAGTAAATGTATGTATTAATACATTTATTAATTATAATATGGTTTGGTATTTTGCACGTTATTTTATTAATTTATGTTTAGTATAGAATACAGTATTTTGTTATAGTTGTAAAGTTATAATTAGTTGTAACTATTATAGATATAAATAACTATTATAACTGAAATAGTTATTCTATAGTTGACTGTACATGTGTGTCAGTTGTTTACCAAACAGCTAAAGCGCAAAAAAAAAAAGATAATGTTTACTTAGATTTCACACCTCCATAAACTAAAAATACATTCAACTCCTCTCACCTGCTGATAGCTGGCGTCCTCCGGTTTAAAAGTATTATCAACCGCCTGGAAATTAAAATTAAGATGCGGGAAATTGTGCAGCCAGTAGGTCCACCATGGAGCAATGTAGTCCTGTCGCGATGAGGAGGCCATCCCGGGCGAGAAACTCAAGCACAACCGCAGATCTCTGGAGCGCTCCGGTTATCCTCACTGTTCACTCTATTAAAACACCAAACACTACGAAGATCCGCCACCCGAAGACGGGACGCAATGACAACACAGGGAAACACCGCACAAAAGTATTTCCCCTAGCTCTTTTCGCTTAAAGGGATGCATAACACAAGAGTAGAGTGTGTGGTTGCATGCAGAGTGATCAGCTGTGACCCCTCCAGAGCTCCCTGACACTGACACTGACTGACTCCACGCGTCTCTCCTGCGACTGCGCACCGCACGCGCTCAGGGAGCGAGCGTCGACGGCACTGATCGCTCCAGACAAATTGCAAACTCATGGATAAACAGCAACGGCAACATTTTTCATGTAGGCCATTTCCGCCACATAAGAAAAAAAAATGCTTTGGTAAATCATAATTATGACAGAAAGTTAAATTTGATATAAAAAGTCATAATGATGACAAGTCATATGTCTGTTTCACAGACAGGGTTTAGATTGAGCCAGGATTAGAGCTTAGATCAATTAGGGCATTTACATAGCTTTTATAAACGTGCCTTTAAAAACATTAGGCTTGGTGCATCTTGAGACACAACAATGGCAGTGACATATTTTAAGACTTAAGTGACATATTTTAAAAAATATGGCACTGTCATATAGCCTAGGCCTACGTGAGATAAAAGGGTGAAATTATGATATAAAAAGTTATAGGCTACTTTGACAGAAAAAGTCATAATTTCGATTTTGAATGCCACAATTTCGTTTAATATCTTACTTATGTCATAATTTCACCGTTTTACCTCAGGATTATGACTCACTATGTCATAATCATTACTTTTATGTAATAATTTACACTTTTTTATGTCAATTACAACTCAGTGTGTCAAAATTACGCAGTCACACACTTTTTTTACATGTTTATTTTGAATCACGCATTGCATGTTGTGTTTTAGAATTAACGGAAATGTCTGTACAATCACAGGATAATATCCTGGCAGAAAATTGCCTGTAGGCTACATTTTCCGTTTTTATTTTTTATGGGGAGGGGGGTTTATTATTTCATACTCATTTAAAACGTTGTGCCTCATTAAAAAAAAAAAAAACTCTTTCCCTCTTGTTCAATATTGACATCTGGTGGACAGAAAGGGCATTTCACAAAATAATTGTCCTATTCCAGGGTTTCATAACCCTTCTAAACCAATGACACTTTTATGTCCCCAAACTGTTATGACCCACTATTCATGTTTTAAAATCACGTTTAAATGTTAGAGAGTACCACTATACCCACAATGCTGAAACAAAATCCACCAATCGCAGAAGTTGCTGTTACTATGGAAACAGTAATCATTCGAAATCTATTTTCGAATAAAATTTATTTTTATAATGACTTAGCCTACTGTCATCTTAGTCCAGGGGTTAATCAGAGAGAACGCAGAGTAAACTTCTCTACTCCTGCACTAGAAACAGCATTTCACCTGAAACTAATTGAAGTCAGGTTTATTGACAAAGGAACAAATAATGGACACACAAAATACTTCCAGAGGGAGAAAGGCCAAAATAATAAACAAAAGACTCCTATAATATTGACTATAATTAAAGAAGCGTTATTGTCATTGTGCAATCAATTACAGTAGCCTACAGTGCTTTCTGGGATAAATTGCATAAAGAGGTAAAGAACACAGTCGTGCACATTTGTCCAGGAAAGCTTAAAAAGATTGAAAAACATGTAGGCCAACATTAAGAAAGGTGTTACTAATTAATGAATTATTTAAGCAAAAACATTTTTTTTTGCTTTGAGCACACATTTTTTAAATAAACCTAATATTATGTAGTAATAACACTCCATCTGTTATAAAATAGATGTGGGTGTTAAACAATTTGTTGAGCCACGTGATCACGTACCGAGAGGTGGCAGTAGCACATTACAAGTCAAAGAGAAGAAAAAGAGAAGAAAAGTACCAGAGTGAAAGAACATGATCTCCAAAAACCCCAATGTGCTGACAAATTAACATTTTACCTTTTTTTAATTAAAGCGCACGTCCATAAAATTACAATCTGTTGTCATATGTCGTGCCATGAATCACTGCGGTAAGATGCGGCATCTCAAGTGTGCTGGTCCTGCATGAGTTCTCTGACATGGACATCGTGAGGAATGAAGGGAATGTGTTGAGCTATCAGCTGTATATTGCATATTTGTCATTTTCGGCACGTCAGGTTTCAAGGTCAACCGTGCAAACCGCCATGCAGTTATTTTTGATTAGAGGTCTGATTGATTTTAATATCAATTACTGGTCTGACTGCGACGACCTTCCTTCATAACAATTAAACGACAAAGTATTAGGCACAGGCTGTGCTAACTTCAAATCATTCAACCGATCAGCTTCTGTAACTGAACATAGCAATGCGTATGACCATTTTGCCACACAAAAAGAGACGCCAACACATTTGATGTGGCATTTTTGGGATACAAACGAGCCTTCAAATCTAATTCGTCTCCTTTTTCTCTCTCTCTCTCAACATTATGAAATGATGATGATGTCCCAAGACAACACAGGATGAATTTGCATAATAAACATTTTCATAAAGGTTGTTGCTGACATCATCACAATGACCGTTAGAGGAATTTCCTCCCCATCATCGCCTTCCTTTATTACACATTAATCCTCCAATTCCTGAGACAGCTGTGATGGTTCGCGTTTGATGTTCAAAACAACGTATAGTGATATTAAGGAGTCTTTCCTCTTTGGTTATTGCTTTTTGGGATTTGGAATCCTAAACCCCTCTGTGGCGCAGCGAATGACTAAGGCCTATACATATGAATGAAGATTTACACATCAGGCTCAAAGAGTTTGCGTTCAATCAGACGCCGCTGCTCACTAGCCCTGAGGGTTGAGCTGTGAACAGTAATATCCCAGCTTCAGAGCACGGAGATTGTGCTTTCCCTCAGACTTTTGTTTTATTCTGATCGACTTTCATCCATTGAGACATTTGTCTGTCTGAAAGCCCTTGACTAACTCAGCTGTGCCGTCACGAGCAATGTGAGACTGCCTAGCCTATGTCTTTAATCATGGCCATTTTTGAGTAGTTCTGCTAAAATGCTTAATTGGGGGTGAGCGAAGTGTGCTATTACTGGACTCAGACCACTTAGAGCTCCTTAGCAACACATAAACTTTTTACCAATGCCAATAATGCTACTGAAATCTGAATTTGTCAATCACTGATTGATTTGAGATGCTGAGCTTTTAAAAGAGCTAGGAGGAGAGACACGACTCGACACAAAGTCCGTTCACTCGGCGGCCATATTTGCAACCACTCCGGGCAGCTATTTCAGGCATCCAAGACCAAGGCTGCGTCTGAAATCGTATACTCTCTTGATTGGGTTCTCATTTTGAATAAGTTATTACTTTGCAGCAGCTATAAAAGTATGTAATCAGGAACATAAAGAGATCAAATAGTGACGGGACCAAACAAGAAACAAGATGAGAGTGAATATCATTGAAGCGTTTCATTGATGGAGGAAGCCGAGAGCTCTTATGCACTTGAAAACATATTCCGAACTTGTTTGCTTCTGTCTGGACATGAGTATATATAGAGGACATGGTTTTAGGGGTCATGAAACATATGTTAACAGATGTTTGTGTTGGACATCATAGAAGAGAAAGTTCGCTTCTGTTTATTAAAATTTTAGGAGGAAAATTACACGGGCAGCAGTAAGTTCATTCAACTAGGGATTCTTTTATCCCTTCATTCTTGATGCCATCTTGTCACAGGCAGCTCGCTCACTCGTGACATTGTGTTTTAATGGTGCATGTACTTTTTAAATAACCATAACTTGCTCAATTTTCAACCGATTTTCAAACGGTTTGGTTTGTTATAAACGTCAAAGATGTAGTTATGACACTGCACACGTATGAATAACAAGTGTATCAATAAATAATCATCCAGAATTATAGCCACGTTAATAATTTTTGTAAGAAACCGTTTGTAAATCCATCAAGATTTCAACGAGATTAGAGTATTCGTGCTGATCTTACATCAGGTACCACAGAGCCCGCCAGAAAGCTTGCCTGTGACAAGATGGCCGCCGGTGATGACGATAGAGACTCTGCTGTAAGACATCTAGCCTTTATTATGGATGTCTATGCTCTCAAGTGTCACGCATTGAGCGCGACAGTCACTCATGCGCTTTGTATTTCCCACACTGAAAAACTATGTATAATATATTTAACATGCCGCAGCCCCCACCAGGGGCGGAGTGGGACCAAAAAATCTACCGGGAAATTTCGTAGACCACCGGCCCTCATCGCCGGCAGGGCCGGATTAAGAGATCAGAGGCCCCTGGGCACAATGTCTTGTATGCCCCCTCTTAGGCAGGGAGGCCAAATGTATAATGTCCAAGGACATTTTAATATGGCATTTACAGTTTTCATGACTTAAAAGGAACTTTGTTGTACTATGCCGGATTAAAGTTCATAAATGGTTGTTCTTTCACATAGGATTTTGTAAAACTATGTTGGGTGGACCTCTGTGCCTCTAGGGGGGTTCGGGGGCATACTCCCCCGCAAGAAAATTTTGTACATTTTAAGGTTAAATGCATCAATGTGGTGCTCTTTGAGAGATCAAAATTAAGAGCTTCAACCCATGAACTGCTCATTGAACAAAGAAAAAGCATTGATTTGTACCTGGACATTAAAGCATCTAGTTATGAGAGTCTCAGTCTACATTACATTATCAATGGTGTTTTAGGATGCCAAACAATTATTATAATAATGTAATAATGATTTATATTATTATTCCTATGATGTAAAATCCATATAGCCTATAAATGTACTGTATAAATGAAAATGAATATTTCCAAAGTATATTTTAGCCTACATTACACTATAGTATAGGAAAATTAAAATACTTTTGTCCTAATTTCTTCACTGGCAAGAAATGAACCCTTTAGCTTTTATTTAGGAGAAAACACCAGATCACCGTGCTGATCGCGTGAGCAAAGAGCGCACTTTTCTTTTAATCACGCAGCACAAACAGAATGCCTATATAGCTACTTAAAGTCTTCTGCTGTTTTATAAAGGCACAAAGCCATATCATGGTTTCGATTTTAGTTCGTTGTCAAAATATTACGCTAGAGACCTTTATGGTATAGGCGGTACAGTTTACATCTCATATGTGTTGGGAAAAGGGAGAAGAGAGAGTTCGGCAAAAGGCGGATTCGAACTCGGATCAAACGCGTCAAAAGCTGCTTTCAAGCATTACACACCCTACCACCCACGCCACTGTGGCTATTTCATGACCGGCGTCTTTTTGCTAAAAAAAAACAGGCACTTAGTGCAAATACGCTCCGTTATCGAAAATGTAAAAAAACTGGGTTTTTTTCCCTTGCTTGGGCCTCAAGTGCGCATGGCTATAACACTTAACATGGTATAACTATTATCAGACCGGCCCTCGCGGGCCTCGAAACACTACCGGCCCACCGGGGAAACTCCCGACTCTCCCGATTGCCACTCCGCCCCTGGCCCCCACAATTTATCTGGCCATGCCGCTCTCACTATGGAATCGGCAGGAATCAAGCGCGTCTTTCTTAGTCGAGCCTGACATGTCATCAGCCAATCAAAAAAAAGAAAGGGGTTTTACAATAGCCAATCAGAAAATAGCACTATTGTATCTGGGTAAGATTCAAGATAAGTCATGATCTCCTGTTTTAATCTTATAAAAAATTCACAACTTGTTTGACACAAACAATGACAACTTGACTGCTGTTAGAGAATGATTCCCAGATAATTAGCATCAGTTTTTCATGAGTGTCTGTAACTTAGCCAACAGTTTTACAGCCTGTTCACTGACAACACCTGCTCAGAACAAGTAGTCTAGGCCATATTTTCCTTATCACACGATGACTGACATATTGTCACATTATAAACATCCCTCTCTCCAAATAGGCTTGATATAGGTCACTTTTAAAATCATGACATATTTTATAATTATATCCTGGCCATTGATGCATTAATCATTGCATCTGTCTTTCAAAGATGTCAGGTAAAAAGCAGTTAAGCATCCTCTCATTCGCCCTGAGAGGAAAGCCCCCTAAAAAGGCCAGGTAAGAGGATGCTGGCCCAGAGAAGCTGGCGAAAAGGAGGGGGCGATGTCACTCTTACCGGTCTTTAAAACTTGAGAGCCCTGATAACAACAGGATGTTTTTTTAGAGAAATTGCAGAATTACACTTTTAAACGTAAGTATTGGGTTCTACTTACTCATATAATCTAATGTATCTAATGATAAAAATGTAATAAAAAAAAAAAAATATATATATATATATATACAATTATTATTATTATTTTTACATTTTTGTCATTAGATACATCATTAGATTCAAATGTTGACTTATATCCTACCAAGATAAAAATGCTTCCCGTACTCAGATTTAAATAATACATTTCAAATCAGCAGCTGCAGTGACTCGATGACTTTACCAATTAGCGACTGGGTCTTTTATTTAGAAGATGGGACTTGTTCCACCATATTGCTTGTTGCACTTTCTTTCATAGTAATATGAGTGTCTTGGAGGTCTAGGCATATCTAAAGTCTTTGTCTTCAATCAGTTTTTATTACTTTGATTTTTATTAAAATTGTTTGTTTGAGGTTAAATATATAAATTAAAAAAGAAAGCTTGATTGAACTAAAGCAGCAGTCTTCAAATGCTAAGACAGCATGGTCGTATAAGTTTATTTTTTTATGTTTATTTTTCTCCCCCGCATACAGGTCCTTCTAAAAAAATTAGCATATTGTGATAAAGTTCATTATTTTCCATAATGTAATGATAAAAATTAAACTTTCATATATTTTAGATTCATTGCACACCAACTGAAATATTTCAGGTCTTTTATTGTTTTAATACTGATGATTTTGGCATACAGCTCATGAAAACCCAAAATTCCTGTCTAAAAAAATTAGCAAATTATGAAAAGGGTCTCTAAACGAGCTATTAACCTAATCATCTGAATCAACTAATTAACTCTAAACACCTGCAAAAGATTCCTGAGGCTTTTAAAAACTCCCAGCCTATTTCATTACTCAAAACCGCAATCATGAGTAAGACTGCCGACCTGACTGCTGTCCAGAAGGCCATCATTGACACCCTCAAGCAAGAGGGTAAGACAGAAAGAAATTTCTGAACAAATAGGCTGTTCCCAGAGTGCTGTATCAAGGCACCTCAGTGGGAAGTCTGTGGGAAGGAAAAAGTGTGGCAAAAAACGCTGTACAACGAGAAGAGGTGACCGGACCCTGAGGAAGATTGTGGAGAAGGACCGATTCCAGACCTTGGGGGACCTGCGGAAGCAGTGGACTGAGTCTGGAGTAGAAACATCCAGAGCCACCGTGCACAGGCGTGTGCAGGAAATGGGCTACAGGTGCCGCATTCCCCAGGTCAAGCCACTTTTGAACCAGAAACAGCGGCAGAAGCGCCTGACCTGGGCTACAGAGAAGCAGTTGGACTGTTGCTCAGTTTTGCATGTCATTCGGAAATCAAGGTGCCAGAGTCTGGAGGAAGACTGGGGAGAAGGAAATGCCAAAATGCCTGAAGTCCAGTGTCAAGTACCCACAGTCAGTGATGGTCTGGGGTGCCATGTCAGCTGCTGGTGTTGGTGCACTGTGTTTTATCAAGGGCAGGGTCAATGCAGCTAGCTATCAGGAGATTTTGGAGCACTTCATGCTTCCATCTGCTGAAAAGCTTTATGGAGATGAATATTTCATTTTTCAGCACGACCTGGCACCAGCTCACAGTGCCAAAACCACTGGTAAATGGTTTACTGACCATGGTATTACTGTGCTCAATTGGCCTGCCAACTCTCCTGACCTGAACCCCATAGAGAATCTGTGGGATATTGTGAAGAGAAAGTTGAGAGACGCAAGACCCAACACTCTGGATGAGCTTAAGGCCGCTATCGAAGCATCCTGGGCCTCCATAACACCTCAGCAGTGCCACAGGCTGATTGCCTCCATGCCACGCCGCATTGAAGCAGTCATTTCTGCAAAAGGATTCCCGACCAAGTATTGACTATTGAGTGCATAACTGAACATAATTATTTGAAGGTTGACTTTTTTTTTTTGCATTAAAAACAGTTATTTTATTGGTCGGATGAAATATGCTAATTTTTTGAGACAGGAATTCTGGGTTTTCATAAGCTGTATGCCAAAATCATCAGTATTAAAACAATAAAAGACCTGAAATATTTCAGTTGGTGTGCAATGAATCTAAAATATATGAAAGTTAAATTTTTATCATTACATTATTGAAAATAATCAACTTTATCACCATATGCTAATTTTTTGAGAAGGACCTGTATTTAGTTCCATAACCTGCAGACTGGAATACAACTCATCTCCCGGTATAGTATCCATTTAATACAAGCAAATTTTTTTTCTGTGGTATTTAGTCCTAATATTGTTTGGGAGCATTTGCATTTGTAATGAGTACACAGTACTATAACATTTGATTTCTGGCCAGCATTTCTATGACCTTCTGCGGTTTTAAGTGTGTTCTTGCATTGGAAACTCTGTCTCTCTTCCTCAATTGATTTTTACCTATAATGTGTGGCACTAAACTATTGATCTTTTGTTTTGTTCCCTTTGACCATTACAAGGATAATCCATTTGCTTAGTGGAACAAGGTGACAGAGTATAGTCTAGTTTGTGCACTGCAGGAGGGAATAAAGAAATCATGGAGTTCTTTTGTTTGGCAACCATTAGACCTTGAGAAAGAAAGCACTATGAACAGCAAATATACTGGTTAACCTGCGTTGAGGTGAAATTCAACATATGCTGTGTACGCCAGACACACTCAGTGTACGCTTTCAGCAGTCTGGGAATCCAACAAAAACAGCAGTGATTCCTTTGAATGGGCTGTTGAACTGACTAATGTCTTAAAGTGAGTTCGGCAGCTTGGTCTTTTTGGATTTTCTTCTTCTTTCTGTGATGTATGTATATAATCGTTTGAAACAAGATTACAGCAGCAGCATAAAAAGAATTGGTCCAAGCACGCGCTTGTTGTGGAACATATCACAGCAATCTGCAGTTTACAATGATAATTGTCGCAGCACTGTATCGATCTGTTGGAGTGAGAGCCAAACAAAGCAGGTTTGGAAGAACTCTCCAAAGACATCTTTGCACAATAACTGTTTGCTTTTATGTACCACTTGTGTTTCTGAGGACACAGAGACGATCTGAACAGAGAGTGGAGATAAAGCACAAGCTTGGGCTTGAGAGGAGATTCTTATACTGATCTCAGCGCGAGCAGCACACCTACCAAAGACAACGGGGAACGAAACAAAGAAGACTGCAGCTTAAAGACTGATTAGGGTTTCTGTTACCAGCTCAAGATAAAAGCTTATTCCACAACTATAGGGCCCACAACCAACAAAAAAAAATCTCATCACATAGCAGTTTTATAGTACAGTCAGCATCACTGTGTTAGTGAGTGTTGCAAAATTCAAAAGAACTATATATTTATCGTCCTTGATGTGGAACTTATAGAAAGTTATAAATTGAAAAGGAGCCTATACTCTCGTCAAGATCCCCTGTCTGTTTTATGGACTCTTACCTTGATATTCTGTTGTCTTCCTGCGGGTTAGTTCCTGTTTCCTGTGCTTCCATTGTTATCTTGTTTGTTAACTAATCTCCTACACCTTCATTTAGCCCCTTGTCATCTTGTGTATAAACCCTTTTCTTTATCTTGTGTTAAAGTTTCGTGCTGGTGTTTCTTGCTATTGTTCCTTGTGTTTAAATGTGATTCATCATTCATCTGCATCAAGCCTTTTGGATCTGGATTATCAAGTCAAGCTAGTAGTTACATGACAACCCTGCTATTCTTTTATATTTAAAATGATTTTTAGAACTAAATATTTATCATTCTTGGTGTGAACCGGGCTTTAGTGTGAACAATGGAAGATAAAGATATAGTTCTAAATATAAAAGATAGCAGAGTCCACACCACAAATAGAGGAAGGATCTCATTGGAATCACATAAAAACGATTATTTTCCAGCTGATGAACGATAAAAATGTTGACAGCCAATCAGAATCCATCCTGTTTTAATGCGCTTGAGCATTTAAAGCTGCAGACAACCAGCTTTAAACCATTATATTTTTATTTATTTTTGTAAACAACCAAACTGACAAAAATAATGATAATGGCAGAGCAACAATATCCTCTGAATCACTTTCAAAATGGCTTCTACAAGCTGTTTAACGTTAAAACACTGACCAATCAGAATCCACTTAACTTTAAAAAGCTTTATCGATTGCTTGTCTGGATGCTAGTTATTGTTTAAGCTTTTAATGTGAACTGAATTGAATGTAGAATTGGCATGCAGAAAAAGGCATTTGCTCACTTACAATTCAAATAATTTGAACATAACTTTGTTGACAAAACATAAATAATTACCTCATTTATTCAGACTAATTATGACTATTTATTTCCGAATACCGGTACGTGCACTCTTAAAGGGATAGTTCACCCAAAAATGAAAATTAGCCCATGATTTACCCACCCTCAAGTCATCCTAGGTGTATATGACATTCTTCTTTCAGACGAATACATTCAGAGTTCCCTTTCGAGGGAACTCCAACTGCGTCGAATGACACTTTGGGGGAACGCCCCTCAGCGTAGCGCCTCTGAAGTATGAATGAAACTGAGCTGATCTCTGATTGGTGCAACGTCATGACGTAATGTGTGACGGCACATAGGCGGAAGCTATAAAAGCAGCCGGCACACATAAGATGTCAGCTTTCTGTTCTTCAGCAAGCGCTATCTGTGACTGTTTGTCCTATTTATTGTTGTCTGTTACTGAGTGAATCTGAATGAGTGAAATGGCGAGTGTGAGCTTCAGGAAGTGTGTGCATCCTTGCCCTCGCTACATCACGGGCGGGAACACACACCAACTGTGCACACATTGTTTGGGAATGCAGCACGCGCAGGCAGCTCTCGAGGGGGCTGCTTGCGAGGATTGTGAAAAGTTGACAATCCGTGTGCTGCGTTCCCGGCTGGCTATCTTTGATGAAGATGGTCAGCCTCGCGAGCCCCGTGGTGCGGGACCCGCGTTCGCTGAGGCGGCGCGGCGACGCTCTTCATGGGGCTCGCAAAAAGATCTGTCCGGGGATCTCGAGGCTGCCGAGGCACCTTCTCGGGATTCATCGGGCAGTTCTGATGTCCTCGAGCCTCGTGCAGAAGCCCGCCCCGCGGCTTCTTCTGCGCGAGTCGAGGATCCGATGTTTGAGCTGTCTGCCTCCGAGGAGGTTGACGTGCTCAGCATCGAGGGCGGGGATTTCGGGGACGACTCGCCGCCCCGTGTCCCCGCGTATGAGGAGCTGGTTGAGGTTGTTTCCCGTGCGGTGGCTCATTTAAATATCAGCTGGCCACAAGAGAGGCAGGAAGCGCAAACTAAAAGCAAACTGGATGAGCGCTTCCTGCAGCACAGGGAACAACCTCATCACCGGGGCTTGCCGTTCTTTCCCGATCTGCACAACGAGTTGTGTAGATCGTGGAAAAAACCACACTCTTCTCGTGTCTCCAATCCCCCTATTATTAATTATAGTAACATCATGGGGGCACGAGAGAATGGTTATGGGATGATGCCGCGCGTTGAACAGCCTTTGGCGAATTATTTATCGCCTGAGTCGGCATCATTCCTTAAAGCCCCGGTGCTGCCCACTAAGCCGTGTAGAGACACATCAGCGCTAGTGGGCAGGGCTTATATGGCTGCGGGTCGGGCTGGTGCGAGTCTTCACACCATGGCTATGCTCCAGGCGTACCAGGCCGACCTTCTTAAGGACATTGATGAGGGCGAGGGTCCAACTCCGGAAGATATTGCGGAGTTGAGGAAGGTCGCTGATTTGTCTCTCCGAGTCACCAAGGAGACGGCCCGCGCTGTCGGTCGCTCCATGGCAGCTATGGTGGTCTCGGAGAGGCATTTATGGTTAAATCTTACGGGCATCAGGGAGAAAGACAGGGCTTTCCTCCTTGATGCCCCGATTTCGCCTTCTGGCCTGTTCGGCGACGCCGTTAATACCGTCGTCGACAGGTTTCAGGAGGCGAAAAGACAATCAGCGGCCTTCAAACAATATCTCCCTCGCCGCTCAGTGTCCAAGAAGTCTGCCCCCAGTGGGCAGCCGCAGCCACAGCCATCAGCCAGCTCCTCCGCCTATAGACAGGCTCAAAAACAGAGCGTCGCGTCTAGAGCCCCCCCTCAAGGAGCTTGGGGGCATAGACAGCGCTCTCAGGCGAAGCCTCAGCCTAAGCAGGGCGACCTGAGGGCCGTCCTGCAGGCTAAAAAGGCTTCGTCAAAGAGATCCTAGCTACTCTAGGATCTCTGCGGGCGGCCCCACCCGTGGTGGAACGACCGAGGTCGTCTCCTTCACGGAGCCCGCAGGAAATCGATGTTGCTCTCCCGCCGTTAAACACGCTTCGGGACACATCGGTATCCAGCGAACGCAGGCTGCACTGTCCGCCCCACAGGCTTGCGGTCAGGCAGCATTCGCGTCCGCCCATCGAGAATCGTTTTCGGTTCAGCCCTGCCGGGAATCCGCTTCAGGGGGCCGAGAACGAATCCCGATTAATACCCGAAGCCAGGCTCGAGAGCCTGGTTCCCTTGGTAAAATATTTCGATGCATGGAAAAATCTGGCGAATATTTCTCCTTGGGCCCTGCGCACCATTCAAAATGGGTACAGGCTGCAGTTCAGTTCCCGCCCACCCAGATTCAACGGGGTGGTCTGGACTGTAGTCGACCCAGTGCAGGGTCGGGTATTGGAACAGGAGGTAAACTCCCTGCTGGCAAAGGAGGCTATAGATCGTATTCCTCCACCGGACAGGGAGTCCGGGTTTTACAGCCGCTACTTCATAGTTCCCAAGAAGGATGGGGGGTTGCGTCCAATAATAGATCTCAGGCACCTGAACCGTTCTCTGAGGAGATTCAGGTTCAAGATGCTCACTATTCCCATTATCGTGAGTCAAATTCAGTCCGAGGATTGGTTTGTCACGATAGATCTAAAGGACGCATACTTCCACATATCCATCCTTCCATCTCACAGGAAGTTCCTGAGGTTCGCTTTCGGGGGCGAAGCGTACCAATATCGGGTTCTTCCGTTCGGCCTAGCTCTCTCCCCTCGCACATTTACCAAATGTATGGATGCAGCTCTGGCACCGCTGAGGCTTCAGGGCATCAGGGTGCTCAATTATATCGACTGGCTGATTGTAGCACAGTCACAGGAGCTGGCGGTTCGGCATCGAGATGTCGTCCTCGCTCACATCCAGAGCCTGGGGTTGAGACTCAACACGAAAAAGAGCGTGTTGACACCAGCCCAGAGAACTACGTTCCTGGGAGTGGTGTGGGACTCGGTCACGATGCGGGCACGATTGTCTCCCGCGCGGATCGAGTCCATCCTGACCACAGTGTCCAGGATAAGGCTAGGCCAAGCCATCACTGTGAAGCACTTCCAGAGAGTGTTGGGGCTCATGGCAGCAGCGTCCAGTGTCATTCCATTCGGCCTGCTGCACATGAGGGCCCTTCAGTGGTGGTTAAAAACCAAGGGGTTTTCCCCGAGGGGAAACCCGTTCCGCATAATCAGGGTTACGCGCAGATGCCTTCGTTCCCTATCTATGTGGAAGAAAGCTTGGTTTCTGTCCCAAGGGCCAGTGTTGGGAGCGTCATGTCGCCGGAGAACCGTTTCGACAGACGCCTCCCTCACGGGCTGGGGCGCGGTCATGGACGGCCGCTTTACGACAGGCCTATGGCAGGACCATCATGCCTCCTGGCACATAAACTGCCTGGAGATGTCGGCGGTGTTCCGAGCTCTGAGGAGCTTCCTGCCGGACCTCAAAGGTCATCATGTCCTTGTGAGGTCAGACAATATGTCGGTTGTGGCCTATATAAACCATCAGGGGGGTCTGAGGTCTCGCCCTCTATGCAGACTGGCGCATCAGATCCTCCTGTGGTCCCAGGGGAAGTTGTTGTCTCTAAAAGCAACATTCATCCCGGGGAGTCAAAATCAGGGAGCAGACATCCTGTCGAGACAGGGGCTGAGGCCCGGGGAGTGGAGACTCCACCCCGAGGTGGTGGAGTCAATATCTCAGAGGTTCGGCCCAGTGGAAGTGGACTTGTTCGCGTCTCGAGAGACGACCCACTGTCCACTGTGGTTTTCCCTCACCCATCCAGCCCCGCTGGGGTTGGATGCCATGGTGCAGACGTGGCCGAGGCTACGTCTGTACGCATTTCCCCCGATCGCTCTGCTCCCGGGAGTTCTAGAGGGAGTCCGTCGCGACGGGATCAGTCTACTGTTGGTAGCCCCGTTGTGGCCGGCCCGAGTATGGTTCTCCGACATAATTTTGCTCCTGGACGGCCCTCCATGGGAGATTCCCATCAGGAGGGACCTGCTGACACAGGCAGAGGGCTCAATATTTCACCCTCGGCCCGAGTTATGGAAACTGTGGGTCTGGCCCCTGAGGGGGCACAGTACCTAGAGGCCGGCCTATCAGCTGGAGTAGTGGAGACCATACTCAGCTCTAGAGCTCCATCCACGAGGAAATTGTACGGCTTAAAGTGGAACGTCTTCACCGTTTGGTGTAGGGAGCGTGAGGTGGACCCAGTTAACTGCCCAGTGGCTTCAGTGCTGGAGTTCCTCCAAGATCGCTTCTCCACTGGTCTTACCCCGTCCACACTCAAGGTGTACGTGGCTGCCATTGCGGCTTTCCACGCTCCTCTGAGTGATGGGCCTCTGGGGAGACACCAATTGGTCGTACGTTTCCTCCGTGGGGCTTGGAGGATGAGACCTGCGGCTCGTACCAGGGTTCCCACTTGGGACCTGGCAGTGGTTCTCGAAGGGCTGGCCGAGGCCCCCTTCGAGCCGCTGGAGTCGGCTGAGGCCAAGAACCTTTCGTTGAAGGTGGTCTTTTTGTTGGCCATTACTTCTCTGAGGAGGGTAGGAGATCTCCAGGCGCTCTCCATATCTAACGAGTGCCTGGAGTTTGCTCCAGGCAACATTAAGGCCATTCTTCACCCTAGGCCCGGCTATTTGCCTAAGGTGCCGTCCAGTGCGGCACGGCCTACGGTTCTGCAGGCTTTTCATCCTCCACCTCACGTGACGGCGAATGAAGAGAGACTTCACATGCTCTGCCCTGTCAGAGCACTGAGTATTTACATTCAGAGGTCCTCTTCATGGCGGAAGTCTGACCAGTTGCTGGTGTGTTTCGGGTCGCCCAGAAAGGGGCTTCCCGCCTCAAAGCATACCATCAGCAACTGGATTGTCCAAGCGATTTCCACGGCCTATCAGGTGCGCGGTATGCCTTCACCTTTGGCCGTGAGGGCTCATTCTACCAGAGGCATGGCGTCCTCTAGAGCTCTTCTCGCGGGGGCCCCCATCCAGGAGGTCTGCGATGCAGCAGGATGGGCTACCCCGCATACCTTTATTAGGTTTTATAGTTTGGACATTACGTCTACACCCGGCTCTCTTGTGCTCGCGTCCTAAGTGTGCCTGTGAGCAGCTTCACACTAGGGCAGGCAGGGCGCGTTGTGGCGTAGTGGGTACTCGTTCCCCCAAAGTGTCATTCGACGCAGTTGGAGTTCCCTCGAAAGAGAACGTCCTCGGGTTACGACTGTAACCCTTGTTCCCTGAGAAGGGAACGAGAACTGCGTCCCTTGGCCACGCCTTCCCCTGCCTGGGAGCGCTTGCTTCATCACAGAAGCTGACATCTTATGTGTGCCGGCTGCTTTTATAGCTTCCGCCTATGTGCCGTCACACATTACGTCATGACGTTGCACCAATCAGAGATCGGCTCAGTTTCATTCATACTTCAGAGGCGCTACGCTGAGGGGCGTTCCCCCAAAGTGTCATTCGACGCAGTTCTCGTTCCCTTCTCAGGGAACAAGGGTTACAGTCGTAACCCGAGGACGTTATATATAAAAAAATATCCAGCTCTTCCAAGCTTTATAATGGCAGTGAATGGCCGTTTCTGTTTTGAAGTCCATAAAAGTGCATCCATCCATCATAAAAGTGCTCCACACGGCTCCGGGGGGTTAATAAAGGCCTTCTGAAGTGAAGTGATGCATTTGTGTAAGAAAAATATCCATATATTTAAAACTTTATAAAGTAAAATAACTAGCTTCCGGCCAAACGAACATACGGATTCCACTTAAGACTAAAGCGCAACTTACGCAACTTATGACTTCGGAAGTAGCGTAGTCGCATTACTCGCATAAGTTGCGCTTTAGGCTTAAGTGTAATCCGTATGTTCGTTTGGACGGAAGCTAGTTATTTGACTTTATAAAGTTTTAAATATGGATATTTTTAGAATATAAAATAAAAATAAAGGTTCCAAAAGGGGGTTTTCGCAGTGATACCATAAAAGAACCATCGTTGGTTCCCTAAAGAACCTTTCAGTGAACAGTTCTGAAAAGAACATATTTTTTTCTTTGTGTGAAGAACTTTTTAATTATCTAAAGAGCCTTTTTACACTATAAAGAACTTTTTTTTGTAATGGAAAGATTCCATGGATATTAAAGGTTCTTTATGGAACCACATATTCCAATAAAGAACCATCATTTTTAAGAGTGCATGCTACATTGTTTTCTTAGACACTTTAGACATTTTAGAGAAGCATGATTAGTCAGAATTAATAATTATCAGCGTTATAGAAAAACCTTATCACACACACGGGGTATTTGCAGAAACATTAGATTTGTATTTATTTTTGTAAATATTATCTAATAATACAATTTAATAGTTTAATATAAATAATTCATAATAAATTAATTCCTGTATGTTTTTGAAAATATCCCATATTTTGTATGGTATGTTTTTAAACTGCGAAATACATAAAATACGAATTAAATAAATTTATTAAAAACTACTATGAATAACAGTTACATAAATCCCTTTGAATTGCATTTAATTTGAATAGTACTTAACACGAATAGAACTCAAGCCTTTAGTTTAAATTCACTTTGAATTCAGAAATGGAATAGGAATATAAAAGGCAATCAGTCACATTTGAGAATGCACGTTACACTCAATACTGGGAATTTATTAAAAACCGTACAGTATCTAAAATTGCTATCTTGGAGTGAGAAGTAAGAACACAGTTCTGAAGACGTGAACCGAAAGACCTTGATAATGTATTATTTCAAACATTGGATGTTACACGAGATTTCAGTCGGTACCTCAGAGACCAAAGCCTTGACTGCAGTTCTATTATGATCTTATATTATGTGTCTTTTTGAGTATTATACCTGTTGGTTATTCTATTTCCAGTGCTAGACTTATCATCATAGATTGAACCGCTATCAAGGTCCAGGGGACCTGCAAAGTGCCAGCAAACAACCGGTGCATTTCAATGTTCTGGCAGACTCCGTAAGAGAGCTGTTATGTTATAGATTCTGGTCTGAAACACTTTACATCAAATTGAGGAAGGTGAAGCAGTCTCGCTGTCTCAGTGGTTTCACATTGTGTTTCATACAGATGACTCCCATTAGAGGTAATGACATGACCATTCACGAAGGACAGGGATTCAGAGTCTGCTTCTTGTGAGTGATAAGGACACATTAAAAAGCGTTTGAAATAGAAATGACAAATGATAGATGAAATTTAATAGGCTGGGTAGGCGCATGAAGGAAGGGGACAAAAGAAGTAAACATTTTATTTCCCCCAATGCATTTTGAATTTTAATTCCTGCAGCACTGGCCATTCTTAAATCTGCTGATATTATTCAACGGCCTTTAATCGCTGAATTTTAAGTAGTTTATCCACATTTAAAATGCAATGAATTGTATAATTAAAATAGCTTAGAATGTAAATCAGTGGGCTGGAAAGGCGGTAGGTAATTAAACAGTTTTCCTAGTGGAATAAAGTCCAATTGTCTCAGAAAAGAGAAAAAAAGTGAAGAAAAATCTGTTCAACAGGAAGAAAACATGTTTCGGTGTGTTTCTTGGTGCATAATTTGAGTCCGTAAAATAGCTTGCATATGCAAGTACGTTTATCTGGTAAAAGCATCATCCCATCATTACTGTAATAATTTTAAAGATGCAACCAATTGTTTCCTCATTAAAAAGTCCCTACGGAAATGAATAGGAAACGTTTGAGTGTACGTCATTTTAAACATGAGATGAAGACTAATAGCTAATAAAAGCTGTTTTATTGTACATGAAGTGGGACCCTCAAGAGGGGCTTTCATGTTGAGATCACGTGACCAGCCCAAAACTATTAGTTTGTTCGCTGCAACCCATTGATCCATTCTCATAGCGAACACCACACTACAGCATTATTCACAATCAATTTCTCGAGTGCTTTAATGTTTACTGTTTGATGGAGTGTCTGCAAGCTTCATGTAGTTTCCTCTGAAAACATGGGCTGCTTTGTGGTCTGAAGTTGCAATTAAGATTTAGCAGATGGAAGCCTCACAATTAGTTGGGAGTGGTAATCAATTTCTGCCATTTACTGAGGACTGGGATGCTTCCATGGAGAGAAACGCCTGCGTTTCGAGCAAGAACCGTAACGTGATCTCAGTTCTCCTCTACTTCAGTATTCAGAGCTGTGCATGTGAACCATTTCTGAGTGCTCTTGCACTGCACGAACCTGCACGAAATGCATTACCACATAAAAGAGATGCAGTCTGAGGCGGCGGCATTGCTCCTTTTTTTTTAAATACCCAAAACCATGTTTATCGGAATAGCCATTTAAATGCTTATTTTCAAACCATAACAACATATGCTTTTGTGTTGATTGCTGTGCATTCAGCATATTGATTTCCAATTACACCATTTACGGGACGAGTATATGTCGAGTAAAGGACCGTAACGTTATCTGAGGCACATATGGCGTGTGAATTGTGCATGTGTAGCACATCTGTGTGTGTCCACTGCTGATGAGCAGATGTTTATGCTGATGAGAAGAGCTTTGGGAATGTGGCTAGCCCTGCTAGATGAGATGAGATTGGCATGGCTTTCTCAGCCTTCCACTCACGGCTCCTATGAGCCACTTGATGCCGCAGACAAGAGCACGTCAGCATTGAATGCTACGGCTGTGTGAATGAGGGACTGCAAGATGAATGGCCGCCCACCGAGGAGTTGGTTTTCACCTTGAACATCTCATCACTCTTCCTGACTAATCCTCCGCGCTGCTTCTCTCAGGAAGAGCCAGGTGGCGCTTATTCAATGACACATGAGAACAGGAGTCGACCGCGCATACATCACCCGCCGTCAGTTTAACAGGCTTCTGCGTGCTCCTTTATCCCACTGAAGTGTCACACCAGACCTGAAGGTGCGTCAATGTTTCTCCAAAACAGCTTTTATGCAGTTACTGACCAAATGCAACTCTGGCGTGTCAGAAAGTAACAACTGTACCTTTCTTTTTGCCTTTGTCTGAGAAAAGAGGCAAGTCAGATTTGAACGTCTGTTGCCCACACACACAGTAATTGCCATTACATGTCGGAGCAAAAACTTTACTAGAAATAGCTTGTATATGCAAGCAATCATAATCCCATCATTATTGCATTTTTTTTATCATGCAATTCTTTCTTCATTAGTCATAGTCTTGCCGTTACATGCCGGAGCATATGAACTTTTATATTGTAACTCTTTCGAGAAGTGTTTGGATACACTTTAAAAATGTTAATATTTTTGATGGAAATGATGGAAGGAAATGGAATATAACACTGTTAACTGTAATTTACCTCACCATATATGGTAAAAAAGTGTTTTAGGAAAAAAAAAATATGAGTAACCATATCATTTTTATGGTTAAATATATAATAATTTCAGCAAGAAAAAATGCATATACTTTTAAAGTGAAATATTGTTGTCATATTATAATTTATGGTGAAAAACATTAAAAGGGCATCCTCATCCAGTGTGATTACCACGGTAAATTCGCAGTGAATTTCTGGCAACTAGCCTACACTTCTTAACTTATCTCTTCCCACACCAGCGTTTTATCTGAACATCAAAAGAAAGAGCAGAGCCACTGCTTTTAAACATAAAACGTTTTATTCTTGCTTTATGCATTCTTTTATCGACACTTGATTGTGGGCAAGTTTCATTTAAAGGGTTAGTTCACCCAAAAAAATGAAAATTCTGTCAGTAATTACTCACCCTCATGTTGTTCCAACCCCGTAAGACTTTCGTTAATCTTCGGAACACAAATTAAGATATTTTGGATTAAATCTGAGAGCTGGATCACTCCTCCATAGGCTTCTTAAGGGATCGAGGCCCACAGAGAAGGAAATGAATAGTTGAATAAAGTCGTTATTTTTGTTTGTTTTTTGCGCACAAAAAGTATTCTCGTCGCTTGATAAACTTAAGATTGAGCCAGTGTAGTCACTCGGACTATTTTAACGATTTCTTTCATAACTTTTGGGCTGGCCAGTTTCGATCCCTTAAGAAGCCTAATGGAGGAGTGATCCAGCTCTCAGATTTAATAAAAAATATCTTAATTTGTGTTCCGAAGATGAACGAAAGTCTTACGGGGTTGGAACAACATGAGGGTGAGTAATTACTGACAGAATTTTCATTTTTGGGTGAACTAACCCTTTAAAAAAAAGCAATTAACATTTTGAACAAAAATGTGAGAAAATCGTGTTTTTTTGTCAAAGACTACGTCTGGATTGGATTCAGAATGATGGTCAAAACATTGATCAAGCTAGTCTTGTCCATCAACACCTACAAAGCTTCGTTAGCTAGAGTTCCACTTCCTGGATCAACATTTAATTTGGAAATGTTAGGCAAATTTGATTTATATGCTGTTCAACATTTGATGATCGCGTTATTTTACATGTAAGCAATGCTTCTATCCAGGGGCGTAGAATTTAGTAGGGACGCTAGGGACGTGTCCCTACCAATATCCAGTGACACTGATATATCCCTAGCAATAATTTCGATCAAAACTTAAAATATATTTATATATTGATATCCCCGTCCCCACCAATTTCAAAATCAAACCTACGCCAATGCTCCTATCGCTTGTTTCTGCTTCTTCGCCTTCGCCTGTGTTTTTCTGTACATTCTGTACTATTTCAGAATATGAGCAATAGTGCCCCCCTACCATAGTACAGTGAAAACACAGATTGCCTAAATAGTCTGTCACTGGAGGGGAAATAGTTAACAGAAATTTTTTTATAGCATAGCAAATGCATATTTAAGCAAAAGCTAACCTGAAATATGGGTATATGTTGTTGACCCAGTGAGGATGCATGTGTTTAATTTGTTTGGTCATTTTCAAATCCTAAAATGAATCCGAGTATCAGGATCTGACAAGAGCTGGACAAAGACACACATCACTTACATGAGCCTCAAGACTCAATGTGCAGAAATAGTGTGCAAACTATTAGGCCACGCCTCCAACCTCTCACACATTCTTTCTGAGAAAAAAATGACTATTTTCTCCTCACATGCTTCAACATATGTTCAATTTACTCTTTCCTTCATCTTTTTTGAATCTGCATTCAACAAGGAGAGATAAAGTTAAGATGGGAATGAACATCGTCAAAGCATTCACTTTGTACGGCACCTGAAAAACTGCCTGAATCCATCATTGGTATTCCAGAGGGGCTGAAAATGGTTTTCTGCAGTCCGTCTCTAGTGGTCTCTCGGTTTTGTTTAATTTTTTTCGCCCTTTCCTATTCTTCATTCTATCAGTTTGAGAGCAGGGGAGGCGTGGAGGATGTGTGCTTAAAAGGAAATCCTCTCTGCTTTGTGGCAGAAGTCACAGACTCAGGCTGGCTGACGGAATGACAGGACAAAGCAGATATCCAGAGCATGTCTCTTACCATGGCAATTGCTGCAACTTCGTGGCACTCCGTGTCATCGCATTTGCGAGTGCAGCGTGGTGTGACAGTAGAGAGATGAGTGTCTGAGGTGTTACCTTTTTTTTCCCAATCATATAGTAGATAGGTTGAATACAAAGCTCTGCAGAGTCTGAATCCAGACAGAGTGAAACTGCTGAATTTGAGCTTGGGAGAGCAGAAGGTAATGTTTTCCCTCAAAAACTCTGAGGGTAACTTATCTCAGCCACGAAAATTGATAGAACCCAGGCCGACCCCTACCGCTACCAGTATAGGCGGCAGTGATTTCTTCTAAAGTTGTCTAAACTCAGCAAGACTTTATTACAATGAGCAGCAGGCGTACGATTGGTCTTAAAGGCCAGTGTGTGTACTGCAACGTGGCTGATACACTTTTTGGCAGGGCACTTTGGGTCTGAGCAAGTGTGGAGTGCTGATAACAGGCAAAGTAGCTGCCAATCGGAGATTGCGCGATTAATCCAATTGAAAAGAGAGCTATGGATGGCAGTGGACAACGTAGAGCAGGGCTTCAATCGGTTGGAGGTGATAGTTTAAGCTACTCTCAACTGGTGGGATGTGATAACGACAGCAGTGATAAAAAAAAAATGCTACATTCTAATAATTAAATAATATAAAAATAAAATAAAATGTGAATTATAAAACTTTGACACTTGAAGCCGCAAATGTCCCGCTGATTTGCACAGGCTAGCTTAGCTTGTTAGCCTTTGTCTTTTCCCCCCCGATTGTCCTATGTGGTCGGTCATGTTTATAATGTTACTGCACTGTAAAACATTTTTTTTATCACAACATATTTTTTTTTGCCAAATCAACTTAGATAATTTATGGTTCACATAACATCATATTTTGAGTTTCTGTTGATGAAACCAATCTCTATTGTATTAACTAAAAATTTTTTTTTAACTCGAAATTTTAAAGTCCCCATGTGGTGAAAATCAAGCTTTTAAAATATTGTGTATATGTGGTGTTTTTAATATGCTTTAAGACAAACCATGTGGAAATTCATGAGTCAACACCATTGCTGAGTATTTTCTCCTTAAAACTGCAGTGAACAGTTTTACAAGTTGTTTTCCCGCCTCATGTGTAACAAACAACAACCTGAAACAAAATCAGTTGACAACCACAAGCATTAATATACATAATTTTAATATTTTTCTCCTTAATTATACGATTCTCATCTGATGGCTGGGTATCACATAAACGTGTGGTTAGCATGCTTCAAAACATGTCATCTCGTGTAAAGGCCACGCGACTTCTTCCACTGAAATTTTTATTTACATCCCCCTCCACCCACTACCTGTTTTTACCATCTTTACGCCTGTCCGTGAAGCACATTGTTAACTTATTCCGACTGAGCTCCGCAGCCTAACAAGATCTGACTTCTGTTGACATAAAAGTTTAGTGCTTATGCAAATCCAGCTGGCAGGGACAGACAGTGCAGGAGGTGTAGTCCCTTTAGAGCATCTGCAACCTTGTGTTTCCACAATATGTTTTTTACTATTATCAGCTCCTTGTTACAGTTACGGCTCCCAGATCCAATTAGAGCTTCAAAACAGAAATGAGAACTGGGTGAGTGACTAGTTTGAATGTTGTTCCCAGCTAGTTAGTGCTGGTGTATAGTCTCAGCTTCAGATGGCACACATTCACTGACCACCTAATGCATAGTGCACACAAAAAACTTCCAGGACCCAGACCTGATGACTTCAAATGCACTGGAGAAGTCCTGTCCAATTAAGGGGCTGTTTACACGACACCGTTTTCAACTAAAAACTTTGTATGCGCTTTGGCCGTTCATTTACACGGCAACAGCGTTTTGGGTGCCTGAAAAGGTCTTGCAAGTTTTTGAAATCGGTCTCCGTGTAAACAACAAAGACGCGAATCTCTGAAGACGCGATGACGTCATGCACATGCGTATTACGTGTTCAGTCTATAGTGTTTCATCGCCATCTAAAGGCCTGGCAGCAGAATACAACGTCTTTAGTTGTTTTCGTGGATCCGTGTGAATGGGGATCGTTTTGACAATGCCTCTTTGACAACTTCTCTGTTTTAAGCATATCATTGTCGTTTAAACGTACCCTCAATCTCCATTACTGAAATATATGACAGGCTTAGCTTCAGCCTAGTAATCCTGGAGACATTGATAAGCTAGTAAAGGTGTGTTTAATTATGCTTGCAGCTAAACTCTCCAGGAAACTGGACCTCCAGGAGCAGGATTGGACACCCCTGGCATAGGTGTTTGCAAAAAGTAAACTAGAGAGAGGCTTTGTCAAGTTTTTTTTACTTTGACAGGTAGGGCATGCAAACAAACATGTTCAGGGTTGAGTTGGAATAAAGCCCAAGCTCCAAGAGCATTCATTATCGGACAAAGCGGATGCCGCTTTAATGAGATTACTCCCGCAGACACGCTCCAGAGACAAAGCAATCTCTGCATTGGTTGTCTTGTTTACAGCTAATGGTAACATTTCACAGGCCCTTCAGACGGACAGCTCCAGTGCATTATTGCAGTAATCGATCAGGGCCTCGACACACACATGAAAGGCCCATTCATCGCTCCTGGACCACCCGATTTCGCTCACACTTCAGAACAGCCCACCTCTCGGCGTTTTAAGAACCGCAAAAACAAGCCTGTCCACGCTGTGAGAACACGGCACGTATCATTTGCCTCTCACCTTAGGCGTGAGGGTTTGACAGCTGTCCGTCGATTTGATGTCAGGGGCAGCCCCTGATACACCACTGTCAGGATCTCTGAGGCTGCCCCGTCAGGTCTGCCAGGGGTCATTGTGGTCAGGTGAAAGTGTGCCATGGAAAGGTTAGGCCCGGAGCAACACTCTCATTTTGATTAATGGACCTCTCTGTACCCCTGAGTGAGCAATTATCAGAGGATCGGCACACTCGTTCATCACTGTAACAGAACAGCGGCACGGCCTGTGCTGCGCAACCGTACCCCGAACTGCAGGACTGCCTCCGTACAATGCCACCCCACCTGTTCGGGTCAAGAGAAGAGCGGAAGAGGGGAGTTTAGTGGAGTGGAAAGCAGAGTAGATAAGGTTTCCCTCGAGGAATAACTCGTCAGGCTCTCGGATTTGCTGCAGCGTGAGCTTATAACCAAGCCTGGTGCTTTCATCTATCCTGGCGAACGTAGCGGTCCACACCTCATTTCAGAATGCCCAAACACTATCGTCTACATGATGCAAGAGCCCATTAGCGCAATGTTCTTCCCAACACACCAGGTTTAGGTTATGCTTCGACCTACTTCAAAATAATCATCATCTTCACAGGGCGAGAACATGCGTCGGTGCTACAAAACGAGTCTGTTTGCGACAATACGCAGTGGCTGTCCTCAAGACTGTTTTGCACTGATACTGTCATATTGAGAAAAGCTCATTATGTTAATCTGCAGATCTATTGAGGACATCTGGCAGATGACATGCATCTTTTACTCACACTGCCAAACATATTGACATTAAATGCATTATTACATTAGAAGCCAGCAATCAAATTCACACTGACACTTGATCAATATGTAATTTGCAGATGTATTATTCCCCTGGCCGAGTAACGCATCATCGATGAGCTCGTTTGAATAGGTTCACTTAGACAGACCTCAGTAATTCGCTCAGACTTATCCATTGTCACATAGCAAATGCTCCGATCTCAATGGCTGCCTTTCTTCTGAGAGTAAAAGTACACAGGTTTTTTTCTTCTTTCTTTTTTTCGCCTGGAAACCATGTCCGGTGTACAAAGTATAGGGTTGATACATTTAGATAACCAATGGATCTGCCAAAATTTGACAGGTTTTTGTTGAATTCTGTTTCTAGCAACTGACAGCAGGTTAACTCACAAGCTCAACTGTATTTTCTGCATTGTTTTGAGTTTCTGGACATATTACTTTTGGATCTGCAGAAAGTCTAATCACAGAGTCTATTCATTTTCCCTCTGTTTTTCCAGCATGTATTGTAGGGTGAGGAAAACCGTTGAAAAATACATTTCATGATTGACAACCCTTGTCCTTGAAGTATCAGGAAACAATCAAATGTTGCAGTCATTAATAATTACCAGTATTTGCCATTTTTAAAATGTTTTAATTTACCCGTGATCATCATGGACATGATCAAGTTTCAATATCTAGATGATCTCAGCGTATGACAAATGAAACAAATCTCTATAAAGAATATTAATCACAGATAAACATCACAAACAGTAGAATGTTGTTAAATGATAAATTTCACTTAATTATTTGCGAGAGCCTGTTTTCATTACTGTCCCTCTTTACCTTGACATGTTAGAAAAAGCGAGACAAAAGTTTCAGTTAAAGTTTGATGGATTATGGTCATTAATCATCATACTAATAAAAGCTAATGTGGCATTGCATGTCATATGACCATTAGAGCCCGAATTTTTCCTGAAAGTCTAATTTGCTGTGTTGTAACACAGACATGAGATGTGTATATTAGCCTATATGTGTTACCCTGTTTTACATGGTTTCAAGCTGGGCCAAGCAGGTCATTTGAGTAATCTTGAGTACCCTGTTTCTCATTTTCCACAATTCCTGGATTGAGGAAAGCATTGACACCGTAATATTTTCAGCTGGGGGAAAAAAAATCAAATGAACAAGGCTTGATAAATGTAATGACTTAGATGATTAATTTGAAGAGGATGAAAATTAATTACTCGCTACCTCCTTGTGGGACCACTCTTAGAAATATAGTTTTATTAGTAAACCTCCTCAGCCTGTTAGAATGGAGCGTGCCGTCATCATTTCTAATCCCGAGACCCGATGATTTACCTGCTATTTACCTCTAACTATTAGTCAATTACCAGGCTGTCTTCTGTACCAGACCACCGAGTTAATGGGTTTGGATGAAGGCCAGGGTGTGATTTCTTTTCAACACAGTCTAATGGGCTGTCTTGTGATGCATTTTTAATGCACCACATTGAGTGCAAACCTCCTTTGCCAGCTATTCAGGTATTTTTCTCACATTGATTTTGTCTTCTCCTTTTCCCGCTGTGCAGATTTTGTCGCACAGAATATGCATGCTAATGCATGTCCTTGATATTCAGAAGCTATTGTTAAGACATGTGCTTCCTTAAAGACCAACTCATTTTGAGATTTTAATGCAGTGTGGGATCGTACTGCATGGTCCGTTCAATTTAACCCCTCCGGTTCTACTCGCACCGCTCCGAGCGGGATTCGAATCGGCGCTTCCGGAATATGAGTCAGCCTCTTGATGCCAGGGGAGTGAGGTTTACTTGCACAGCTCTAATTAGGGGGCCTCTGTTACACTTACCCGCTTAAACCTCACTCCCATCCGGGTCACGGCACCACAATTCCAATACTCATTCTACCAATATTCTACTCACCCCGCTCCGAGCGGGATTTCGAACCGGCACTTCCGGCATGAGAGGCGAACGCACTAACATGGATGCTAAAGACCGCAGTCTCTAGTGTAGGGCTGCACGATTTGGGGAAAAAAAATTTAATTGGTTAAAATTACGATTTGCGATTTAAAATGCGATTTTGTTGTTGTTGTGCTTGTTTGTAGGGCTCCACAATTTGGTCCAACATTTTGTACTTATATATTAATATGATCAATAATAATTATTTTGATTATAATTATTGCTAAATAAAAATATTAAACACAATGAGAAATATTTATATTGTAATAACACTTTCCAAATAAAAAAACTCATGTACACCGAAGAAAAACATATTGATTATCATATATATTTCTTTAGAGAGAAATATTAGTTTTCCAATTTTTTTTACCCAAAATAGGAAGGAGTGAGAATTAGTGATCCCTAAACAAACATACTGAAGCCATAGGGGTTCCCTCACACAGAAACTCCAAATTTGCCTTATGAGTTTCCAGGAAATCCCTAATACAGCTATAGCTGTAATACCATAACATACAACAGTATGAACATCCACTATAACAAATAATACAGACACTCGGTGAACGCAATGACTGGATTCATGCATGTGTATCACATTTGCATTTAAATCCTATTAATCATTTAGTGTTTTAGCTTCAATACTAATGGCAGTTCTTCACAGACACAGTTAATGCAAGGTCGTTTTGTCGTGAATGTAATACACTTACAAAGCGCGGTATAAAAAGCTCCCCATAATGGCTTTCCTGACATCTTATTGCTTTTCAAGAGTGGAGTGAAACAGTTGAGTAAAGATCTGTATTTTGAATCTACATATTGCTTTCATGTCCTCTCTTTCATCTCCGTCTCATTCCCTTTTCTCCCTCTCTCTCCTCCTCTTCGCTCACTGGTTGTCTCCAGCCGTTGCTCACATCTTTATTTCATTCCAATTTTCACCCAGCACGATGGAAATGGAGTGGGAGGGCTGGGGAGCTGGATAAGATGGAAGTGGCTGAGAGGAGACAAAAATAAAACCCAATTTCAACAATAGCTCAAACCCCTGCCTCAGTACAGGAGGACGGACCAGCACACCATCAGCAAGTCCTGGAATTTTGTCTTCAACTGTAGGGACTTTTTCTTTTTCTTTTCACAGATGTCCTTGAAAACAAGGCAGACAAACAATGACTGGGGTGACTAAACAGTTGTGGCACTTTTGCAAGCAGTATTTCAGTGAAAAGAAATATTCATTAACCACCTGAAACCTACTGTCGCTAACCAATAATTAGTGAAAAGCAAAAAACCTTGTGAGGCACTTAAAATGGAAGTGAATGTGGCCCATTTTAAATCAGAAATGTGAAGATTCAAATGGTATAAAATTATTATAAAAATAATTGAAACTTTTATAAAATCACTTGCATTCATTTTTTTTTTTTGTTAAATGTTGTGTATTATTTGAACTGTAAATGGCAAAAGAGATGTAAATGAAATGAATATATATTACAACATATTTAATTATATTTATTTATAATATGTAATTTTGACACACTAAAATCATGTTAACACATATTGTTTACGTATTGTGGCTTTACTATTGAAACCATAGACTACCCAAATTCATTTCCATTATAAGTGTTTCACTGTGACCCAGATTTGCAAGTTTTTTTTTTTTTTTTTTAAAGAAAGGAGGGACCAGTCAAAAATGAATATAAATTATATAAACACTGAACCTTGAATATTCCTTTAAATTTAGCGAATTTCCTTCTCTGGGTTTCTATTTTCTATAGTGAGTCACTACTCAATTAGCTCCACCCCGTGGAGCCTGTCTGATGTGTATAGAAGGGATGGATTAAGACTGTTCTGCCCGTCCTGGTCAGATGGCATTATATCAGTGAATCAGACCTATCATCCCCTCAAATGACAGCAAATGACTACGACGCTGTCAGGTATGAGCTCTAATCACACACGGCTCTCCGAGGCGAATGTAATCACACCCCAGCCACACTGCAACTCAGCAACTGGCTTAAAAACTGCCCTCTGACATCCACAGAAGACCTCTTCACATAATATTATACGGGAAAACCATTAAGGTAATATCATGGTGGTTTTCTTGCTGTACTATGCGTATGATTATGTTAAAGTAAGATGGTGGCTCCAAAAAGTACTTGAGCCACACTTAAAATGTTCTTTGATTAGATATTAGTGGCATCTGCAGACGAACAACTTTTCTCAGAAATAACTTTTCTTACCCATGGTTTGCAACGATTTTTAAAACAATTGGTCTTTTAGTGATATTTCTATAAACGTGTCAACCACAAGTTTTTTTCGGCAATGTACTGTTTGACAATTTAAAACCAAACTTTTTTTTTGTAAGGTTTTTTTTTTGCTTGAAAAAGATGCTTGTGTTTCTTTCTTTAAAATGAATTCTAATTGGCTTGATGCTTTGTATGGGGCAGTATTGGCCCGTTCATTAACACGACAATGATGCTTTGGGGGCCTGAAAATGCAAACTTTTGAAAATGTAATTCTCTGTGTAAACTACAATAACGTGAATTTGTGAAAACGGTGACATCATGCGCATGCGTATTACCTGTTCAGTCTTTAGGCGTGTAGTGTTTCTTTACAAAGTGACATCGCCAACTACTGGCCTGGCATGAATAACACAGCAGTTTCAATCGATTTCACGGATCCGTTTTGAATGGGGATCGTTTTGACAACGTTGTCGTCTGTGCAAAAAAAATGCAAAGGAAAAACTTTTCCGTTCTTAGTACACTGTTGCCGTGTAAACATAGCCTGGGAAAACCCAGACAACTTCCGGCAAATTTAGATTTGCTCTGAAAGTTAGTCTGGCAAAGAGCTCATTCAAGCCCATTTCCAATCCGTCGAAATCGAGGCACCAATCAGAAACGTTGGGGCGGGCTTTACACGATGACGACAGCGCTGGGATTTTGAAGCAGATTTTGTAGCCTACATTACAAAGATGGATGCCGCCGTCGAACATCACTCGTTCGAATCAGCCATCGCGTCTGTTTTAAGCGATTTGATTTTGAACGTTTCCTTTTTGTTAAAAACCGAGCAAAGAACAACACTCGGAGATGTTTCTGCCGCTCTGCATACGTCATCTCCTTCATCGCTCTGATTGGTTTTAGGTCTATCCGCGACGTCCATTGGTGACGCCCCTCTGGAAACGTTTTGCCAGACCATAAAGTTACAACTGAGAATGGTCTGGTTTTAACCAGGCTAGTGTAAACGTGTCCTCATTTTTAAAGTTTTGGGTCTTTTTCCTTTTTTTATGTGTGCACTACAGCAATTCAAATCAGAATGGCAAATGCATGCACATGGCACAATTTTATTCTTAGCTACAGTATGACAGACAAACTCTAATTTGTTGTGTTGAATGAGCTCTCCTCTTAAAGTGATAGATGAACTTTTTAAACATTTTTTAAATTATGCATTAAATGGGCTGTTACTCCACATAATATAAACCCATAATATATCTACAGAGAGGTGCAGGTATGACGTCACTTTGTAGGCCAACCGGCAGTTAGCATCACTCTGGTTCCCTTGACAAAAACCCAATAGGATTTTCCCATAGGCTTTTGGATTATCGCAAAAAAAACAGTTCTGTCATCAACAAGTGTTTTGTCCATCAAGATAAGTTTCACAGATGAACACAACTTTTATGAATTTTGAAGCCTAAATGCAGTCGCCAGAAGTAAAAAGCTAAAGGCTATAAACAAACTACACCACGGTCCCACGACTTCAACGTCACCCTCACTAATCTTCCGACAACTCTTTCAGTTTTTATCTAAAAACATTTTTCCAGAAAGTTTGAGTTAAAATAGTTTATAAGAGCACAATTATAAGTGTGGCTGTAAAAGCATGATGACTTCTAATGTCCTCGACAGCCTCCGTTTAGCCACTTGTTACTGCCTTTTTTAAGACACGTAACAGCTTAAAAAATCACGAGTGGGGCAATACTGATGTATTTTATGTCGTAGAATAAAACGTGAAAGTGTTTCGAGCTTGTGTTCACCACCACAGACCTTTCAGCAACTTAACCAAAACCCCATTCAAAAAACCCATTGACTTCGGGGACGATGAAGCCGGAAGTGCTAAAAAAACCTCGATTCCACGTTTTGGCCTACAAAGTGATGTCATACCCGCACCATGCACTATTCTGTTCACTAAGAACTTGTTTTTTTAAACATGCAATGGCTTCAAAATGTATGTTTGAGGTGTGACTGTGTGTAACTTCTGTTGTAGAACAAAACATTAAAGTTTCAAGTCATATTAACCACAGACCTTATTTTTGTCATAACTGCTATGCTAAAACCCCAAAGGAAATTCCCAAGGGAACCTGTGGCTTAAAAATGCAAATTTTCTCCCAGGTTTATAAACTGAACAGCTCTATATAGCCTAATTATTTATTTTCCTTTCGAAATGTAGTTCATTCAGTCTTAAAGAGATATTTCACTCGAAAATTTAAATTCGTTCGTCGTTTACTAACCCTCGTGAGGGTTCATGAACAAACACACAAAATAAGATATTTCGAGAAATGCCTTTTTCCCCCCCTCTTTTTTGTCCATACACTGAAAGTCAGTGATAACCAAAACTGCTTGGTTACATTCTTCAACATGTCATCTTTTTTTGTGATGCAGAAAAGTCATACAAGTCTGGAAAGAGTAAATGATGACAGAATTTTAATTTGGGTGTGAGAACTGTCCTTTAATACATTCAGTTCTTCTTGAGGAAAGGAACAAACACACTAGCAACATTCTAGAAATCATTAGATAAATGAATATGTAAAAACAAGACTGTGATCAAATAATAGCTTTCAATTTAAGTGAAAATTAAGAGATAAAAAAAATACTTAGACTTTATAGAGGAACTTTTTGCTGTATAAAGACAGACATTTAATGAATATAACTGAGAAGCAGTTCTATAATTAAATTATATAATTATTTTGTTCTCAGCTAAGAGCAGTGGCTCTTACTTTCTTTCTTTTGCTTCCAATTTCATTCTACATACAGGCCCCTGGTGTATTTTACCCCAATATTAGTCATTAAAGCAACAAAAATTGATTTATGCTTTATTAACTTCAGAAGCGTGTTATGCATATGGTGAATAATTGGAGAATGATGATTATAATAAATAATAATGTCAAATGTACCAGCCTATTGTGTGACAAAATTGAACAGATTTAGAAAAGGTTCAGAACTTAATTTACATGAGATAAATGAGCTGATAGATCAGGAAATAGACCTGGAAATGTTAGCAGGTCTAATCGTGCTCCTGATCCAAATCGATGGCATTTTAAGTGTGGCGTAAACACTTTTAGGGGTCACAGTATTAAAGTACTGCCACATTTATTTCTTTTGAGGGCATGTATCACGAGGCCAGTTGTCTGACCTGACCAGCTCTTCAAGAATGTTCCAATATCTTTAAAAATATTATTTCAGCCTTGTCACACCGCATTCATATGCACTGATCTACCGAGACTCCATCTTGAAATCAATATCCACCACCGGCTGTGGAACTGAGTAATAATATATTAGCAATTGAAATTCATAGATCTTGTGTGTGCACTTTTTCCACTTTCCAGAGAGCTGAAAGTGTTGGCTAATACTGTCTGATTGGGAATAGATGCAATGATTGACAGGTCATGAGTAGAACGGCAGAAGAATCGCCCTACATTCACTTCTGCCGGACAGAGAGAATCAAACATCACTGAGAGTGAAGGTAAAAAATTCATTACAGAGTTAGACAATAATGAATCCAAAACAATAAAAAATTAATTCATTGTCAGTTTTGCTTCTCTTAGACAATCTCAAGCGTATAAGAGACAGAAGCGCTTCACCAAGAGCTGTATGCTTTGTCACACCAATGCCAGAATTGCATTATTATGATCAAAAGACATATTTTGTGCTCTTCGCTTGTCGGTCAAAAATGACCGATTTTTTTATTTCAATGAAATTAAAGTAGGCTACTATATTTTAGTTTGATAATGTTTTTTATTTAATATTTTGTATTTTTAGGGGATTTCATGGTACTAAATTATATTTACACTGTATTCAAAATCCATTTATTAACTTTTTAAGCATAGACCTGAAAATTTTATTTCCAACTTTTACTGTCGTAAAATCTTGAACGCTGTAGAGCACAGACTTGTTTAAATTCTCTTTTCAAAAGACGACACTTGGCAGATTATTTTAAAAAGTTTTAAAAAGTGAAATTAAAAAAAAGTTACAGAATTTTACGTTTATTGTTATTAAAAAATGCACAAAAATACTATTTTCAGTTTTTATATGAAATATATAGTTTCAAAAACACATTTTACTCTAAAACGGCAAGAAAATCAAAGCTGTAAATCTAAACAAGTTGTGTTCCATATTTGAGCTGTTCCATTTTGTTTGGCCGCAGTACCAAAAGTTTTCACTAAATGAAATTCGTCTTCCATTCATTTCCAGTGCGGTCATATTTGACCGCAAGGAGCACAAGTGTGACTATTTTTTTTCAGGACCATTTAACCTTTTCAAATGATGTCCATGATTTTTTTTTTTGTGTGTGTGTTTACATAGCAAGTGCCAAAACCTTTACCAAGTGTTGTACCATTCCGATCAAGTAAAACATTCGAAGAGCACCTGAGGGTTAAAATGGTTATCATTTCACATACTAGGCACTTACATGTACGGCACGCTATTTGGCTCCAACTCATAGCCATTGTTCTGTTACAGATGTGCATTGCTTTGTTCAGCATATATAAAACCATCTGTTCTTTTTGTCCTTCGTCTTTTTGTTCATCTCTCTCTCTCTTGTGTATTTCATTCTGAGTGGTTTGTATCTGTGCATTTGTTCCCTTTTTCCTGAATATCTGCTTGTGTGTTTTGATTACGATATTGGATTACCTTCATTACTCGGATGGATTCTGATTCCAGTATATGTGATTTGGACTAAAACACTGTACTCGGATCCTTCAGATTGATTACATCTTGTGTTGTTTCCCGTGCATTGAAAAAGAATGGGCCAGTGAGCGAGAGCAGCCAGAGAAAATCCCTGAATAATTATGAGCCCCAGAGAAATGCTTGACCTTTGATTCATGACACACCAAATATTCAGGGTACAATTAGGAGATACAAAATTTCAGTGCAACAACCATGTCATTCGAATCCCAAATGCCCAGCATAAATTATTCTCTCTTAATGATAAAAAAAAATATCTGATTATGTTCAAATCATACAAATACTATTGAAAATTACACAAAATAAAGACTCCATATTCATACTCATTTGCTTATGTCAGATACATTAATCTCTTTATTATTTTACATATTTTATTATTTTACATATTTATTTCTCCTGAACAACATTCCAGCTGTATTAACTAAACTTAAGGGTAGCCTATTTGTTTATACCGGGTATAAGACCGATGGAAAAGACCCTTATTTACTCACTCTCAATATTTAGTGGACTTTTACAGACTTAAAGGATCATTTCCACCACAGTTTGGAAAATAATATTGCATATTTTATTCTGATGGTGTACTCAGCCGGTCTGTCTGGTGCACAGCCTTTAAAACATAAATCAGTATTATAAATGATAGTACTTTCACATTTCATAAAGATTTCTTTTAGAAAAAAATGACAAATGCAAAGTTTTGGTACCCTATCCCACATCCGATTATATGACTGGAAAATCCAATGAACATTTTTCAAATTGCAACTGTTTTGGTTCCTTAGAGAGAAAATATTAAACATATAGTCTTCTTGAAGTATTAACAAATAATAATAATAATAATAATAATAAGGGTAAATACACTGTCATTGAATTGTAATCAGGCTAATCGGTTCAAAACAAAAATGAAAACTCATACTGTAAAGGTATGGTCGGTCATGTTAGCAAACTTTTGCAAACAACACAAATAAAGGGCCCTTGTCCATAGAGTGCAAAATTCGGGTTCTGGAAGTTTTTTACGTTGAAGTCGTCAGCCCGCATTATTTCAACTTAGATTTAAAATAATGACACGTTTAAAGTCCCCGTGAACCGGAAGTTGCAAACGACTTTTCTCCAGTGTTGTGACGTATTTCCGAGAGAAACGGAATACTAAATGAGGCAAAATAGTGGGCGTGGCTTTTTTTCCAACTAGCACCTGATTGGATCTAGAAAAGTAGGTGTTTTCATTTAGCCTGTCTACTGTCAGTTGGAGGGGCGTGGTTACGGATGTTAAGCAGACACCCAAACCGTCAAACCTACGTCATCAGGGAAGGTCCTCCAAGGCAGAGGGGAGGGGAAATTTCTGATTTTGATTAAAGATTATGAAGCCAAAATTTTTTTTTGCGTGGATTGACTTGCATGGATGAATTGTTCACCACAAAACGATCAATTTAGGCAAACAAAGTAAGTATGGTCAATTTTGAATTCATGGGGACTTTAACGCCGGAATTTGAGGTAAAAAAAAACAACAAACTACATTACCCATGATGCTGCACTGAAAATTACACCAATCAGGGTCAGGGAGTCGAAAGAAGCAAAACGTGCCAAAAGAGCTCTTTAGCTCCACCCACTCCAATGAAGCACTGCGAATGACGTAATCGAGTCGATCTCCCTACGCTCATATATATATATATATATATATATATATATATATATATATATATATATATATATATATATATATATATATATATATATATATATATATATATATATACACACTCACCTAAAGGATTATTAGGAACACCTGTTCAATTTCTCATTAATGCAATTATCTAATCAACCAATCACATGGCAGTTGCTTCAATGCATTTAGGGGTGTGGTCCTGGTCAAGACAATCTCCTGAACTCCAAACTGAATGTCAGAATGGGAAAGAAAGGTGATTTAAGCAATTTTGAGCGTGGCATGGTTGTTGGTGCCAGACGGGCCGGTCTGAATATTTCACAATCTGCTCAGTTACTGGGATTTTCACACACAACCATTCCTAGGGTTTACAAAGAATGGTGTGAAAAGGGAAAAACATCCAGTATGCGGCAGTCCTGCGGGCGAAAATGCCTTGGTGATGCTAGAGGCCAGAGGAGAATGGGCCGACTGATTCAAGCTGATAGAAGAGCAACTTTGACTGAAATAACCACTCGTTAATTCATCACATTTATATAGCGCTTTTCTGGACACTCAAAGCGCTTCACATAGAAGGGGGAATCTCCTCAACCACCACCAATGTGCAGCATCCACCTGGATGATGCGACGGCAGCCATAGTGCGCCAGAACGCTCACCACACACCAGCTTACTGGTGGAGAGGAGACAGAGTGATCAAGCCAATTGGTATATATATATTACAACCGAGGTATGCAGCAAAGCATTTGTGAAGCCACAACACGCACAACCTTGAGGCGGATGGGCTACAACAGCAGAAGACCCCACCGGGTACCACTCATCTCCACTCCAAATAGGAAAAAGAGGCTACAATTTGCAAGAGCTCACCAAAATTGGACAGTTGAAGACTGGAAAAATGTTGCCTGGTCTGATGAGTCTCGGTTTCTGTTGAGACATTCAGATGGTAGAGTCAGAATTTGGCGTAAACAGAATGAGAACATGGATCCATCATGCCTTGTTACCGCTGTGCAGGCTGGTGGTGGTGGTGTAAGGGTGTGGGGGATGTTTTCTTGGCACACTTTAGGCCCCTTACTGCCAATTGGGCATCGTTTAAATGCCACAGCCTACCTGAGCATTGTTTCTGACCATGTCCTTCCCTTTATGGCCACCATGTACCCATCCTCTGATGGCTACTTCCAGCAGGATAATGCACCATGTCACAAAGCTCGAATCATTTCAAATTGGTTTCTTGAACATGACAATGAGTTCACTGTACTAAAATGGCCCCCACAGTCACCAGATCTCAACCCAATAGAGCATCTTTGGGATGTGGTGGAACGGGAGCTTCGTGCCCTGGATGTGCATCCCACAAATCTCCATCAACTGCAAGATACTATCCTATCAATATGGGCCAACATTTCTAAAGAATGCTTTCAGCACCTTGTTGAATCAATGCCACATAGAATTAAGGCAGTTCTGAAGGCGAAAGGGGGTCAAACACAGTATTAGTATGGTGTTCCTAATAATCCTTTAGGTGAGTGTATATTGTGGCTTACCGTGGGGTTTCAGTTAGGGCCTTCAGTAACGATCTCAAGGGACGGGCACTAATGCACTCTATTGTCAATAGTATATTGATGTATAAAGCACATTCAAACCATGCAGCTTTCTGTTGGTCAATGCAGCAAAGTTGTTACAAACTTGAACCAGATTTGAAATCCGAGGAAATATCTGCCCTCAAGCTAAATTTCCGATCGATCGCATTCTTATTGAGAAGACTTTATTTCGTCTGCAATAAATGTGACCACAACTTAAGTGTCTAAAACATTATACATTAGCAGCAACACTCATGCAAACTTAATTAAATGCCACAATTGACATAAGAGTGATTTTACAAATGATTCATGAATGAGGCCAATGAAGCACATGAGAGGCTCTACCAACACAGTTGATTCCTATTGAGTTTTAGATTAGAGTAACTTTATTGTCCATTCTGTTTGCCACAGAGCGGAAATATGTCTTTGACACTGGCGTCAAGAATATATACATAAATACATCCACAGAAGTACTTAACACAAACACAGAATTAAACAATTACACTATCCACATCCTTCCTAAGATATTTCCAAACATCTGACTGAAATATACTTTGCGTTTATAAATTAGCTATACTTTGAAATCGACATTACCATTTAAAAAAAATTATAATAATCACAACGTGTTCAGAGATGACCTTATATGTGAATGATACATGCTGCTCTTGCTTACTATTTTTGGAATAGCATTGGGATTCGCTTCGGGGGAGAGCTTATAAATGTTGCAGATCAGGTTTTGGAACAGAGCAAATGCCTTTGTGTGTCTTTTAATTTGAAGGCCACCACTGAATGAGAGATCTGGAATAGATGGTCCACGAGAGACTGTGTTCTGAAAAAGAAAGAAAAGACAACAAATGGATGACACATTTCAGACAAAGCTATACTATCACAGTAGCAGAGCACAGAACTGTTACGTTTGCTATGCTAACAAGACTTTTGAAATGTGTTTTTAAGTCTGATATGCATTTACTTTGCAGTTCTAGGTTAACAATATTAATAATATAACATTATAATATAACACACAAATTGGGCTTACATGTTTTATGGGGACTTCCCATAAATATAATGACTTTTATACTGTACAAACTGTATATTCTATCCCCTAACCCTAAACCTACCCACCACAGAAAACTTTCTGCATTTTTACATGTTCAAAAAACATCACTTAGTATGATTTATAATGTTTTCCTCATAGGGTCCAAAAAATGTCCTCACAAGGACAAAGATTTGTATTTGCCCCTTTTTTACCGAACACTTTCGACGATCCACAGAACATACTATTTATTTATACTATTCATCAGCTATTATTTGTATAATAATATGCCTTATATTCAGACCAATGGCTCGTTTACAGTTGATTTAATATTTTTATAAAGTAAAGATAATATGATGAAGTCATTTGAAGTTTTATTTGATTGGGACAGCACCAAAAGTGTTACTGTTGGTGACTTTTTTTTTTTTTAAATGACACGTTTTGTTCCATCCATCGCCTCTTCAGGCATATACCTCCTATATACACTATACCATTTCAAAATACCCATCCCTCCCTCCCTCCATCCATCCATCCCTCCCTCCATCCATCCATCCATCCCTCCCTCGCCTCCTCAGGTAAATTCAAAAGCTCTGCCATTCAAAAGCTTGTGGTCAGTTAGATTTTTTTTTCTTATGCTCACCAAGGCTGCATTTATTTGATAAATACAGTAAAAACAAAAATCTATTTTTATAAATTAATTTTTTATAACAATTTAAAATATTTAAATTTAATTTATATCTGTGATGGTAAAGCTGTATTTTCAGCATCATTACTCCAGTCTTCAGTGTCACATAACCCTTCAAAAATCATTCTAATATGATGCTTTGATAATAATCAGAAATGTTTCTTGAGCATCAGTGTTGAAAACATTCTGCTTAATATTTTTGTGGAAACTTTAACGAACAGAAAGTTCAAAAGAACAGCATTTATTTAAAACATAATTTTTTCGTTACATTATGTCTTTACTGTCACGTTTGACCAATTTAACGCATCCTCGCTGAATAAAAGTATTAATTTCTTTCTTTCAAAATAAATGAATAAATACAGACCCTAAAGTTTTAAACGGTGGTGTAAACACATATTGGTCCTCCCACCCAGGTATACTTACAAACAAACATTCGAATACACATGCCGCACATGGCGACCACGCTGGCGATGTTGAGAGCTCGGCCGCACTCCGGACTCATCAAGCAGTTTTTGGTGCTTATGCAACACCTGCAGCAACCGCCCCGAGTACCAGGAGAGCTCTGGTTAGTGTTGCTCGTGTGCTGCTGGGTAATAACTTCTTCATAGGACGGTGGTGGTCTCTTGTAATCTTCCTCCATGGCTCTCCTGGATCGGGCCTGAGGGAGGATGAGAGAGAGTTACGCTGGGACCAAGAGATGCGAGAATCAATCGATTGTAATTACGTTCCAGTATCTGAGAGCATAGTTTCTTTGTCATTAACTGATATGGAAATAAATCGATGCTCTATGGATCTCGCGAGCTTTATCTGAATGCTGTTGACACTTTGCTCCACGGAAAACTCCTAAATTGGAAAGATGTTTTGAACCTGTAATATTAGATTCGAACATGACGGTGCTTGCCTGTTTTTTTCCCCCCTTACATTCGGTGATTACCCTACGGTGGCCGAGAGAGCTCAACGCGCTGCAGCTGAAGAAAACACATGCAAATAAGAAAAAAAAACCCGCAAATTAAGAAAACATCTTCATTCGTTTTACAACACACGGGTGTTCCAAATACTCACAACACAACCAAATACAGGAATGCGCTTCAAAAGTTCACAATACAACCAAACAGCACTGACCACAACGGAAATGTTTCTAGGGAACCCCAATAAGTGACGAACCCGGACATTTGCGATATTGCTCAATGTCTACTTTTATTTTATTTATTTTTTATTGCAAAACATACAGAGTTGACTTATGCCATACACCTTTTTATACAATATACAACATGTATTAACACTATGTTCAATGCACTGGCGTAGCCACGGGTGCTAAAAAGAAGCAGAATTAATTTTTAAAGTCTTAATAAAAATGTTTTTCTAAACTCTGGCTATTGCTGTTTACTTACGATATTTGTTTATTTAAAATGGAATTTAATTTTTAAATTATCATCGTTAAAAAATATCTGTCGACATTCGGACTGCCAACCAATCCGCAAACAGCCGCTGACTGTCGGTAACAAGGTTGTGCTTTTGAGGCTCGCCCGTATTTTTTTACAGTCTATGGTCGAGCCTCATTAGGAGAAATGAAAAAAAGAGTTCGAATTTAATTTATTGATAAAATATAAGAATTTAAAATGAAAACGATTATGGAAAAATGCCCTTTATAAAGGTTAAAATATAAATATGCAGATTTAAATATGTCAAAGCTGACTGCACACTGATGAGAATATTGCTTCAGAATAAATTATATTTACAACACAAAAAAATCCTATGTTTTTTCTGGACAAGCATTTTTTTTACTTGGACAAGTGAATTAACGATTTACTTGTTCGAAGGACAAGCACATGAAAAGGCTTAATGTCGAGCCCTGGGTTAGCTAGCCTATTGTATATAGTCTAGTATTATGGTTATGTGGCGAGCCTGGGTATAGTTTTACACATCAGCCCAGTCTATTCTGTAAAGTTAGTGATATACAGAGTCAGGGTTTTTTGCACATTAATCTGACAATAAATGTGGCACACCCAGTTTTTCTTATGCACACCCAGATACTCTTTTCTGGCTACGCTATGGTTCAATGTCATCAGAACACAAGAGAGAAGAGTTAAATAAAAAATAAAAAAAAAGATAGAGTAAAATAACATGACATAAGATATCAATCTATACATCAGTTACATTGTACAATTTTTGTCATGTTATGTTTAAATAAGTTTCATAGGTAAGAAATGTTAGGTAATGCAGGTCCATATTTTAAAAACTTTTTTGTATAAAATGTATAAGGGAGTAGGGCACAGCATAAGGATGCTCACTTCCGTTTGGAATTTTCCCATTTTGAGCAATAAGCATGTCCCAGCCGGGTTCGTCACTTATTGGAGTCCCCTGGAAACATTTCTGTTGTGGTCTGTGCTATTTGCAGCGCGTTTCTATATTTGGTTGTGTTGTGAGTATTTGGAGCACACACGTGTTGTCAAACCGATGAAGATGTTTTCTTCATTTGCGGGTGTTTTTCTATTTGCATGTGTTTTCTTCAGTTGCAGCGCATTGTTCTCTCAACCACCGAGATTACTTAAATGGGAACAATGAGTGACATAGTTGTGAAATGAATGTGTTAAGCTCAGCCCTGCTGCTCAAGGGCAAAATTCCAGCACAATCATATAAAAAAATGCGTAGAGTTCCTAGTCGTCTGTTTTTCTTTCACAGACTCAAAGCTTAGAGCTCCTTAAGATGTAGAACGGAGGACACTTTTATTACACCAAACTTTTCACACACACAAAAATCAGTTCCAATCAAATAATTTACCCTAGGACTAACGTTAGGCTGCGAGCGACGGATATGTTTCAGATGACTGAAAATGATCAGAGAACAACTGCCATTTCAATTAAAATGTACCTTTTTCAAGCACCTTCAGACGTTTCGAATCTTCTTTCTCCTTCAGTCCCACTTCTGGGTTTTTTTCTTCATGAAATGGAGAAGAAATTAAAATCCTCAATCACTGCACTGCCACAAAAAGAGAAAAAGAGCATGGAAAAGACATTCTCTGCTTCTCAGATGATCTTGTTTACCCCCTTTGTTCCTGCTGTCCTCTTTTCGCCTTAAAAATCAAGCTAAAAAGTTCATTTAAAAAAGTTAATTCGAAATTACCTTCGTTGTCTTGCTCGGGATGTTGACGGGCTGGACTGACGTACACCTGGGTGGATTCATACGTATATAAATACTGCGCCTCTGTGACGGCGTGTTCCACAGGGCGTGCAAATCAAGTTTTTCCTGCCTGTCCTGAGAGACAGTCCTTCTAAAGCATACCTGTTGTTTTGCACGACTGTTTTCACTCTTGAATATTTTACTTCTTATTTACTGTTATTTTTCCCTAGGATTCTTTGATGAACAGAACGTTTAAATAATCTTTAGTTAGTTCTGGTGCTTGAATCTGATTGGCTGAGAGGTCTTCCAGTAGTGCTGCTGTTTTCCCTGCCTGTCGTCTGAGAGTCAGTCATTTGGGGGAAAACTGGGGGTTTTTTTCTTTCTTTCTTTTTTTTTTTTTTTTTTGCATGAATGCACAAGTGTTTTCACTTTTGAATAGATCCTCTAGATACATTTCACAGATGACACTTTGATAATTCACAGAATCAGTTGTATTTTTTTTATCTGGGCTATAATATACAGTTTTCATTGTGCAATACAAATAGTGCCCATCATGGGCTACAAATGCACTGTAGAAAAAACAACAACATTTCCTTCATAGTTTTCAGTCCCTCGCTGTACAAAAAATGGCATCATAAAGTAGGAAAAAAGTCTTCATCCAACCCATCAGCTTCCATTACGCAGATCAGGTGATCTAAACCAGCTGGCCTCCTTGAGAACCTACAGGTCAAGAAGTAATAATGAAAAAAAAAAAAAAAAAACATGACAGTAACTTTTGATAACACACTTATTTTTAATTACACACACACACACACACACGTGAAACATTGGAATATCTTTTAAAAAAAGAGGAGGCCTACTTATTATGAAAATAATATACTTAAAAAATAATACTTCAGTGCAAACTGAATGCGACTCTTAATTGCATGTTAAATGATGTATTATAATTGACATTTTTATTACTTTTATTATTTTATGTCTTTTACTTGACTATTTATTGTGTAATATGACTGTAACATGAATAATGTTAAAACCAAAAGTTGAATCTGTTAATGACTGTAAACAAACAATGGACAAATCATTAACTATAGGGGTGTAACAATATATTGTGTCGCAATACAAAAATGAAACAATATGTATCATGGATAGTTTACCCAAATTAAAAATTACTGTCTGAGAATAGAAAATCTATTTTTCAAAGTTTTTGTGTCAGTACGACATTTGTTGATATATAATGTTGAATGTAATGTATACTAATGCAATGGGAATATTTGTGGGTCCTCATAATGCCAAAAGGTCTTATGTTACCAGGAAAATGTGGCCTACATTATTTTAAATATATCTAGTCAGTGACAAAGTGCAACCATATTCGTCTAAAATCATTTTATTTTCAGCTCAGAATCATGAATATTTTTATTCTGGTGTCACCATTGTCCTGTGAATTGGGTTACCAGCACCAAGTCCAAGCCTATTCATTTCCACCCCCCTTAATGTAATACCAAATTTAGCATTTGAATCAACAGTTCATTTTTTTGTTAACATTTTATCATATACCTTGGAGTATCGCAATAATATCGTATCGTGAGTTTAGTATCGTGATATGTATCGAATCGTGAGGGTATAGTTACACCCCTAATTATCTAACATTAACAAAGATTATTAAAAATATTGCCCATTGTTAGTTCATGCTAGCTAATGCATCAACAAACATTCCGAAATGAGACCTTATTGTAAAGTTTTACCAACAACTTTATGAAGCAGATTTCATGGAACCTATCACTGAATTCTCCCAGTGGAGCGCTGGCATTTCGAAACATCACGGCACTGTACAGGTTAAAACTGCACATCTGCTACTCCTACCTTCTCTCGGTTTCTGTGTAGATCCGGGCTGCTCGGTGACCAGAACGCCAGCGCAGGAGTCGGCCATCCTGGTGCACATGAAACACAGAGTGTATCGGCAGTCGTCCGAGCAGATGAGACAGAAGCAGTCCAGACAGAACTGACAGCACAGGTTACAGCAGCGGTCCACACAGGGCTCGTCCACGTGACAGACACAAAGACAGTCGTCCCCACAGCTTTCCCTGCACTGAGGGCAAGGGCCAGACATTACACAGCAGCTCAGTCCCATGTCTGCTTCAGACAGTTAAACAACCCTCTGCTGCTCACCCCAAATATGAATCCCAAAAATATGTTTATGACTGCGTCATTAGAAGATTGCGTGAAAACGCCAATTTTCCTGGTCATTTTAACTTTCCACGTGCTGAAGAAAGAGACGACAGGCTGTGTTTGTTAGCAGTGAGCTAAAAGCCTCAGGGTGGCCCGGACCGCCCCTCCTTCTGTGCGGAGTCAATTATTAGACGGGGTCCTGTGATTAGCAGCCCAACAGAGAACAGTGTTGGGTCTGTCTCCCCTCAGGACGACTGGGCTTGCAAAAGAGTCGCCTGGGAACTCTGTGTTCTCGCATAAAATGTGCATGAAAAAATTCACTAAATGTCCGGCTTTTAGCAAATGTAGCATAATAACCCGCAGGAGACGTCACATTTGAACCAGTCTATATGGGCCCGCTTTATCTTATCACAAGCAAGGGTGAGATAATGACGACTAGGGGGACATTTATTCACCTTAAGCACAGAACAATGTCAGGGAAATGGAGTATGGGACGCTAGACACGTCATATAATCCCAGCTCCACATTTTTTTTTGTTTTTTTTTGGTCTATTTAAACTAAGTTGACTCACTCAATGTTGCCGTTTCAAGGTGAGGATAATTACATTTTTAGTGTGTAATATGACAACAATAAAACCTGACAAAGTATACAGTTTTCTGTATCAGCCAAGGTTTTGAAAAAACAACTTCCTGTACAGTTCATTCGATTTCGAAGTTAATAAATCTGACATTAAATGAATACACATTCTTTACAGAGTGAAGGACTTTTTTTTTTTTAATTCTTTAGATTATTAGGAATTTAATTGGCACATTTTGAACTGCACTATAGAGAATACTTTTAAAAGCAAATAACTTCACATCTAAAAGATGATAAATCATATATCAAGGGATGAAGTAGAAGCTGATGCAACATTAAAGTTAAGCATTTGGCAGACACTTTTATCCAAATCGACTTACGTTGCATTCAATTTATACATTTATCAGTTCATGCTTTCCCATGGGAATCGAACCCTTGATGTTGATGTTGCTAGAAAATCAGTGAGAACAGAGTCAATGCTACACTGTAAAAAGATTGCTGTAGTTATGCAGCTGTTTGCCAGTAACTTACTGTAGATTTAAATTGATGTATATTTACTGGCAACAGTTTGTTCAAAGTTAAATGAACATTAAACATTAACAAGTCTTTGTCTTTACAGAATAAAATTATAAAATAACAATCTAATGCAAAGCATTCTGGGAACCAGAAATCTTCATCAACCTTTTTCTGTTTTTTTTTCCCTTCAGATTTTGGTTCCCAGAATGCTTTGCATGAGGCTGTTATTTTAGTTTTATTCTGTAAAGATAAAGACTTGTTAATGTTTAATGTTCATTTAACTTTGAACAAACTGTTGCCAGTAAATAACATCAATTTAAAACTACAGTAAGTTACTGGCAGCTGCCAGTAATACTGTAATTTCTACAGATTTTTTTTACAGTGTACTCATTAGATTCCACAATATGACTGTGCAATATCGAGACTAGATCCTTGTGAAAAAGTACACTAGCATACCTTTAAAAAGAGAACTTATTACAGAAATAATAGACTTAAGGGCGAACTGAGTGGAATGTTTTCAGACACGTGTTAATTGCAATTAAGTGTATAGTTTGATATTAAATGCAATTAGTCGAACTTAAGAGTACTTTTTTGACTCACTTAAGCAGGACTTAAGTACATCTTTAGATGTAGTTTTATTATTACTCAATATAATGAAAAGCATTTATGGTAAACTAAGTGTGATGAAGGGTGCCACGATGACATCATCACTACCGCAATTGTCCTTCCAGACAACTGTCCTGTTTATTTACATTTGCTTTTAAATTGAATTGAAATATATTTAATGTCCTCAAGGGCCAATTTGGTTCAGGTACCAAACACACACACATTCGCACAAAAAACACAAAAATATGAGATAATAAATAGAAACAAATACACATTTATGGTTGTGTGTTTCTGTTGACTATGGTGCAGTTTATTAGGTTTAAGATATAATTGTTTGATCTGGTTCATTATCCTATAAAATTCATTCATAATACAGTTTAAGATATCATGCGGTTTGTGTTGATAGGTGCACATATCAGTGGTCATTGCAACGTGTTATGTTTACAGTTTCTATTGGATGTATTTTCCCCATTAACCACACAAAGACAAGTTTTAGTTGTGCATTTTGTTATTTATCATTTCAAATCTGCAATTAATCCCACATGGCAAACAGTTACCCTCCAAGCTGTCAACTCACCATATCCTGGTTCTTTGACTCCATCAAGGAGGGGGCAAGACTATAAACTCCCCTGTTTCTGGTGTTGGATTAAACCATTTTTACTTATAGGGGAGGGAACTTTACCCATGGGGATGTAGGCATGTGATGTCTTATGGTGTTGTTTATATTTTGTTTTAGTCTGAGATTACATATATGTGTTTATTTTATTTATTTTTGAAGTTAAATTATTGTTTATGCTTTAGTTTAAAGGTTTCTGGTATTAATGCCCCTGCAGTTGGTACAGTCTTGCATGTAATGAGCCTGTCCTAGGCTATATAAACCAGTCTAAACTGACTCTTGGGAGGGAAAAAGATGGGGGGGACATACTGCTGAAAATGTCTATGTAGATTTTGCTGCCGGTAGCAATTTGTTTTCTTTCGTCATTTATGCTTCAAAGTTTGCACAGTTGTTTTTTTGTTGTTGTAGTTTTGTTTGTATTCTTTTCTCACTTTACTGAGAATATGTATTTACTACTAGTCCACTGGGATTTAATAAATATCCTCTTTGGATGATGTCTGAGTCCTGAGCCTATCTACCACCTCCCATTGATCTCCACGGGACACGTTATGACACTATTTAAATGTTTATGTAATGATTTTAAATATATTTGTAATTACACGTTTGCAATGGTGAAGTTGCAATTTAGTACATTTAAAATATAACTTGAACTTTAAATGTAATACTGAATATATTAAAGTTACAATTATAATCAAGTGCAACATAACACATGTGTACTTCTTTAAAGCATGATTTTCTTTTTATTAAAACAATGATTTAAATTGTACTTTATAATAAAACTTGTCATTTGACATTATTACAAAGGGCACTTTTTAAAAGTGTATTCAAGTGTGTTAAGAAACAATAATGAAAGTCTTTAAGTGCACATAAGTGGGCTTTAAATTAATATTAGATTATTTGCAAGTACATTTTTTTTTTTTTTTATATATATATACGTTTACACTACAATGCACATTAAATACAATTAAGCACACATTTACACAAGGGGCAGTTCTTCTCACATCACCCCACACCAGTAGATTTTGGCTTTATTAAATCAAACATGTGAACATATTTTAACCGAATATAACTGAGATAGTGTTGTCAAAAGTACAATCAGAGACATAGGCCTATAGGTTGAGTGCGTCAACACAATGTCCAATCACAGACATATACACTCACCTAAAGGATTGTTAGGAACACCATACTAATACTGTGTTTGACCCCCTTTCGCCTTCAGAACTGCCTTAATTCTACGTGGCATTGATTCAACAAGGTGCTGAAAGCATTCTTTAGAAATGTTGGCCCATATTGATAGGATAGCATCTTGCAGTTGATTGATGGAGATTTGTGGGATGCACATCCAGGGCACGAAGCTCCCGTTCCACCACATCCCAAAGATGCTCTATTGGGTTGAGATCTGGTGACTGTGGGGGCCATTTTAGTACAGTGAACTCATTGTCATGTTCAAGAAACCAATTTGAAATGATTCGAGCTTTGTGACATGGTGCATTATCCTGCTGGAAGTAGCCATCAGAGGATGGGTACATGGTTGCCATAAAGGGATGGACATGGTCAGAAACAATGCTCAGGTAGGCCGTGGCATTTAAACGATGCCCACTAAGGAGCCTAAAGTGTGCCAAGAAAACATCCCCCACACCATTACACCACCACCACCAGCCTGCACAGTGGTAACAAGGCATGATGGATCCATGTTCTCATTCTGTTTACGCCAAATTCTGACTCTACCATCTGAATGTCTCAACAGAAATCGAGACTCATCAGACCAGGCAACATTTTTCCAGTCTTCAACTGTCCAATTTTGGTGAGCTCTTGCAAATTGTAGCCTCTTTTTCCTATTTGTAGTGGAGATGAGTGGTACCCGGTGGGGTCTTCTGCTGTTGTAGCCCATCCGCCTCAAGGTTGTGCGTGTTGTGGCTTCACAAATGCTTTGCTGCATTGTAACGAGTGGTTATTTCAGTCAAAGTTGCTCTTCTATCAGCTTGAATCAGTCGGCCCATTCTCCTCTGACCTCTAGCATCAACAAGGCATTTTCGCCCACAGGACTGCCGCATACTGGATGTTTTTCCCTTTTCGCGCCATTCTTTGTAAACCCTAGAAATGGTTGTGCGTGAAAATCCCAGTAACTGAGCAGATTGTGAAATACTCAGACCGGCCCGTCTGGCACCAACAACCATGCCACGCTCAAAATTGCTTAAATCACCTTTCTTCCCCATTCTGACATTCAGTTTGGAGTTCAGGAGATTGTCTTGACCAGGACCACACCCCTAAATGCATTGAAGCAACTGCCATGTGATTGGTTGATCAATTTCTCATTAATGCAATTATCTAATGATTAGATAATTGCATTAATGAGAAATTGAACAGGTGTTCCTAATAATCCTTTAGGTGAGTGTATGTTGAGCGCGTCAACACAATGGCCAAACAGAGGTCTTTAAGAATCTGTTCAACAGCGCTCAAAATGCTAGAGGGAAATGCTGGTATCGTCACATTTTTTAAATTTCAGTACTGACTTGGTACCGAAGTCGGTACTTTTGACAACACTAAACCAAGGAACATCCAAACCAGACCTAGACCATAGGCCCTATTTAAAGCATCATGTTGTATCTGGTGACAACACACCATAACCAAAGGTATTTTGACATCAATCACCCCAAAATCAAGACCCCAGCTCCAGATTTCAGGTGATAAGTCCTTTATTGCATAAGAGTGTTGTGTTGTATTGAGATTGTGATGTGCTCACATTTTTGAGTGGTCACGATTGTTTAGCTTCTATAAATTTGTGTAACTGCAGTGATACTATGAATCAATAATGGCAAAATAAACAAAATAAGAGAATTTGGAAATGTCACAACGCTCCTTTAAAAGCCTTTAACATATGTGGGAAATTAGGTATGATGATCATGATGAAAACAAAGAGGTTCCCACACTGCCACAAACAGTCTTTCCCCACAGTTCACAAATCAGCAAGAACATGACAGGTGAATCACTATAAAGCCGAAGTGACCTTGACTTCTCCGGTAGCATATAGTCTGAGCAGTAAAAGCCTGTAGTGTGCTATTGTGGGCCCTCGGGCATCCATTAGTGAATGACACGACACATCTATGAGATACGAGGGCATGCAGGAGATGATGGAGGCCAGCTGACAGGTCTCAGCACAGCAGCCTCCCATTTGCAGTGGACTCACCTGTACAAATGCCTGTTCCTCACATTCACATGGGAATAAATCACGGCTCTGTCTCGTTACCTTATTCATGCTGTAGGGGACTAGACCCAGCGGTGACTCTAGTTTACCAGCATGTACAATGGCAGCGGCCAAGGGGCGGATCTCTGATTTCATGACTACATACATCAGTGCATGTTGAAAAAAGCACAAAATGTCAACACTATTGGTTCCAAATATACCCTGCAAACAGTGGCGGCTGCTGGTCTTTCAAAGAGGGGAAGCTCTTTTTTTTTTTCAAGGTGTGGGGATGGTGAAAAGAGCGAGGACTCAGGTGCAGAGTTGATGGGCTTTATTTTAATAATAAAATAAAAAAATACAAACAAAAACTACGAACCAGCACAGGACAAGGAGAATAAATAGGGAGCAAAAAAGGCAGGTAACGAGGGAGGACAAGTGGGGCAAAATAACTAATAATCAGGAAACAAGATGGGAGTCGACACAATGGACAGGAGAGCACATGGCACAAGGAAAACACATGACAAGCCATGTGCTCACACCAAACATGACAAAAACACAAACACATGGCCAGTTAAACAAATTACAAGCAATTGTGCACACACAAAATGAGACATGAAGAACAATGTTCCCACGTGTAAGCCACGTGTTCCCACAGAACATGACAACATGAAAGCACACAGCTAGTGTAAAACACAAGCTGTGTGCTACACAGCACAAGACAAAACATGACATGAAAGCACAAAAAACAACACACAAAAAACACAAAAAACAACACACTGACCAGGGCGAACACGACAAGACAGAACGTTATGCACGAGAACGACCATAAGCTCATCCTGTGCACTCACAACAGAAAACAAACACGCAGAGCATGCATGTCCGAATCCCGACACAAAACCGAAACCAAACTAGCGCTAGACAGATGTGCCGTGATTCAAACACCACGCCCGCACATGTAACAAGGCACCTGACATCGACGGAGGAAATGTAGGAATTAGGTTAAACTGTGAAATGTATGATGAAAATTGCAAATACCAAGAAATATTACAGCAGTTCGTCTTTCGAGTAGACTTGCAAAATCCGCGATGAGACTGAGCTCGAAATCTCGAATAGCTTCCGCGTCAGTGACTTTGTTTTTATTGTGCGAAATCGCTGTCAATCAAAAGGAGATGCAGTCCTCCAATCATCACGCAGACGCCCGGACTCCAGGCCAGCCCACTTCCCTATTCACCCCAGAGACGCTGAGCGTCCGTGGGCGGGACATAATCGCAGCATTTATCCAATGACTGTCTAGTTTCGAAGCACTGAAAAAAACTGTTCAAAGCAGCCCCATTGAAGTCAATGGACGCTGAGCTTCAACGGGGAAATGCCATAGGGAAATGCACTGTGACGCGCTACGGGAATGTATGAGTCAACGAACTCGTCTTCGAGATGACCGTGTTCTAACGCATTTTTAGTCAATAAAATGTTAACACAATAGTACACATTTTGTTATGTTTTCCACTGACATAACATGTATAAAACACTTATGGCAAACCACGTTCAAAGAACACAGCCAACATTCAGGGATACTTTACTTCTTCTGAATTTATTATTAAGGAACACAACTAATAATTACAAGTGGCAGTGCCACCTACAGGCACAATGGGGGAATAGCAGTATTACATACATAACATTTCCTCCCCTCTTAATCAAGAAACAAAGAAAACAATGCTTTCTCAGTTACACAAAAATTATGCATTTTTTTATTTTATTTTTTCTAGAGGTAGAGGGTAGACTGCCTCTTGCCTCGAGCCAGTTCGGGGATTATTCTGCCCCATGTCAGAACAGGCTCACTAACATAACTAATTACAGTTCATCCCAGCAGGGATGTCTCATGGCTCTATAATGTCAGACGGTTGGGCGGTTTAATCACTCTGGCTGGATAACGTCTGACCTGCACTGATGGAATGTTGAGTTTGCCATGGTTTATCTGAGGCTCTACTGATGTGTCACTGTTAACATCTTGTTCCCTTGTTGGTGGTACCGAAGAAGTGTCATCTACAGAGGTCTGTACAGGAACAGACACATCACTGATGTCAGGTGGTTGTGTCACCTGAGTTTCAGCTGTTTGCTTCGGAATGGACAAGAGTTGATCAGCATGGCGTCGCCATTCCTCAGAAGCTCCTACATCCACAGTATAAGATACTGGACCACTTTGAGCCGTCACCACACCTGATGTCCATCTTTCTCTCCCTCTGTAATCACGAGCCAGCACAGCATCACCGACTCCAAACTGTCTGGGCTTCGAACGGCCAGCTCTGCGGAGGACCTGGGAGGTCTGTGAGAGTCGCACGGCAGCTGTCACACTGGGTTTCAAGGCATCCAAACGTGTGCGCAGTTGTCGTCCCAAAAACAACAAGGAAGGGGACTCTCTTGTCGTCGGGTGTGGTGTGTTGCGGTACGTCAGCAAGAATGTTTCCAGCCGTCTCTGAAGAGTAGAAGAGCCCTTAGACGTCTTCAGTGCTTGTTTTAGTGACTGAACAAACCTTTCAGCCTGCCCATTGGTTGCTGGATGATATGGGGCGGAACGGATATGTTTCACATGGTTGGCCTTCAGGAAAGTCACAAACTCCTGAGAGACAAATTGTGGTCCATTATCACTCACCAGGACTTCAGGCAGACCATAATGGCTGAAGAGATTCCGCAAAACTTCAATTGTTCTTTCTGCAGTTGTTGATGTCATCAACTGCACCTCAGGCCACTTCGAATGTGCGTCAACCACGACTAGGTACATGTGACCTTCACATGGCCCAGCAAAATCTACATGTATGCGCTCCCATGGTTTGCTTGGCCACTCCCATGGGTGGAGGGGTGCTTGGGATGGCATTTTCTGTATTTGTTGACATGACTGACACATTTTTACACACAGTTCAATGTCAGCATCAATCCCAGGCCACCACACATAACTGCGAGCAATGGCTTTCATCCGGACAATTCCTGGATGACCAGTGTGCAGTTCCTCCAGTACTCTTTTCCGCAGCTTAAGGGGAACAACAACTCTCATGCCTCGCATTAAGCACCCGTGTTGGACGGACAGCTCATTGCGTCTGGAGATAAAAGGTGAGACTTCATCATTACCAGTCAGGTTGACAGCTTGAGTCCCTTTTATGACCATTTCGACGACTGTAGACAAGGCTGGATCACTCATAATCTCACGTCGGATATCAGTGGCACTGACAGGGAGTTTCTCCATCTGTCCGAGGTAAAACAGCTCTACGGCATCCTTTTTCTCACTGTGCTCCACTTGTAACGGCAGACGGGAAAGACCATCAGCATTTGCATGATGCTCAGCTCTTTTGTACTCAATTGTATAGTTGTGCGCAGACAAAAGTAATGCCCACCTTTGCATCCGCGCTGCCGCCATAGACGGAATTCCTTTTTGCGGCCCAAAGATCGTAGTAAGGGGGCGGTGATCTGTGAAAAGCGTGAATTTCCGTCCGTAGAGATACTGGTGGAATTTTCTGACCCCAAACACTATGGCCAGAGCCTCGCGCTCAATCTGTGCATAATTCTGTTCTGCCTTGCTAAGTGTGCGAGATGCGAAGGCTATTGGCTTTTCTTCACCGCTGGGTAGCATGTGGGAAATGACGGCACCAATGCCATAAGGTGATGCGTCGCATGCAAGCCGAATGGCGTTCTGAGGGTCATAGTGTGTCAAGACATTTTGTGACACCAGTTGTTCTTTTGCCTTTTTGAATGCAGCATCACACTCTGCAGACCACTGCCAACGTTTCCCTTTACACAGCAGGGCGTTCAGAGGATTCGCTATGTTTGCCAGATTGGGTATGAATCTCCCGTAATAGTTTAACAGGCCGAGAAATGATCTCAGCTGTGTGATGTTTGATGGAATTGGCGCATTGACAATTGCACTTACTTTTTTAGGTGACTTGTGCAAACCTTCCGCATCAATTATGTGACCCAGGTATTCCAGTGAGCCCTTGAAGAAGTCACATTTCCCTTTTTCAGCATGCAAGCCGAACTGCTCCAGTCGTCCAAGGACTGCATCCAGGTTTTCCAGGTGTTCAGCTTCAGTCCGCCTGGTAACCAGAATGTCATCCAGGTAACAATGGACATTAGGCAGACCTTGTAATATTTGATCCATAGCTCTCTGGAATATGGCTGGCGCCGAAGCGATCCCGAACGGAAGGCGATTGTACTGGAATAGCCCTTTCTGTGTGGAAATTGTGAGGAACTTCCTGGACTCCTCCTCGACCCACATTTGAAGGTAAGCATGTGACAAGTCCAATTTGCTGAAACATTGTCCTCCCGCTAATGAAGCGAACAGGTCCTCAATGCGCGGTAATGGATAGTGTTCAATGTGTAAGACAGGGTTTACCGTCACCTTAAAGTCACCACAGATGCGCACATCTCCGTTTCTCTTTACAACAGGGACTATTGGAGTGGCCCATTCGCTGTACTGTACCGGTGTCAATACTCCAATTTCAGTGAGACGGTTCAGCTCCGCTTCGACTTTCGGACGAAGAGCATACGGAACGACTCTGGGCTGGCAAAACTTGGGTTTGTATCCAGGTTTCAATGTTATTTTAGCTTTGATGTTCTTCATTTCTCCCAACTGTTTAGAGAAAATAGCAGCATGTTTCTGCAGCACAGCTTCTAATGTCTTCAATTTGACTGTTTTTATTTCTTTCCAGTTCAGTTTGATCTGACGCAACCACTCTCTGCCATAGAGTGGTGGATAGTCCCCCTGCACAACATACAATGGAAGAACAGCTGTCTGCTTGCCCATTTTCACATGCACATCAATTACCCCTTCAGGACGCAAAGCTTGCCCAGTGTATGTCCGAAGAACAATGTCCGTTGAGCATAGGGGCAGGTGTTTCAATATTCGATCATAAGTCTCTGTTGAAATCAATGACACTGCTGCGCCCGTGTCCAGTTCCATTTCCAGTGGCATACCTTCAATTTCTGGTTTCACAGTGATACTGGACTTTTCTCCTGGCTGTGACAGTTTATACAGAGCTAAATCAGAGTCTGTGTCATCATCATTGGACACTGCATCAGCATCAAGGCGGTGTACATTTCCTTTTTTTATATAGCCTTTCTGCTTAAATGCTTTCATTTGCCGTGCAGCTTTTGTTGTGTTTCCACTCTTTGTTTTCCTGTCATCATTAACGTAACTTGTCCTGCAAACGCGACTGATATGGCCCTTTTTTCCACAAGCATTACAGTTTTTGTCTTTAAACCAACAGTCATCTTCACTATGGTTAGTCTTTCCACATCGTTTGCATTTGTTTGCAGTCTTACTCTTTGATAAAGACAGTGCATTTACCGTCAGTGATCCGCTGAGTTGGTGTGCTTCACGTGACGCCGTTTCCATGGAGACCGCCAACTCTACCGCTCTCTGAAACGTCAGCGCAGACTCAGTCAACAAGCGCTTTTGAGTAGCTTCACTCTTCAAGCCACACACAAATCTATCGCGAAGTGCATCATCCAAATGTCCCCCAAATTCACAGTGTTCTGACAATCCTCTAAGCACTGCAACATACTGTGTCACCGACTCGCTCTCCTGATTCCGCCGGTGGAAACGAAAACGCTCCGCGATGACCAGGGGCTTCGGAGAGAAGTGCTGCTGTAGCGTGTCTGTGATGTGCTTGAAGCTTTTCTCTCCCGGTTTGTCCGGCGCGATAAGACTTCGGAGTAGTCCATATGTTTTTCCTCCGATCACACTGAGTAGCACAGGCACTTTCTTGTCTGCCTCAATACTGTTGGCTTCTATGAAGTGTTCAAATCTTTCAATGTAAGTGGTCCACGGTTCGACGCTTTCATCAAAACCTTCCATGTGGCCAATGGTAGCAGCCATCCTAGCTAACCTAGATCACTTTAGCTACGCAGAGAAAACAATATAAAAGTTGTAGTAACGTTACGCCTAACTACTCACGATTCACTGTAGTAGCTTCGTGGTAATTTTAATCCACCTCGTCGCCAATTATGTTATGTTTTCCACTGACATAACATGTATAAAACACTTATGGCAAACCACGTTCAAAGAACACAGCCAACATTCAGGGATACTTTACTTCTTCTGAATTTATTATTAAGGAACACAACTAATAATTACAAGTGGCAGTGCCACCTACAGGCACAATGGGGGAATAGCAGTATTACATACATAACACATTTGACCATTAATTTTTTGACATTATAGGGGAAGCTGAGCTTCCCTTGCAGTCTTAAAGAAATCGCCACTGCCTGCAAATATATAACAGAGCATTCATTGCAATTTCAGTCAGGGTCCTATAAGCTAAGCATAACTTTGGATGTACACTATACTGCATGTTGAAGTTAGGCAAGCTCTGTTTAAAACCTTTGTTTTCTCTCTGTCTTAACTGTTTCTGCCATTGGTAGCGGCCAAATGCTTTGGATAAAGGTGTCTGCTTAATTAATACATCTAAATGGTTCAGTGATCAGATCACCCTGAATGTTATAGACCCTGTAAAACCCCTAGTGCCGTCCGCTTGTGATTGAATCGCCCAAGATCAATATTATTCATGATGAATTTCACAGAGATGAAGTGATGTAGCAATCAATGGGATTGCAGAAAGGGATGGCCCGTGTAAAAAAAGTACACTTTAGCAAAAGAGTACTTATGGAAATAATATACTTTAAAAGAATATAGTTAAGTGTGAACTAAATGTTATGTTTTCAGACACTTAATCACAATTACTACAGTTTAAATGTGTATTAATTGGAATGACTTTTTAGAGTGCTTTTTTGACCCACTTAAGTATGACTTAATTTAGGACTTTATATAGAATTTCACAATTACTTCTATTGTCTTTGAAATATAATTAAAGTGTACTGCTGAATGCACTGACAAGCATTTATGGTAAGTAAATTGTCATTTATTTTCCTGGCCCTGCCCCGGATCACATGTCTTAGCTGTCTCCGAGGAATTTGATTGTTCTTCATTCAAAGGACGTGGCCAGCCATGTTGGAGTCTGCTCTCGCCACTCTTTCGTAATACTTCTTCTTTAGTGATACGATCATAATATTGATTATTCAGGATTCAGTTTAAGCATTTCCGATTTCGATGGAAGATGGCGTATATGGCTGTCAGGATCAAATACGGTTGGATACTACATAGGACATTTCAGCCATAATATTAGAATTTCATTTACTTGTAGATAGGAGCACTCATATTTATTGATGCTATCTAGGTGGAAACCAGAAAACAATTATCAGCTGAATTTGATATATCAACTAGGGTTTATTCAAATACATTACAAATATTTTTTAAGACAGATGGGAGAAATAAAGTACCATGCAGTGTCAAAAATAGAAGCAACGCTTCCATCAACACGGCTTTGATTGATTACAATGTGATTGATTTTGTTTTGATGCATCATGACATAGCACTCTTGTCCAGTGTAGACATGGTATTACACTCTCTCCAGTCTCTAGGGTAACATTGACAATCAGGTCACTGATGACCATTGATCAAATGGAGTCCAAAGGTTTTATTATTGTGGTAATGTAGTGAAACAATCTGAATAAATTAAGGAGTAGGCCTGTGCGTCTCTGTGCAGCTATGCTAATGTTGTATTGTCTGGAGCTGAAATGTATTTAAGGGTAATCAATCATGAGGTTCCAGGTGTGATTAAAGTTATGTAATGCACTCTTTCGCTCTGCCCTGCTCCACCTATGAGGAGTGAATGGATTTCTGCACTGATAATTACACTTCTCCAGTCATTCCCTTTCTCCGACATAAAAAGAGAGGAGACACAGAGCGTGAAACAGGAGAGAGAGAGAGAGAGAGAGAGAGAGAGAGAGAGAGAGAGAGAGAGAGAGAGAGAGAGAGAGAGAGCGATAGAGAGTGAGCTAGAGGGGGGTAACTAACAATTTATTTCAGCTCTCCATTGAGATTGAGATGAGATTAAAGATGCTGTTTCAGTGCTCTCAATTACCGTAGCGTTTCAGACTCCACAGCCACTCCGTAAGCTGACTTTAAATGTATAGTGTCCACTTTCTTTGAAGGTTAAAAAAACATAGAATAAATAAGTTTTTGACAAGTACTATATCTCAAAGTTTGGACACACTTAACCTTTTTATTTGAAGGCTTACGATTAGATGTTTGAAATGAATCTTGTCTGTAGACATACAAATTAGGACTATGCATCAATTTATCTGCAAAACTAATGTACTTTTAAAACTTTTAAGATAATAATTCTTATATTATTACAAAGTTACTTAACTGGCTTTTTATTTCATTATCTGCAAGTACAGATTTTTTAATAAATATCCTTTTGTAATTTTGAGTGCACTATAATTCATCATGAAAAACAATTAAGCACACTTCTTTTCCCCAAGGATATAGGCATGTCCAAATATGTGACTGGAAATGTACATGTAATTCATGGAAAATTCTTTACTCATCAGAAACCCTCATTTGATTTTTCAGAGGTTGCATAGAGAAACAGACCGGCTCCTTGCTAACTCGAGAAGCCGCTACTATAGCACTGAAAGCACAGCATGGACCAGCAGCAAGTTAGTGGTTATTGTTATGAGAAGAACCTGATAGATTTAAAACCAAGCTAATCTGAAAAAATATGTTCTAGAATTAAAGTATCAAGAAATCAAATAAACAGCTTGTTTTCTTTCTCTGCAATGTCAAAAAAGACACTAGAGACAGTAGAAGGACGTTTAGGGCAAGTTATTTGACATCAGTGAATCTAACAGCTGGGACATGTTCATAATTTTTATTTTATTTTTTATTTGTTGGGACACTGAGACACAACTCATGAAACCGGGTCTGTCTGGACATCTGGTCACCCTTTTCAAATCACACAGCTGCATCCGTGTTTGCATGAACAATAACATCACAGCTGACTGGAATTAAGCACATGAATTTAAACAATATTATAGCGTTTATGAAAACAATAGATTTCAGTTGGTTTCTCTGTAGTCTGCCATTCCACATTCAGGATAATGTGCTAAGGTTATGCTTAAGAGTTTACTTAGTAAAAAAGTGTGTTAGATTTAGAGCTGCTGCCAGCAGTAGGATGACAACGAAAGGTGAAATATAGCAGAGAGCCCTGTGTAACCAGCCGCATAGCATTTCATTTGGATTGGCAACAAGCCGTCAAGACGCTCATATTTTATCCCACTGTTTCTACAGGTTGTGCTCCAGAACTCAATGTCTTTCCATCACATCTGTCAAAGGAGGAAAAAGTGGGAGGTAATTGGTTGCGGTTCGTAAGAGTATGTGTTTGTATTTTATGGCATGAGGGTCCTATTAAAAAAACTGTGGCGTTTTAGAGTACTTTCAACTTCTAACTGCACACTAACTAAAAATGGATTTTAAAATAGTAGTAATTTTTTTTTAGAAAATGTTTAGGAAATACTAAGACCTATTCAGTGACTGTATTTGGAAGATTATTTCAAATGGAAAAGTAGCCTATCAGATCATATTATGAAGGTCTTCTTTTTTGTTCAAAATGTATTGTTGTCTTTAGAAAAGCACTTTGCGTATTTTAAAGTGCTTTTATTTAAAGGAGTAATTCAAATTTGTGATTACTCATTTACTCGTGAAGTGTGACAGAATGTGTAGGTTTTTAATTCCTTTAAAATCAATGAATAAGGTCTTGAAAAAGCTACAACACTTAAAAAGAGCAAACTACTTTAAAGCTGGGAAAAAATAATTGCCCGTTGGTTAGAACATGTCTTAAAGCCTTTTGTAATTTAATTGTTCTTGTACATAAGTTTTAGTCAAGAAAAAAAAAAGTTTATGAGAAAGACACACCTATGTACCAGTCTTATAGCAACTGGTCTGTATAATTTCAATCTCACTCATACCTTAACCATACATATATATTTTAGGTACTCACTCTATTTACCCACATCACTTATGCTATCCTTGTTTCCTAGAGCAATTTGGATATCTCTCAAATAGATTGGGTGACACACTGTATAATCAGTTGCACTATACTGCTTCTAGAGTGGATGATTGTTAATGTTAAGGCTTTATTTACTGAATGAAGTTCTGCTTCAATATCTTTAAATTGTTCTCGATCTATCAGGGACTTGACACTGCATTACTAAATGAGCAAACTGCAGATCATAGCAGCTCTGACTGATTATGAATAGTGGTGTACCTCATGGTTATATCCTTGGCCCCAAACAGTTTTTACCTGTGACTGTTATACTGTTAAATCAAATGCAACTGACATCACTACAACTGCAGTATGCAAAACACTGACAGAACAACAATCAGCAATGAGGCAGTTGACCTAATATTCTCACCCTTGAATGTCAACAAGACAAAGGGGTACATTGTGGAGTTCAGCAAACTAACATTATTATCTGTGTAAAAAAAAGAAAAGCAGAAGACATTGTTTTCCTCTTCGTATTCTCCATGGCATATTGCACAGATCATCTGACATAAAGGTCATTCTGTTGCAACCCTGTATCTTCTCAATGAGAGTTATTAGATTACAAAAACTGGAAAGATGTGAATAACAGGGAATACAGCCGGCACAAAAAACGCCTATATCTTAAAAATTCTGATCACAAATAGTTTATATGTAGAGCGATATACAATATGTCAGTGTTTCTCCACTCTTTTACCACCACTTTTTGTCTGGTGTATCCCCACAGACCCTTCAATGAGGTTGTATTAACCCTTCATTGACAAAAAATTACAGAAATGTGCATCTTTTAATTGGATATGATTTAGCATAAACTAAAAAAACATCAACAACGATATAGTGGAAACTCACCATAGTAGAGCACTGCTGTATAAATCTACCTTTTTCCAAGTACCTCTTGGTTTACACGTACCACTGATGCATCATCATCAGTTATTATGCATTTTATTGCAATTATTATTACATTTTACACTGATGGTAATGAACTACTTAAATGTAATTAAATGTAATTAGTGGGCAGCAATCTTAAAGGGAACCTTTTTTGCCCTTTTTCGAAGTCTTGATTTTGTTTTGGGGGTCTAGAATAGGTTTTCATGCCTGACTTTTCAAAAAAGACATTTTTTTTCTTGCATCTTACATTGTTGCAGCACCTCTCCACCTAGTCTGTCAGGAATGCTCTGTTTAGTTCATGTCTCTATGAAGTCCCTTCTTCCGAAAAACCATGATGTTCTCTGATTGGTCGGGTGGACCAGTGTGTTGTGATTGGTTAAGGCAACGTGAAATACTTTGCAACCTATTGTGCTTCTGTAAGGTGACACATTTCTGAGTAAAAAAAACTATTCAATGAAAAAATGTTGGGTGGAACTTGATTTTATACATAGGGAATGAAATTGAATGTAAAAAGTGGACATTATCATTATGCGGCAAATCGTTGTCAGCGTAAACGCCACTTTAATAATAATAATAATTCATTACATTTATATAGCGTTTTTCTTGGCATTCAAAGCGCATTACATAGAAGGGGGGATCTCCTCAACCACCACCAATGTGCAGCATCCACCTGGATGATGCGACGGCAGCCATATTGCGCCAGAACGCCCACCACACACCAGCTTACTGGTGGAGAGGAGACATAGTGATGAAGCCAATTGGTATATATATATATATACTTTACAGAGACAGACCCCCTGGAGTAACCTGAGGTTAAGTGCCTTGCTCAGAGGCACATCAGTGTTTGTCCAGACCCTAAATGCGTTTTGAACCTGCAAACTCTTTGGTTACAATCTGAGATGTTAAGACACAAGACATCCTTAGATAAAGGATAGGAACAAGAAAGGAGACAAGATAGGTCGTTAACTGTCTGGAAGGCTTTATGCGTTGGATCAATAGTCTAGAAGAAACTGCAACATTTTCACCCTGTCAGAGAAGTGCATTCTGATCATTAACCTTTGTCAACATATTTTGCTCAACCAACTATTCATCATGAGCAGCTCGTATGTTTGATGCTTGAATCTCTGAACCTCCTTTATTTGTCATCGATTTTTGTACCTCCCGGTCTTCTTCACTGTGTGCAAATAAGGATCTCAAAAGAGGTCTAAAATTATGCCTCTCTCTCAGCTGCCTGGCTCTCCAAAGTCTCCAGGCCGAGCTCCAGTTACGTCGGCAATCAACAGACCCCCTGGCCTCATCCATCAAAGGGGAGAATGCGCTGTTAGTGGGGGATTTACAGCACTTGCACAGGAAGTGCAGAATCACTCTTGATTTATGCTCTAAAGACTGAGAGTTGCAAGGCGAGTGTTCTTTTTGCTGTCGGAAATATGAAATGGATCGACCTGGTGGATGGAGGATATTAACCATACCGTGGGTGCCTATCTGTCCTAACAGACAGATGGATCATTTAGCATAAATATTCTACCTTAAATCGATAAGATTATATTTATTTTTGTGTTATTGGCCAATAACCGATAATTCGCCAAAATAAACTAAACTAAAAACGTCTAGGTTATGACTGTAACCTCTGTTCCCTGAGAACAGGGAACGAGACACTGCGTCGATTGACGCTTTGGGGAACGCCTCAGGCGTGACAGGGGTCTGAAATCACAATCAAATCACGGCAATTACATCGACCGGCGACAGCTGCTGACATAATTACGTGCAACCTGGAAGTATATAAGGGTGCCTTGCACAAATGACAATCACCTTTTCGTCTGAAGGCTAAGGGGAATGCATGCCATTTGGCAGTGACAACTGTCAGAACCAGCAAGTTCAAATGAAATGCCAGAACCACTCACCCTCAGGTGACACTGGGCTGTCAGTGACAGGATTCCCAATGGTCAAAGCCCAAGCTATGTGCTTCACAGGAAAACCTCCATAAACCTAGTTTAATGAGACCTGGGCCTGCTCAAGGGCCCAGGACCACAGCTTCAAAATTAGAAGGGGTCCCTTCTAGGGAATGTGGCTAGGGAACCCTATCCAGTCACTATTCGGGGGAACGTACCACCCGAAATGCCATCAGGAAGGCCTGACCTGGTGTCACTTTTATTGGTCACTTCAGTCTGGCCAACTTCCTGTCTGTCCGGAGATAGGGCCTCTGGACATTTGCCTTTAGGTAAGGCATCCAACCCGAGTGACTGCGAAGCTGACAGTGAACCACTCGGCCCGGATCTCAGAGATGGGGTATCCTGGAGAGCATGACTCAGCATAGTGTTTACAACCCTTGCTAGCGAGGGGAGTTTTTCTGCTTGATCCATGGATCTACCCAGCGCTTATGTTTCAAAGCACTAAGGAGGCCTGAGAAGTTCTAAGGACTGATCTAACTGGGAGGCTTCACGAGATGCCTACGACTGTCTGACCAGACTCAGGAGGCTGAGTACTCATAGTGAGGGGAGCACATGGCCTGCCTGGTAGGCAAACCAGGCTGTAGGCTAGATAGAGAGGTTCCAGGAGGGAACCAGTAGCAGAAAGGGAACACTTAAGTCGTGCTAGGGCGCAAGCTCGCCTTCAGAAGCTGCCTGCTAAGGCCAGCTGAACTGATAGCAGAGTGGCCACAGTTGCCAGAACCCAGTATCACAGGGAAACCACTCACAGGGAGGCCTTGTGAGGCCTACTACCTAATAACCACATGACTGGCTACCTAGAGCCCATACTTGGGAGCTCAATCTCAGGGAGGCCTTGAGAAGCCTGCTACCTAACTGCTACCTAATTAACAGAAGATTGGCTATCTAGAGTCCATACTTGGGAGCTCGCCCTAGGGAGGCCTGGTGAGGCCTGTTACCCGATAACCATAAAGTTGGTTACCTAGGCCTCAGGGAGGCCCGGTGAGGCCTACTACCAGATAGCCAGTCAGGTTAGCTGTACAGTTGCCCATCCTTGGGAACTCACCCTCAGGGAGGCCGGGTGAGGCCTACTACCTGATAGCCGAAGCCAACTGTCTGATTGGCCAGTGAGAATTAACAGCCAAGCACCCCATGTTGGGCTACTCCGGGTAAGGGAGACCTGCTAAGGCCTGACCTGACCAATGACACTGCTGGCTGTGTACCCCGACACTCGAAACCCACTTCGAGGATGAGAGGCCTACTAGGCCTGAGAGCCAGTGCTGTCAGCCAATTTACCCATACTGCTGGGGACTCGACTTCAGGGAGGCTTAATAAGGCCTACTAGCTAATAGCCAGTCTATTCTACTACAAACATATACCATTGGGAACCATACTACACCAACACAAATATTGAGGCCACCCACAGGAGGCCTAATAAGGGTAGCTACCTGGTCGCAGCTATAATGTATGTCCCACAACGTTAGGACTCCCTTCCGAGGAGGCCTGTTTAAGGCCTACTACCCATCAGTGAGTCTACTGCCCGAACTACTAAGGCCAACCACCTGAGGTAAGCTGGCCTACAGTGCCCTCTTGGGGGCTGCCCAGTCAAGGAGGCCTGCTGAGGCCTACAACCTAACAGCGCAGCCTTCGTTGGCAGATAAGCTGTTTACACAGCGCCTACAGCATCCTGGTACCTAATCACATTGCCCATGGCAGTGTGCTCAGCAATAGCGCAACACCCTTTAAGCAAAAGGGAGTACAACATACGCCACTCTGCCTCAATTGAGGCCCCAGATTCAGGGGCCTACTATCTATATGCATGGGCATCAGCTCATGGCAATGTTCTGGCTTTAAGGGGGAGTATTTCGTAGACCAAGACGAAGTGAAGGTTACACTCTAAAAAATGCTGGGTTGTTTCAATCCAACTTTGGGTCAAACATGGACAAACCCAGCCGTTGGGTTGAATTTTAAAATTACTTTTTTAACCCAATGTTTGGGTTTGTCCATATTTGAACCAAAATTGGGTTAAAACAACCCAGCATTTTTTAGAGTGTAGAAATTCCCTCTCAATCCAAGCCATGGTGTGAGGTGAAAAGATACAGAGCTGAGAGCAAATTACCCTGTGTCAACGGGGGAGTACCAACCACGTGCCCCTGAGAGTTAGAATGAGCGGTGGCACACCTCGCTTTCTTACACATGACAACAAGGGAAGCCATCACATACTCACAAAAGAAGCCCAAACAACTGGTGCTTCTCTCTATCGTTCTAGCCACCTAACAGGGGGACTTCAGGGCCCTAAGAAAAACATTTCTTACCTTTCCTTACGACATTAGACATGACCCCATAACTCTATACAGGGAACAAGGTCTGTAGAGATAAACATTTTAGTGTTAGTTGCTCACAAAAATTAGCTCACCTGCGGCGTGCGAAGTGAAGACTCACCAAACAGTTCTTTGTGAACATGGGGTCTAATGCCTTTCACAAACCTGAAAGAGGCGCTCTCACTAACCAAGCCAAGGCGAGCCATCAGAACGTTTTTCTCGTCATGGGCCCAACGTCAGGCCTGATGTAAGAAGCGCCTGGGAGTCGGAGAAGAGAGGAGAGGGCTGTGTGTGTTTGTGCTGGATCACCTCCCTCAGATCCCTCTTCTTGCGGGAGTCTCGCCTTCTCTGTGACCTACTCCTCCATGGAGGGGGCATACGAGAGGCGACACTGGTTCACTCTGTTCACGCTGTTCACTCTGTACATGCTACCATTAGGAGATATCATTAGGAAACATGGAGTTAGCTTTCACTGTTATGCCGATGATACTCAGCTGTATATTTCTTCAAAACCCAACGAAACTTACCAATTCACAAAATTAACGGAATGCATAGCTGATAAAAAAAATTGGATGACTAGTAATTTCCTACTACTAAATTCTGAAAAGACAGAGATTCTAATTATTGGACAAAAAACTTCCACACGTAATAACCCAGAATACTGTCTAGCACTTGATGGCTGCTCTGTCAAGTCTTCGTCGTCGGTTAGGAACCTGGGTGTGCTATTTGATACCAACCTTTCTTTTGAAAGCCACGTGTCTAGTATCTGTAAAACTGCATTTTTCCATCTTAAAAATATATCTAAATTACGCCATATGCTCTCATTGGGAAATGCGGAACAATTAGTCCATGCGTTCATGACCTCAAGGCTAGATTATTGTAATGCTCTACTGGGTGGTTGCCCTGCACGCTTAATAAACAAACTACAGCTAGTTCAAAACGCCGCAGCTCGAGTTCTTACCAGAACCAGGAAATATGACCATATTAGCCCGGTTCTGTCAACACTGCATTGGCTCCCTATTAAACATCGTATAAATTTTAAAATATTGTTGATTACCTACAAAGCACTAAATGGTTTAGCTCCGCAGTACTTGAGCGAGCTCTTAACGCATTATAGTCCTTCACGTCTATTGCGATCTCAAAATTCCGGCCAGTTGATAATACCTAGAATATTTAAATCGACTGCTGGCGGGAGATCCTTTTCCTATTTAGCACCAAAACTTTGGAACAGTCTTCCTACCATTGTCCGGGAAGCAGACACACTCTGTCAGTTCAAAGCTAGACTAAAAACACATCTCTTTGACCTAGCATACACATAATACATTATAGACTTCTATAAATTCAATGTTAGGCTGCATAGATTAGGTCAGCCGGAACTGGGAACACTTCCCTTAAATCTTGATGTACTCGCTACATCATAAGAAGAATGGCATCTACGCTAATATTAGTGTCTTTGTTTATCCCGAGGTTTTCCCGCAGCCTGCCGGATCCAGGCCGTGTCCAGATCTGACGAAGGAGATTCGCCTGGACCCGATGACAATGCAGTGCTGAAGTATCCACTATCCTCTCCCTATGGAGGATCCCTTTCCCACTCTACAGATAAAGCGCTGTGAATTCCGGCTCGCGTACCCCGAAGTGATAAAATAAAACAAAATTCTGTATCAAAATTTATAGGCAAGAAAAGTAGTTTGTTTAGGCTGGGTTGTATGAATTACAAACCTGCGCAAATATTTTAAAAAGCACATAACTATAGAATTCTGAATGAGCATGTGAACGCCGTCAGCGTTAATCACAGGTTCGCGTTTAAAGTCTGATCATTTCGACGGAGGTGAATCAATCAAAGTTAACTTTAGCTGGAAGTAACATTATTCAAGAACTGCTATAACGCCAAAACAATCTGTTACCTTAAATTATATGTTTATCTCTGTAAAGCTGCTTTGAAACAATTCATTGTTAAAAGCGCTATATAAATGAAGATGACTTGACTTGACTGGTTCTCTGGCCCTGTCTATGGTCCTCAGACCGTGTTTCTCAAACGCTTTACAGACAGAACAGTCCCTGAAGATGAAAAGATGATTGTCATTTGTGCAAGGTGCCCTTATAAACTTCCAGGTTGCACGTTAATGATGTCAGCAGCTGTTGCCGGTCAATGTAATTGCCGTGATTTGATTGTGATTTCAGTCACCTGTCACGCCTGAGGCGTTCCCCAAAGCGTCAATTGACGCAGTGCGAGTTCCCTTTCGAAAGGGAACTAAAATCCATTTTAAAATGCCACAAGTGAATTTAACTATAATGTACAGTATGCAAAATGTATATTCATTTTGAGATGTAATGAAGATTACATTTAAGAGTGTTATAAAATGATTAAAACAACAACAAAAAACTTTGAATCTAGAACCCTCACATTAAGTTCTAAGTGTTAGATGACAGCAAGTTATCTAAATGTAAAGTTAGGAGAATAGAGCATGTACATTTTAAAATACCATATCGATCGATACTGATTAAATATAACCACTGGCTGATATTGGCCAAAACTGATATGGTACTACATTCAGGGGCGTGGCAACCGGGGGGCACTTTTAGAAACAGGTGATTCTGTCCCCCGCATTTTTTTTTACTCAGCGCCAATATTTCCGCCCGTGTTCTCTGATTTGTTACTTAGACTTGAGTGAGCTAACATTCAGCCAATCACAGCGCGAAGCATCTATTGGGCGCGTCTGCCATGAGCTTCAAATCTTTTGTTGCTCTTGCGAATTTTCGTGTTTGTTTAGTCGCTTTGCTGTTTGGCCGTCTAATGCACCCCAGAAAAAAAGCAGAGGACTACATCGTTTTTTTCAAACACACACTGTTACAGTATGTCACGATGACATGAATCACACGTAAAGTTTCCTTGTTATGATTTAACCTACTGTAACGCTGTAAGACGTGTAAGACAACAGAACCCGTATGGACCTCGTCACGTCGCGCCGGATTGTGCCGAGTGTGTGTTAAATGCTCTCCTACATGTAGCTTTGGATAAAAGCGTCTAAATGAGACATAAAGCCCCGTTCACACTACATGCGACGTGATACCATTCATTTCAATGGTGAGCGGGCGACTTCCGGCGGCACGCGCGACAGCGACCGTTGGCGACCGGATGGGGCGTGTCTGGCGACGCGACAAAGTTGAGATCTGTTTAACTTTATGCAAATGAGGAGCAACTTTCGGGAGCGACAACCAATAGGAGCGGAGCGCGTATGATCCTTCTCCACATCATTGGATGTCATTCATAAAGGCAACCAGTAGTGGGAACTCCCACTAGCGACCTCATCGCCAGCCACTGGCGACATGCAGCGACAAAGTTGCTTGTAGTGTGAACGGGGCTTGACAGATTATTCCCAGCAGGCACACAACGTCATAAGACATTGATATTTGGTTAAATTTTGGTTGCGACGTCGGGTGACCAAAATTCAATGTAAATTCAACATCTAATGTCAATGTTAAATCGATGTCCAATACCGAATACATTGATTTAGGTTTTATTGATATATTTTTATAAAATGTCTGTTGTATAAAATTACTGTAGGCTAGATGTAATCTGTTCTGTACTCATTGAACACTTTTTTTGGTCCAACTGTTAAGAAGTAAGATAAAAGTTATTGTTCAAGTGTAGTTTAACTGAAATATTGTAAATATCATAAAATATCTTTATTTCATAAAAATAAAGTATAGATGTCCACAGTTGTCTGAAAGTCCCAAGTCCTGCAATATTTTTTTATTTCGAGTATGATTTCACAAAAATAGGTTGCTGTAAACTATCATGGCATGTTCCCAAAATTGGCACTAGGGTGCTGTAAAATGCTAATTGCTACCATCTAGAATTTATTATTATGAACATCACCTTTCAGTCCCTCCAGAAAAACGCGATTATGCGATCGCATGATTCAATAATCAGCCAAAGTCCGCATATTTATGCGGGGGCATTTTTTCCAAATACGGCGCACTTTTGCCGTATAAATTGCCGATTTCCATGCAAAATATGCGGGGCTTGTATGATTTCATAATCCCCGCATTTTTGTTGCAAAAAAAAAAGTCACATATATCTTAGCAGAAAGTTGAAAAATGTTGCGTTTACTTCACACGAGAGCAGCCGTTTCCCCCTGTTGCCATGGGAACGTTATGAAGTGACGTAATTACGCGACATGAACATCATTGAAAAAAAAAAGAAAAAAGCTGTAAAACAGGAAACATTTTTTTCATATTTTATTTATTCATTTTTACAGAAGTTGTAGCATATTCCTTTTGTAAAGCTACAGAACTTGTTTGACTCATCAATGTTTTGTAAGTTTGAGCCATGTGTTCATTAAGGTCTGAAATAAAACAAGATTAAATATTCCAGCACTTTCTGTGATGTATGTTTGCCTATCATAGGAAGTAATAAGAAATAGCTCTTTACATTAAGGTAGTAGCCTAGTGAGAACAGGGTGTTGGGGAATCACTTTTTCTCTCTTTTTCATCAAACCGCAGTTTTTGCAAGTTCCCGCAATTTCATCAAATAAAATTGCAAATATCCTGCATATTCCATCGCCGCATAATCAAGGATTTTTGCCCGCAACAATCACAAAAAAACTCTGCATTTTTCTGGAAGGACTGACCTTTGGGTCACATCACCACACCATTTTGTCCCCCCCCCCCCCCCCCCCCCCACCCCCCACACTTTTATAATGGCTGCTACGCCCCTGACTACATTCTATAATTAATTTAAATTCACTTAAAGGCCTGTTTGGCATAAAAATTGAGCCCAATTTTTGCGATTTGTCTGTTCAGATCAATTGTTATGTTTAGGTCTTGTTTTGGTTTGTTTCTCATTGTTTCCTGTTCCCTTTGTTCTGTTACTATGGATTTTGATTAGTCATTTATACCTGTTCTGTTTTCCCCTTGATTACTCACTGTGTTTATAAGCTTATAAGCTACAAGTTTCCTTTGTTCAGGGTTCGGTCTCGTTTGCATTTATGTTGATGTAGTTGTGACTTCTCGTTTCATATTCCAGTTTTTGCAATTAAATATAATTCTTTTTGAATGTCATGACAACAACTTGTGAAAACAGGGCTGAATTAAAATGCAAATTCATTCTCTGACAGTAGGTGGCACTTATGGAAGCACTGTGCAACTCAGTGTTGCTGTTAACTAAAACTATTAAAAATATTTTTTGTTCATTAAAATGAAGCTGAAATACTTTTTTTTAGATAAATTAAGATAAATTAGGTGAAATTTAAAAATGAATTTGATGAAAAACTTTAAAAATGTAAAGGAAAGTTAGAAATGTTGCCTTGGCAACTAACTCAAAATAAATAAATAAAATAAGTTGATGTTTAAGTTAGGTGTGTGCCTTTTTTGGAAAGGCATGGATTATGGCTTCAAAATGAGTAACGAATAGTTCTCAAGCCGCTGCAGTTGCTTTACAATCCAACATGCTCAAGGCATTTCACTGTTGCTGGTAAAAAAATAAATAAATAAAAAACTCCAGAACAGCAGCATTGGACATCAAGCTGCTTGTATTTACACACCTCCTAAAAAATAAACCCTGTCTCTTTTTAAAGTCTGCTAATAATGTGTGCACATATTATACATGTGCATATATAAAGACACCACAGATGTGTGTTTCTGCACCAGAGCTCCTTTGCATGCACAAAACAACCATTATATTTCTCAAACTGCATCAAAGAGAAAAGCATGCAGTCCCTGAATGTTACCCTGACAATTTATAAAGAGTACTTGAAAAGTAATTGAAAAGTCTTTGGAAGCTGTCAAACTGTGCACTTTTTTAATTTATTCTTTTTTTATTAGTACATTATTTAATTTAGATTTAAGTCACTCTGCCTTGTGTTATATTATCCTCATCCTGGCATTATATGTTCAGCATGTACACAATACAGAGGCGGTGCAATAGAAATTACACAGAAGAGAAGGAAACAGTTATAGCTCCAAATTAGGTGAATACATTAATATGTTCAACCTCAAGTGATATGCTTTTATTTTGACGCCTGTAGAGGTAGGCTATATGTTATTGGGACTTGTGACTTTTTGGTATTGGAGAAGAGCTATTTATCTTGCTAGACGAATATGTCAGTATTGGTGTGAAGCTCATCCATTGGCGTCATGTGACGCCATATGACATTTCGTCGAACTCCTACGCACATGGCATCCTTTAGCGTCAATATAACACGAACTGTTATGGGTAGGTTTAGGTCTGGGGTAGGGTTACGGTTATGATGACGCCTTGGGATCTGCGTCTCATATTGACGCTAAAGGATGCCATGTGCGTAAGATTTCAACGAAATGTCAAAAGCGTCACATGTATGACGCCTTGGGATGAGAACAGTGTAAAAGCCAGTGGTAAACATAACTTGACTATACTTTTTCGTTTTGTTATACAACGTAAATCACACACACCCATTATTGTTCGCTTGGTAGTGAAGCGCACGACTCAGTGAATAACTCAGATAAGAGACTTAAATATGATAATCCACACAATACAAGGGCGAATACCAGGGAGAAACAATTAAACTAGATCTGACAAAGAACTGAAAGAACACGGGGCTTATAAACGCAATCGGCAATCAAGAGAGAAACAGAACAGGTGTGAACTAATTAACTAACGATCAGAAACACTGCCAAACTGAAACAGAGCAAACAAAACCAAAACAGAATGAAATCGTAATAGTTATGTTCATTTTTTATGTTTGTATGTTTTTAATAAGTCACTAGATAAGACAGCTTGAGGTGTGAGTGTGTGAAATTGTAGAACAAAACATCAAAGTCTCGTCAAGTTATGTTTACCACAGGCTTTATTTTACTCATAAATTGAAAACCCCCGTTAAACATCTCAAAGGAACCAGCGCCGAGACTTCTGGGTTCTGAAGTCATACGTGCACCACTCTATAGGCTTCATGTCAATAAAGTTTTGCAGGTGCAATTTATGTCAGTCTAATCTGGTCTTTTCAGCAGGACAGATACAAATAAACTTTAGCATGAAATATTGAAATTCTTGATGCAGTCCTGATGAGAAGTTTAGGGAGACTGTCAAAAGAAATGTGGATATATACTAAAACTGAGAAGAGGCTGATAAAAATATTGAAACAGAAAACTAACAGGCTGGTAAAGAACCCCAGGCTAGCCTCTTTAAACACCTCCAGGGTGCTACGATTTCATATTTGTGCATGTAATTCATCTGCATTGGAACTCTGTGGGATCTTTCAGGCAAACAGCCGCATGAGCAGGATTATATTGTCGAGGTCTGGTTTTCTGACATAACACTGAGTCATAACGCTGAAGTAATACTGTAAATGGCATGTGTGTGTGTGTGTGTAACTGTATAGTGCTGCGTAGGAACAATCACACTCAACCTGCTGAGTTAATGACTGCAGGTTTTTTTCACAAGCTACTTCAGACCCTTTCATATCTCTGCATATTTTGCTCATTAAACTGTAGTTAATTTCAGCTATGACATCATCAACTCTGAGTGGCACAAACACGCAACTGAAAAATCTCCTGGAGGAGTTGAAAAAAAAAGGGATTGCCATAAGATCATTTCACTGAAAATACAATACAAACAAAGGCTGCTGTTTACAAGAGAGACACTTGTCAAGAAATAAATACAGACAACATTTGTTCTTTTAGGTTGCAAGTGTACTTCAACTAAACTTTATTTATATTTCTACCCTGACATATGAAGATATGTCTATAGATTAAAGCCCTTATAATGCTCCCATCCATTATTAAAGTTACACATTGTTACATTGTCAGTCTGTTTTGATTTCTGTCTTTGTCTGTGTTCTGTCTATTAGCTCAGTTCAGTCTTCCTCCGCCCCTGCCTGTTTGTTTCCATAGTTACTTATTGATTAGTTAGTTCAGTTCACGTGTGTCTTGTTAGTTTGCCTCATACTGTCTATTTATACCCTGTGTTCTGTCTTGTTCTTTGACTGTTATTTTACATTGCATGTGTAGGTTGTTCTGGTTTTTGTTCTGAGTTTATTTTGTTTAGTTTGAGACTGTTTATTAAATATTACTGCTACACTTAGATCCTGCCTCTGCTTCAACCGAAATTGTAACACACATTAAGTTTAAATTGGACCAACATTGCAGCTTTATAGATAATATTTTGGACTGACAATTTGTCAGTCCATTCTATCATATTGCATTAACCGTCTATTGATATTACACTTAAAGTAAATTGCATCTTCATAATTACAAATATATTACATTTTTTATTTAACATTATAAACATGGAATATGAAATAAAACGTTCAAATACATAATTCGAAAGCATACTTTAACCATATTTCAGATATAACAAAAATAATTATGAAATTTCATATAAATATGTATTCCTTCTTAAGTGGGCCAAAAAACATTCTTAAGTTCAGCTAAATAAATGTAATATATTTAAGCTATAATACACTCTCTTTTAATAACACTGCATCATCTCACATGACTTTCCTCCTGTTTTCGTTAGCCTTTTCAAATTCACACCGCATTTTATGATCCCGATGGGGACACAAGGGAGGCAAAAGAGACATTGCCTCTCTCTGAACCCTTTTTCACTGGTGTTCATGTTAAACAGTGTTGGAGCGCAGAACAAACACAGTCTCCCCCTGATGACAACCCTGACTATGTTCTCCATAATATTTGTGCTTTATTTTTGTACTAATTAATTTTTCATCTAATCTTTTTTTTTTGAGGAGGCACTGCCTCTCTTGCCTCCCCTGATAAAACTCTGTTATTGATACTGCATCATTACTTGTCTCAATAATATGCAGACAGCTCAATGGTATGGAGGATGTGACACAAGCGTCATTAGCAAGACCACACCAACGCAATCACACAACAGCGCGCTGTTTGTGTCCGCTCACGACATCGTCCGACTAACGCAGTGGGAAGATTAAAAGTCTCTTCTGACAACACACGATGTCTTCACATTAAAAAAACGGGGCAATTAAATAGACTTATTATGTCAGCCTTTCTCTTTCCCTTCTCTTTCGAACTGATTCAAAGAAATCTTCAAAACGCAAATAAGAAAGCCCACCCTCAAGCTGATCTTCTGAGGCTCTTTTGCTGTTTTATTCAGTGAACTACGAGGAAAAGACACACGAGAGAACAGAAAAAAAGCCCTGCGCTCAATCCCCGGAGGCCTATAAAACTCAAACAAGTCAAATCTATAAACAGGGTCAAGTGCTCTAAAATTTACCATCTAAAGTTATCATTCTTACACCAGCAAGACATCAGGCACATTGAGAGATAAATGACCCATGTTAAATGATCTAATACATGTGGCTAATGTGTCTTAGCACTTCTCCAGTGGTGTGACCCTGACCTGCCTCTTTGACCAGTCAATGCCGCCTGTACTTGAGCTCGGTGAACACTGAACATCTTGACCCTTATTTGAAAAAGAGAGATGTTCAGGGCAAAATGATGATACTTCATCAGCTATGCGTTTACATAAATATCTTACTAATTAGCAATCTCTTCATGTTGTGCTAATACTATCAACATTACTTGGTCTTCATTTAAAATTATTTTGCTTGGGTTTCTGTGGTACCATTTCAGTTGTGTGTGTCAATGGAGGTCAGGATGTCGTGATGCAATCAGTATTCATTTTTCTTTTTTTATCTTTGATAAAAATATTTTGTAAATTTAGTCAATATTTTGTCATGTCATGCTCATTATTACTAATTAGTATATATTAGTGATTACATTTTCTTTGGTCAATGTTAAAAGAACTTGTCAACAATAACTGAAATAAGTTTAAATTGTACTACAATTGTTAAAATTAAACTGAAATAAAAATAAGGCTAAATAGAAATAGAAAAAATACAGACACAAAAGCACAAATGAAAACTGAAAATATAAAAAAAAAAGCAACTTCAAAATATTAATAAATACTATATTAGTAGATGCATAATGTCACGATTTTGGTCTGCGTTGGGACTACTTTCCCTTTTCCTGTTTATTTTCTGTTTCCTTGGTTGTCACAGTTATTCATTGGCTGCATTTAAAAGCGCATAATTCCCTAGTAGGCGAAAAACAAAAGAAGTATGTCAGAATTCATAGTCCTCATAAAAGAGTAGGCAACAACAAGTACCCGGAGGGACACTTTACAATCCCATGAGGCCACGGGAGATGATTTGTGAATGGCAGTGAGAATGACACTGGTAGGTCACATGATAATGACAACATGTCTGGATTACATTCATACTACACACATTCATAGAACATACTTTTTTAGCAGTCGTAATTATTCACAATTTTAGTTGTGTTTTCACACATTTTAGTATTGTTGATAAAAAAATTATAATGTTATGCCCTTTTTACAAAGTCTTGATTTTGTTTTTGTGGTCTACTAGAATACGTTTTTATGCTCGAATGATAAAAAACACATAATTTTTTTTTTCATTTCATATTCTCTCTTCCCAGTCTGTCAGTAACACTCTGTTTAGTTCCTGTGTCGCCCCTCCTTTTGAAAAGCACAATGTGCTCTGATTGGTTGGCTGGATCAGTGTGTTGTGAATATTGTGACGTGTTCGATCAGAAAACACAAAGAGTACAATCGAGGGAGTTTTTTGGAGTGACTTTGTACTTTGTAACTCTGCAGACCTTTTTCATGCTCACACAGCAACATTACACACTAAAGAAAGTTGAAAATGTAAAAAAAAAAAAAAAACATCATATATTTCCGTCAATATTTTTGTTGACAAGATTAACACTGGACATGACTCATGAGTCATGCTGTCAATCAGGACAAGTCCTGAGATGTATGTCATAAAGTCATCCATAAATGGCCTTCAATGTCACACAGCCTGACTTGGCATTTACCCATGATCTCACTGGGGTCATATTGTACAATCTGACAAGCAACAATCACAGGACAGAAAAAAAAATACAGTGTACACACATACACGCATGCACACACACACACAAACACTTATTTGGTTCATCAAGACGTCGACAAGAGACCAAAAATGGTTGTACGTTTTAAGCGATTTCATTAGCCATGCTGCTATTTATGTGTTCTGCTAATCAGGGAGATAAAAGAGCAGAGCCTTTCCACTTTATTAGGCCAAGAACACATTGCACTTCTGATTGCATCTCCGCCGACTCCCTAAGTACAGGGTTCATTAATTCTTTTGAACAGAACCTGCAAAACTGAGCTTGCTCTGTCTTTGCAGTGCATTGCATCAAAGCGGTAACTCGCTGTCCGCGGTGTCTTACGCACATGATGGCAAATAAATGTCTCATTATGTGCCTTTTGAAGAATCTAACATTTCAAAAGGGGGGAAAAAAAGCACAAAAGAGAAATAGTACATGAGGTTTATACAATTGCTCAGAGTCAAACGTCTGTTGTTTGTAAGCCAGTAGCCATTGCTTTGTCGAGGCGTTCGATTTACCTGCTCGTGTTTTCTCAGATGATGGCTTCCCTCAGGTCTCTGATGTCGGCTGCAGACAGTATAATACAAAGCTCCAGCCTGGAGCTTTTAATTAACACAGAGATTGCCAGAACCGGGCTCACCATGGGAACTAACATTACATTAAATTGAACCAGGTATTGATTGTTTGTACTTGTGCTGCTGTTTCATTTTTGAAAATTTCAGTAGCTAGCATGTGGTAGGATAGACTTTACTGATTGTTGCTAAAATGTAAGAGCCTCTCCTCAGAACTAATGCTATGAACTTCACTTGATAAAACAGGATCAAATAAGACCAGCGAAATAAATACAATAGCTCTGTTTGACAGCCGAGACTGTGACATCATATTACAGACACAAAGGCTGTTTCAAAGCAGAAGGTAGAAAAATTATGTGAAAGGTAGCAAAATTTGAGTGCTGTAGCCATTCTTTCTCTGTCTGTTGGAGCATATAGCGACATTGTACTCAACAAATGGTGTGGGTTTGAGAGGGTCACCCTGTTTGCCTGAACTATGCATATTGTTTCAAAGCAGCTATACAGAATAATAGTGCAGTAACCATTAATATTTTGAATTCCATAAGGTCCACATTCAGCATGTCCTATTCACCTAACCCATCCCCCACCCCACCGAAGGCCACTGTGGAAAGGAATGAGAAATTATAAAATATATTATGACAATAGAGTACTGAGAAAAAATTGCCAAAGTCAGACTCTCTCTTCTAATACATCAGAGTTGTGATGAGACTCTGATGGTCGTATTAGAGTTTAGAAAATCAGTGTGTGACACTCGATTTCTCACGGAGGCCACGTTTATGCCAGAGCGCTTAGGTTTGTTTAATACCTGTTATCTGACCATGTCAAAAAAGAAATCCAAAGCTACTCTTTGAGTCGCAATTACTCTAGCCAGAGCCACGCTAATTATACAGGGTTTGAAATAGCCATGACAGTTTGCTACATAATTTCAGGTCCTGCTGTGGTGGTTTCTTGAATGGACTGCTAATGAGATTTGAAATAATAAAATAAACACACATACAGCGGACTCGAAAGGTGTTTGGGCACTTGAGACACATTTAAAAGGCATCGATTTCTAAATATAACACACTATCAATCCAAAGGGCATCTGCTAAGAAATGAAGCAATCCTTTACCTCAGAACTAACTATCTAAGTGGGTGTTTAAAGTCGTTTGACATCAATTTGTATGGTGCAAAACTTGAAGGCAACACATCGTTGCTGTCGGGCACCTAGTCTCAATCAGTTCCCTAGTTTAGTAGTCAGGGCTCTGATCTGGGAGTCGGACATTTTAAGGGCTGTCTCCATCGCAAAATCCTTCCAGTGCACTGAAACGTTTGCTCCCTAAAAAGTCCTAGCGTTTGCAAAGTCCCACTGTGCTTTGCAACCGCTAAAGTACTTTCTATATAGTATGAATGTGTGTAGTATGGATGTAATCCGGACGTACTACATACACCATCTTGTCGTTATCATGTGACCCACCAGCGTCAGTTGCGTTGCTTCACTGATATTCACAAATCCTCTCCCGTGGCCTCATGGGATAGTAAAGTGTCCATCATATGCACACTTCAGAATCTCGTCGGAAGAAGTAGGTCATCCGGGTTATTTATGCCTACTCTTTTATGAATACTGTGAATTCATACATACTACTTTTGTCATATACTGTTTTTCCCCTACGGTAGTATCCGATTTCGGATGTAGCCTTTGTTCCCTTAACGGAAGTTCTGAAGCATGAAACTTAAACCAGGTGACCCAACTCACTAAACATAATGTAATCCGATGATTTTTTAAATAAAAACATTAATTATATTTCAGCATACACATGCATTTCTAGACAGGCAATGACTATAATCTAGCCAACGTTTACAATTGATTTACAGCTGGTAAGTTGCATAATTATGTAACAAGCAAAGTATTTATCATAATGTACTTTAAATTACATTACAAGTAATGTCAGAAAGATATCAGTTCTGCTGTTGTTCATAAATACTAGTAGTGATGTTGTACAATGAGGACGTTGTCATGTCGCCAGAAATAGAGTCATCAGTGTCCCAATGTGTAGTGAGCCAGGGTCCTTTGCTGTCCTTACCAGTGCCCGAATTCGTGTACATGATATACTGATTCATGACCTTGGAAGCTAGGGATCTGATTGAGACTCGCCCCTAGTTTCTCCATATTTTGTCAGTGTTTAATTATTTAATTAATACAGGTTTTTTTCCATTTCTGAAAAGTAGCAGTTTTGAATACACGAGGTTTCCATCTGACAGTGCAACGCATTCTCATCCTTTGGCGTCATATAGGTGACGCCATATGACATTTCGTTGAAATCATACGCACATGGCATCCTTTAGCGTCAATATAACACACACTGTTATAGGTTTAGGTCTGGGGTCGGGTTACGGTTATGACGCCTTGGGATCTGCGTCTCATATTCACGCTAAACGATGCCATGTGCGTTGGATTTAGACGAGCGTCACCTGTATGACGCCTTGGGTTCTGCGTCTCATATTGATGCTAAAGGATACCATGTGCGTAAGATTTCAACGAAATGTCCAAAGCGTCACATGTATGAGACCAAAGGATGAGAACGGGCTGGACAGATGATATGAAACAGTTGCATATTGACACATTCAGAAGAAATCAGACTGTCTTTCCCTCTACAATCAGATAAAACGCTCTGATTCTGATGGAAACCCTGAATTTCCTCTTATTTTCCTTCAGTAGGGTGTACGTGTTTTGCTAAGCTACATGAGGCTATATCCTCTAATTTTCCGCTGTTTATCTTGACAAGGGATACATAAAAAAACTACAAGAGTTATAAAGGAAGCAGTGTTCTTTCTCTTCTCTGTCTCCCACTGGATACCCACTTTCAGCATCAACAACCAAGAAAAGAGAAACTTCAAACGGCAACACTGCCAGAGTGCCAGAAAGAGAAAGAGAGAGAGAGGATGACATAGCAGAGAACAGAAAGCAGAGATCATGAAAAACAAATAACAACACCAGAAAAAGTATATTGGGTACCACTTTCCCTGGACAGAAAATAGCTGAAGGTAATGCAAAGACTCCCCTGAGGGTGTATCTGCAGTATCCTTCAGTGAACCTGGTCGCCGACACTTTGTGCTCGGCAATACACCTGAAACTGATTCCTGTGAAATGAGGGAGAGATGATAGGGGCGGCTGGTATAGAGGGTAGTGAAAGTAATAAAATATAAAGAAGGGATATATCTGACATCATTACAGGGTTGTGTTTTTTTTTCTTTAGAGGCAGGAGCAGCATGATTAAACATGCTGTTGACTTCAACTCCTACAGTAAAAACCAACACTTGACATTCGGAACCTTTTTTGCATAGTTCATTTGTTTTTGCAGAGTGCACTTAGCTTATTTATGTTTCACTGGCTGATACCGCAAAGGTCTTCGACTTTAGAAATGCTTACACTATTTTTTTTCAACAACTGAACGGCTGCATCTGAAATTGCATAGTACTTTCCTACTATATAGTAGTGATATGACCGATCTCGAGACCGGTCTCGAGACCACTTTTACGTGGTCTCGGTCTTGTCACGGCTTTGACGGTCTTTGGTCTTGGTCTTGTCTTGGTCTCGGACCTCTCGGTCTTGGTCTCGCTGTCTAAGACCGACATAGAGGATTTAGCAATACAATACTACAATATCCACGACGATATCCGCAATGGATTGAAGCGCGCGTCCGAGTGAAGACAGTGCGGTGTGTGCGAGCCACACGAGAAAACACCGTATCCGCGCCACTGATCGCAGCGGCAACGAGCACTTTGATCACTTGATTTAAAAAAACACATATCATGAACAATTTTTGATGTATTGATATTTAGTAAAACACATATCAGTGACATGGTGGGTTTTAACTTCATTCAGGAGATTTTGGGTAACTGCACAACTGACAGATGACTTTGAGCGCACCGCCAACAGTGTGTGTGTGTGTGTGTGTAACCATAGCGACAAAACGACCAACTCTCGGATCCTGCACTTAAGCTTATAATTACGTTTTTAAAAATATAATTATGTATTTAAAAGTTGCAGAATGGGTTCATTTCGAAATCGGCAGAGATAGGCAGGCAATGCAAAACAAAATTCAAAAAAGTTATTGCTTAGCTTCAACAACACTAGTCTGTTTTTTCCCCCTCCGGTCTCGGTCTTGGTCTCGACTTGGTCTGTCTTGGTCTTGGTCTTGGTCTTGTCTTGGTCTCGATACCCTCTGGTCTTGGTAGTGTCTTGGTCTCGGTTTAGGCGGTCTTGACTACAAGTCTACTATATGGGTCAAAAAATACTATGTGATACTATGTGAAAAGACTGAATAAAGTACCCGGATGACCAACTACTTCTGAAGTGCACATGTGAATTATACTTTATCCCATGAGGCCACGGAAAAGGATTTGTGAATGGCAGTGAAGCGACACATCTGAAGCTGGTAGAAATGATTTATTTAAAATAAGTACCTACTCAGAGATTATGTGATTTCAGACAGAGTCAACGTGTTTGATAATAGCAATGTTACAGAGCTAAAACATGTTACAGGATTCAGCTGGTCATGTGATCTCAACATGGCAGCCACCATGAGGGGGTGACCCTCCTTATGAAGAATACAACAACTTTGTTTATACAAAGTCTTCATCTCAAGTTAGTGTGTTTCATTGTAAACACATCTGGCAAACGTACTTTTCGTTTTTTAAAAACTTTGTGTACTTGACCATATTTAAAATATAACTATATATATATCCATAATAAAAATGAAACATTTTACTTGCAGAAGTTAAAAAAAAGAAAGAAAAAAAAGTGAGGCGGGACTTGATAATTTCCAACGTGAACTGATTGGATGGTGAAAGTGCTTGTTATATACAGGAGTGGGGGTTGAACTATACTAAAAGTTGAACTATACACAGTTGAACTATACTCCACAGTGATGTATCCTAAAACAAGCTATAAGCTGCATACCGGTTTTTCCCATGGAAATCTGTGGTGAGTGCAGAGTGCACCTCTGTCCCTAGGGGGGTTCGGGGGCATGCTCCCCCGTAAGAAAATTTTGTGCTTTTTAATGTTAAATTCATCAATCTGGTGCACTTTGAGAGTTCAAAATAAAGAGCTCCAACCCATATTCAGTGTGCAAATTGAACAAAAAAAAAAAACTCAAAACTCTTTTTAGTTGTGATATAGTGTCTGTCTACATTACACTACTATATAATAATAGTTATAATATTAAATAAAATACCCTGTGAACATTCACACGTTTGCTTTATCATAGGCTACAATTTATCTCCATAAATATTAAATAATATTTTCTTAATTCTGCGCATGTATTTTTACTTACTTACATCAATTGCTCGATCAATATTATTATCACATATTTTACATTTATATTTTTAACTGTACACAAACAACTTAATATAGCTAAGTTTGTGTATATTTTACACGTAGTAAAATACTGTAGGCTACTGCTTATAAACACCAGACAGATAATGATATATGAAACAGATGTTCTTTACTCATCTCACTTGCACAAAATAAATGCAGTAATATAAAGCATAGAAACGCACAGGTGAAATACACTGAAAATGATATATGCATTTAAAAATTTGGTCGGGTTGAAAACTTATCTCTCTGGTAATGGAACTCGGTCGCTGTTGTCTCTTGCTCTCGCTGTCTCCCGCTCTCGCGGTCAGATCACCGGAAGTATTTGCCCACACAATAAAGTACGAACGTCAACGGTCGTCATATTATGCACGGAGCGAATTCAATGCAGTCGGACATTGGAGATTCGCGTTCGTAAATTGTCAAATTGGCCATAACTTTTAATTCGTTCCCGCCAACTGGGGTGGCAGCAGGGGTGGCAAGGCTTTCTTTTAGGGTGGCATTTGCCACCCTATGCCACCCCGGTAGATCCGCCCCTGCATGATTGAATCATGAACAATAAAATGAGGAATCTGCATTAGGAAAGCAAATATGGTCAATTTTGATTTCATGCTGAGTTTAAGAGTTTCTGGTACAGTTATGATAAAATAGCCAAACTATTTCAGCTACTGTCGTATTTATAGACCTGAGATTTCAGTGAGTGCATTTGAAACTAAAGGACATCGCACAACCACAACACAAAAAGACAGTTTTATCACCATACATTCAAAACCTCTTTGCATTCTCGTATCTTTTTTTGAATAAGTTGCTTTGCCAGACGTTAGGCTGCCTTGCGTGGTGACAATGTGTTCCAGCACCGCCGAATGGGATAATTTGAAATTTCTGTTATGATTAATTTATATCTCTGTGCTCTGAATGTTAATTTATTCAAGGGCTTGACATGTGCCCTTTTTAGTTTTCTACATCTGTCTGAGTGCCCTCTGAGGGCAGATGCACAAGAACCCTTTGTGCTGTCTTACTGATAATTTGCCTCCTCTCTTTAGACATCAAACTACTGTATCAGATGCCCTTTCTAGGACCCTTTCCAACTCTGAAAGTCATTTTAGAGCTGTGCCGTCTGGCCGTAGAGGTTTAAGCCAAGCGCACAAAACAAGCCTGGTGCTCGTCACCCTTTCATGCAACAAAAGCCCCAGATTGCAGCCACTCAATCGCCAATGCTTAGTGCTAGTAGAAAATGCTAGTACAGCAGTGGCTTGCCTTGCTGTTTGAAAACGTCATCAAGAATCAGCTCCCACATTGATATGTATGCAAGTTTGTGTGGGCACGAATTCCAGTGTTGTAAAGTAGCTGTCAGGTAGGAGGATGATCTTAAAGTCAACATAGTTGACTTGTAGTTACTTTCAGTCCTGTACTTTTCAAGGAATAGTTTATCTAAACAATTTAAATGTATAATTTCATGAAAAGTGCTTTCGAAACTACTTAGTGATGCTTCGCAAACCTTTGCGTATTGAAAAAGTGAAATGATTTCAGTAAATGAGGGCATGGGCTGCATCCGAAATCGCATCCTTCCCTACTATATAAAAGGCGAAAAACAGTATGTGACAAAATTAGTACGTCCGAATTCACAGTACTCATAAAAGAGTAAGCAAAAAATAACCCGGATGACCTACTTATTCCGGCGAGATTCTGAAGTGTGCATACGATGGACACTTTACTATCCCATGAGGCCACAGGAGAGGATTTATGAATGGCAGTGAAGCGTCACAACTGACGCTGGTAGCTCACATGATAATGACAACATTGCAAATGTAGTACGTCCGGATTACATTCATACCATGTAGATTTTTTTTAGCAGTTGTGTAGTTCCTTAATAAAACAAAAACATCCTACTCAAGAGAATATGCAATTTCGGATGCAGTCATGAGTGCCGAAATCGGGGTTTGGGGGATCAACCCGCAGTAAAAAAATCAACCCATGGCAACTGTTTAAAAGTAGCCCAATTCCACGGAAAAAAAACATGGACTTGGCAACATTGGCAAAAATATTTAACACTGGCTTCTTCTGGTGTTTTTAGATGACAACATAAAGCTTACATTTCTGCCACCTACTGGACTGGAGTACAAACACTTTCTTGGTTGCTTTATTAATTGAGGCATGATGTACATTGTTCTGACATCACCCAGCCAGATATTTATTTAATCATTTTGTTTTGTTTTCTACAGAAGAAAGAAGACTTCAAGAGATATAAGACTTCATGCAGTGCTGCACAGACCGATCGGCGGCTGACTTGAAGCAGTGCTTGCTGGTTAGAAATTTTGTCTGACTTGAGACAGCGCCGACGCCAAGTGACTGTGACGTTTGCCATCAAAGTACCGCGAGAGCGATTCGAGGGCACACGGCTGACTCAGCAGTTACTCCAGAGCGACTGCACAAGCTCTGATGACGACAAAGCTGTTCCACGCATGAAATGTCAAACTTCTCTCTGGTGACGTTTGCCGGAATTCTCCGATAATTTTGTCCACTTAAAGGGATAGTTCACTTTGAAATTAATTTTTGGTATGTTTTAGCTTACCTCAAGGGCATCCAAGATGTAGGTGTCTTTGTTTCAGAAGTTTCAATTTTGATATTTTTAGGTCAAACCGTTCTTGTCTGTCAGTCATAATGCAGGTCTATGGTCACCACCTCAAAGAGCATGCAAAGAGAAGTCCAAATTAAACATGATTTAATGATTCGTAAATGTAAGTACACATTGATGGCCTAAGACACGAAACGAGTGGTTTGTGTGAGAAAACAAACAGTATTTATATCGTTTTTACCTCTTGTAACGCACAGACCGAAGCGCCCGCGCCCTCAGATCACTTGGACGTGGCTGTGGTTACAAGAGGTAAAAACGATATAAATACTGTTCGTTTTCTCACACAAACCGGTCGTTTCGTGTCTTAGGCCATCAATGTGTACTTACATTTACGAGTCATTAAATCATGTATAATTTGGACTTCTCTGTGCGTGCTCTTTGAAGTGGTGACCATATACCTGCATTATATTACTGACAGACAAGAACGGTTTGACCTAAAAATATCAAAATTGAAACTTCTGCGGAAACAAAGACACCTACATCTTGGATGCCCTTGAGGTAAGCTAAAACCAACACATTCTCATCCTTTGGCGTCATATAGGTGACGCCATATGACATTTCGTCGAAATCTTACGCACATGGCATCCTTTAGCGTCAATATAACACGCACTGTTATGGGTAGGTTTTGGTCTGGGGTCAGGTTACAGTTATGACGCCTTGGGATTTGCGTCTCATATTGACGCTAAAGGATGCTATGTGCGTTGGATTTAGACGAGCGTCACCTGTATGACGCCTTGGGTTCTGCGTCTCATATTGACGCTAAAGGATGCCATGTGCGTAAGATTTCGACGAAATGTCCAAAGCGTCACATGTATGACGCCTTGGGATGAGATCGGGCTGGCTAAAACATATCAAAAATTAATTTCAAAGTGAACTATCCCTTTAACTCTGCCCCTTTCTTACAGTTGACCGCAAGTTCATATTCAGATCTGCCTTCATCCAGTCAACAGCCGCTGGATAGAAATTCACCACCCAACATTTTTTCTTTTTCAATAAACCATTTCACTCAGATGTACATCACAATATGTAAAAAACAAAAAAAAGATCTATCACTACTTCTGTTCCATTGTACATTTTGAGTCTAGAAGTTGCAGGGACTGGTGTGCCATCTCCTTGGAGGTGTTTAGATTTTAGATTTCAAGAAGATTTGGGAACGTATTCAGGACAGAACTGGACACTGTTGTTGGCTCAACACGAGTAGGAGAAATATGTATCTGGACGATACATATTTCATGGTCTGAGCTGCACTTGAGGATGTTTTATCCCAGAGAGGTAGCATTTTTCACGTTTCAATCTGCTTGGCTTTACAAGCGTTTCAGGGACAGGGATGTGTCTGTGAAGGATGATTTCTCTCCGAGGGGAAATCAGATTTTCCCAGCTAGACATCCTGTTTAACAGCAGCTTAGAAAAAGTAATGCTGTGATATCATATAATTGTGTGTATCTGTGTGCCAGTGGACATGTGGCGAAGACACTCTCAGGAGAAGGGGCTTATCAAAAGGAACGTATGTCAAATTAGGATAGTAGCCATGGTGGGAGGCAAACCGCAAAGCCCCGGCTCTAATGAGCCTCCAATCCAGAGCATCACAAAAGCCTATACAGCATCCCGTTGAACACCAAACACTGCCAATCAGACTCAATGAACAGGGGACCGTAATGTATCTCTTATTTCCCAAGCCAGTGTGCTACTCAAAGCCGAATGAAATTAAGCTATTCCGCTTCGGTTCGTTCAATCTAGTGCGGAGGAGGAGTTGAAGAAATGCGAAACGGTTTCCCTCTGGATGGAATGACAGTGCTACGGTTTGACAGGCGCAAGATTGAGACGAAGCTGAGAAATAGCATGTAGGCTAGCGGGGTCATATTATGTGGCTTGATTTGTATTCTCGCTCTGCAGTTAATAGGCAGGTCCGATTGGCATTCCTGAAACTTTTGCTTGACGTGCGGTATGGAGCTGTCACTACACACAGGCTCATGCGTTTTCTTCTAGGCTTTAGTTTCATGGGAAATATTAAACAAGGAGAAGGGTCTGCCTCAAATTCAGAAAGAAAAATGTGAGATATGTTACAATAAACCAGGAGAGAGTCTGCATTGTTGATAAATGATCCTGCACGCCGTTTCAAATATTTCTTTATTTGAAGCACCTTATGACGCATGTGTCAAATAATAATCCCTGATTAATGACTAGTGTGCGGTATCAACTCGAAACTAGGCTAAAAAACAATGAGCAATGTTCTGTGATGCACTATGACTACATTGAGACGAGCCACAATTAAATGTAAACATCTAAACAAAATATGGATTAAGGCTGGAAGGTATGACTGTATACTGTGCAGCAGAAGATATGTCAACATTGAAGAGATTTTTCTATATTGTGAAAATCAGTTCACTTGGCAGCCATATATGCAACACCTGCGGGCAGATATTTTGTGCATGCACAACTCCTATCTAATGACACCAACATTTCCGCATGCCAAACTCACATTTCAATAATATATTTCAAGTCAGCAACAGAATATGATATGAAATGTCAGTTTCTCCCATTCACTGAACTGTCTTGGTGTATGTACAGTATGTATATATATATATATATAGTCAACATTAGTTGTTGCATAGACTAATATTAACTAACAATGAGCAATACATTTGTTACAGTAATGTTCATTGTTAGTTCATATTAGGTCAGGTAATAATATATTATTAGATGTTGAAATTAACATTAAGTAAGATTAGAAGTGCTTTAGAAGTATTTTTCATTGTTAATTCATGTTAAAGGTAGGGTAGGCAATTTCGGAGAGGCTAGCAATAGCAAGCTAGCTTAGAAAGCATAAGATCCCACCCTTCCTTTAGAGCGTCTCCAAAGACACGCAAAGAGACGGTGTTAATTACCTCAGGTCTCAAAGCACATTACAATAATAATGAACGTAAACAGACTTGTACCACCTGACTGCTGCAGATTCATTTCGCCATTGACATAGAAACGCATAAATCTGAGTCTGAGGACGTGAACAGCTACGGGTAGAGCATCACGGGTTGCCATCCCGTAATTACAGTTACAACATGACGTGAACACAGCATAAGCTTGTTGTTTTGGTTCAGAAGGAACTGTAAAACTGACGCTCTGTGACTTTTCTCTATAACTCTGCTTAGCCTCATAATGGCGCAGATGACATGTGATGTCTGCGTGAGCAGGTGCGCAGAGGTATAAATACAAGTGTTGACAGGCAGGTAGGACATCCTATCATTGAATTCAGACCGAATGCAATGATTGGTTAAACATTTTTTTGGTCCTGTGACTTTCCCAGAAGATATATTTACGTTTTAATATTTAGACCACTTCTATTATAGATTACTATCAGGATGTGAAGAGATGTTTCAACCAGTATAACAAAATATTTTAATGCATTTAATTGAGATTATCCAAAATAGTCACAATAGAAAAACCAAGCCCAACTAGCTCATAGTTATGAAATATATTAACATACAATTATTCATAGCATGATGTAAGATTTTGGCCATACCACCCACCCCTATTACTGTATAAATGTATTCATCCATTCTAAATCTGTACTATTCTAAGTAAAACAGAAAACGTATAGCAAGACATTGTGCACCACCTATTCCCCCTGCCAGTTAACTAGTGTTTCTTGCCACCTGCCATGTCTTCCTGGGTGCAGTGCACAGCGGGATAATAACGGCAAGACAGGCGCAATTTGCGTCTGAATCAGACTGGGAGCGGAAAGCTGCCACCCAGCCTGCGAGTCTCATCATCTGAGCATCATTAAAACAGGCCATGAGAAACGCAGCTCAACGGGGTCGGGAACCCTGCTGCTGAGGAGCTGTGGCTATGAAGAGATGTCAGGAGAGCACGACAGCATAGACCACGGAGCAGTCTCACATGCAGGGAGCTCTTTTCGTTCATTAATGGAGAAATGCTTTTCTTGAAAGCTGGAGCGCAGCATTGTGTGTGTTAATCAATACGGTTCACTTCTGCTTCATCCACCTTATCAGCCAACAGTTCAAGGCCCAGTCAGCATCACTCGTGAGGCTTATTTAGCTTCTGTTCTCCTTCTGCCCCAGCCCACATGTTCGTCATGTTAAGTGGTGAATGTTGCTTAATTAAAAGCAAATGGTTGAACATGCAAATGTTTACTCAGAGGTGGCTCCCCTGAGGGCTGAAGAATATGTTTGTAGATATCTCATGTTGTAATGATCATCACATCAGCCTCATTCATCAGTATAATCTATTGGCGTCTGATCACCACCATTGTTGTCATCTCGATTTTCATACTTCATTGCCATCATCTTCCCCACCATTTACAACGTACAGTTTAATGACATTTATAAATAATCAGTGTTACTTTCATTATCACCAACTTCATTTCCATCTTAGTAGGCCTACTATGCAGAGTAGCATTCAAGCACGATTGGTGAAGGTATGCCTCACATGCGTATATTTAGACTGCAAGTTATCATTTTGATTTTTGCCTCCTGCTCAGTGTGGGATTGAATGCGGTTTCTGGATATAACTTGAACAGTTGTGCAGTACGTGAGTCATAGCATGCTTGGGTAACGAGTGCAGTAGTCTGTGGATCTGTTCGGAATTTAAAACCAGATTTGTGTCCTCGGGATCAAAGCTTACACTGAGCCTGCGGTCTCAGAGAGAGATAGAGAGAGCACTAATATGTTGCTCTAGGAGTTTGTACTCTCTTGGCAAAAATAACGTGCACTTTGGAGTTATAAAGAGTTATAACACTGACTCGCAAATCTATAGCCTATTAATTAATAAAATGTTCAATCAGAGCTAGCTGCGTGATTGAGTCACTTACAACCCCTTGATATTTTCCTAAACATGGTGTCACCGCAGCATGAATAATGGCCAAACTTAACTTTCAATAATGATCGATGGGTATATTACGAACATATGTCGTATTAAGAAGATGCAGTTCTCTCATCCGCCGCGTGGTGGCGACATCCCGCAGTAAAGGAGTTCTTCCTCAGTCCTGAGTTGTCGGGCACTCATACATTGTTGCTCGCAGTACTGAAAGGACACGGACACTGAATTTGGGGGAATACATCCACGATACCGGACGGAATATTTCCTCATCCAGACTCCACTACTTCAGCCTTTACTTTTCTCGACCACTGGATTTAAAGTGTCTCTTTGCAGAGCATCCACTTTAAGAGATGCCTTGACGCGCAGAGATGCAGCGGGGTCGATTCACTCCTTTGAACGCAAATGACTGAATTCATCTGAACCCACTCCTGAAAGGTTTCCGAGATTAAAAATTTGCCATTTTTTCTTATTAGCCTACCTAACTTTTCTTTTTGTGGATACACCTATAAATAAGCAAAAGAATGAACAAAAAATAGAATGATTGTCAGTTGAATTTGTGCTGTTTATGCTGTTACAGTTCATAAACTTTGCTTCATCAGACTTTGCAGCAGTTTATTGGTGTCTGACGGGTCTAGATTGATTTATAGACTCCTCCTTATTAAGCGCTAGTTTTGGACGCGCGGGAGCAGCGCGCTCAGTGTCTCGCATTGCTCTTTGGAAACCGGGACTACGGCGCAACATGTACCCAGCGCGGCGCTGGCGAACGCGTGCTGCGGACTCACAGCCGTGTCGGAGCATCATGTCAAGGCGCGCGTTAACTCTGAAGTGGGGCGCAGGATGGATTCTGATGTTTTCATTCATGAATAACATTTGGGCGCAAGGTAAGAGTCTCCGATCTTATAGTGGCCCCTGATACTCAGCGCTCACAAGGTAGTGATGTGTGGGATTTATGTAAAGAATCCAAAAGGAATGCTAATGGAATTTCAGTCACAATTTGGAACCAATTCTAGTGGGATCCAACAGGAACCCCGTATGAATCCTGTTAGAATTAAACAAATCATTCATGGATGAACTAACATTTACAGATTCTTTTTTAAGATTTCATCTCATACAGGTTTTAAGGCTAGTTCTAAATTATGATATAAATGTTTTTTTGTATTTCTTTTTGGAATGAAGCAGTCTTTATTTAACAGTGAAGTTTGGAATATGATATTTGCTGCTGAATATGTAGGTGATAACCTGGCAGATGTGATTGAAATAGTAGCCTACCCTGTGGTCTGGTCTCTATATGACCAACATGCCCCATCACTTGTAGAGCAATCCCAAGGGATGGAAAGAAGGTATCCAGCAATAATACTGCACATTACAGTGCATTTCTAGGATTTACTACACCACACCTATAAAGTTTGAAAAGAGAGGTCTGTTTAGAGAATGAAACATGTATCTCAGCTCACCTGTGATCAGATCATAGAAAATGCCAAATGCAATAATGGAAGCAAGCTTTTTCAAGCTATGGCATCTTGTTGAATGAAAATCATAAATTAATTTGTTTCTTATTTCAATTATCACGCTTTCTTGTCCACATAGGCGCCAATACAACGATTTTGCTAACATTTGGCCAATTTGAGATAATCGGCTAAGAACTGTACTTTAGGCAGAATTAACATAAATGGTCATTTCACCATGTCAGTTCTTAAAGCTCAAAATCTACAGAGCGCCTTGTAGGATAATGCATATTTTCGCTCTGTTTTTATTTGTTCAAAAAATTCTGAGTAAAATAATTAATTGGTATATTAATTATTTTGAGTAAAAGTGTATATATATACATTTTTTTGTGAATTATTTTGGTTATTTATTTAAATGTGTGTGTATGTATCTGTGTGTGTGCGCTTGTGTGTGTCCTGTTTTCTAGATAGCAGTAAAAAAAAAAAAAAAAATCTAATTAGAGTCTTGTTTGAAATGACAACTGTTGACCTGACCATCCCTAAAAGGATCCACAATTATAACAATTAATGTCAATACATAATCAAATATGCCTATATCAAATAAAACATCAGAACATGAGAATGTATGTTGCTTTAAATTGACTTGAAGAGCAACTAAACCAACAATTTAATTGCATCAATAACCCATCCATCTCCCCGACTGTCATACCGTCGCTCGTTCGTCCAGTTGGTTCCTGAGGGTATTTTACCTTTTGACAAGGTGTTCTTCTCTGTCCACGGGGTGCATTTCTCATCTATTAACTGCTGTAAAAGAATGGCCCTGGCATCCGTAGGAAGATTGCTGATATACAGCCCAGTGATCCATCCTGTTTGACAGATCTTAAAGTACTGGCACTGGTGATTCATTCACTGTGAAGAGGCTTGGATTGGCTGAGGTGCATCTGATCATTACAATGCCCTATAGCATTGAAGTGCAAAAAGCAGCATAATCCTTGAGCATGTCAACCTTTGAACAGGCCACATTGGGGTATAAACGACCCCCTATCTTATCTAAGAAGCTTTCAGCCGCCCCCTATTATGCATGGCACAGTGTTTGCTGACACATATAAGCATCCTGTCATGGAGCGTACCCATACATTAGCACACTATAGACAAGGTCTGTCCGGTGTTTGTTCAGGACTGCATTGTTTTTCCTCGTATTGATTAGATCCCTGTTTTCATCCTTAAGTGTACTTTCGATGCCCTTGGACAGCTTTAAGGGAGCTTAGCGGTAACTAAAAGGAAACCCAGCACTTTGGTCAATGGCTAGAAAAAGCTTTCTGATCCCCTTTCTCCTCAAGTCTTTCTCTGGTGATCAATTGCTCGGCTCCACTTGGAGCTGCCAGACTTTGCAACCCCGAATGACCAAATAGGTACCAGTCACAGAGGGTGGCAAGAAGCAGCAGCAGCCGTCGCAAGGCTCTTTCTTTCACGGAGGGTGGCATCAACCACCATCGGGGAGCAGCGAGCCTCTGATGCCCAACGTTCCCCCACGGGGCCGCCGCCGTATTTGTTCTGAAGCTTCCCGCTAATGAGTATCAGCGTGACTGGCACGCAGGGTATACAGCAGAATGAGTTCAGTCATCCTTGCGGAGCGTGGGGAACACAGAGTATTCCATAAATTAGGAAGGCTCAGAAGCTGAAGGGGTCCCTGGAGAAGAGGATGTGTCATGTGCTTGTTTTTTTTTTTTCATCCAGAGGCTGAAGATGTTTCTCGTGCTGCGTTTAATAGCGACCGGGGCTCTAATTCCACCTGGATACCTGATAGAGTCCGCAAAAAGAGACAGCTCCTGCAGTGTGACACTTATTTTGCGCTCATTGAAAAGCAGAAACCCTCCTCGTGGGGTTATCCACCTTCAGAGTGTGCTACCATTAAACCAGTGCACAAATGCTTTTCGAACACTTGAAGAAAAGTGGCAGTATTAGTTGTCAAAAAGTCAGTACTGAAATTTAAAAAATGTGACTTTACCAGCATTTCCCTTTAGCATTTTGAGCGCTGTTGAACAGATTCTTAAACACCTCTGATTGGCCATTGTGTTGACATATTAGGGATTGACACATTGATATATTAGGGATCCGCTGATGGACGCAGCTTTCAAACGCTCCCGTGTGTATCTGTGTTAGCGCTCGATGAAGAGTGTCAAAACAAAATGTTTTTGTAGCGTTGATCAGACATATATGTTGAGTTCGTCAACACGATGGCCAATCAGATACATTTATTTTGAGCGTGTCAACACAATGGCCAATCAGAGGTGTTTAAGAATCCGTTTAACAGCGCTCATAATGCTGGTATCGTCACATTTTTTAAATTTCATTACCAACTTGGTACCGAAGTCGGTACTTTTTGACATCTCTAGTCAGTATGCCTAAGAATAAATGTGTGTATTGTGTGGGGGTAACGCATTACAAGTAACACTAGTTCTGTTATCAGATTACTTTTTCCAAGTAACTAGTAAAGTAACGCATTACTTTTAAATTTACAAGTTATTTTTTTAAATAAGAAAAGCAACAAGCAAGCCCAGCCCAGATGAAAAAAGGTAATGTAACGCATTACTTTCAATAAAAAGGTAACACAATTTGTTACTTTTTTAGAATGTAACACGCTATTGTAACGCATTACTTTTTAAAAGTAACTTTCCCCAACACTGTGTGTGTGTGTGTGTGTGTGTGTATGTATTTCCTTGGATTTTGAACTAATCCTTACTGTTATATCGCAATTTTGAAACAATGTCTTTGTGGCACTTTGTTGCATCATATGACAGCTGTCAGCCATCTTTAAATCTTCTGATTATATTTGATAATCCTCCATGCTTACAAAAATGAATTCGGGTGGAATCCACATCTTTATGCGATTAAAACTGCCTGCACTGTTGTTTAAGCTGGATAATGTGTGCACGCAGGCATATGTCAAGACGTGGACCGCCAGTCATTTATTCACATCGACAGAGTCATGTAAATAAGGAGGGTCCGACCCATTTGCCTTAATAGGAAATTCAAGCCACAGTCGTAGTTCAAATTCGCCACCGTGCGGATGTTCCCCTCCTTTGAGGGCACCAGTAAAGCTTGTTCCCATATGATCTCATGGGACTCGAGCGTTGTTTTTGATGTCCCAGATGGGCCATAATGAGCATGGAAGACCGCAGCTCCCTAGATGCCCTGTCATAATTATGCGCCCGTGCACCAGTTGCTTCATGTTTATCTGTACGCGCCGTGACACTTATTTAATTAAACGTCTTGGAAGCAAGGTCCCGGCATGGCAGCAGATGTCTCGTGAATTTTTGACAAAACGCACGGCGTTTTCTGCGAGCCCTAGCTGCGACAGCCCCAGCACACGGCCCCCGCAGGTAAAACAGACTGACAGCCCAGCTCCTGTTATCCCATGCCGTCTACACGCTAGCTCTTCCTCGTTCCTCGCCACTGCAGTCTGCTGATGTTTATTCATACAGTCAGTAGACTGAGGAATGAATAAACGGCTCAAAATGAGGCACGTCGACCTCTGCAAGGCTCCGTCTGTTTTTTTCATTACTGGATGTCAAACTTTTCTTCCTATCGGTGCGGTGGCTCACGTTAATCTGCCTCGAGACCAAATGCGATTGTAGCCTAATATTAGAGAACCTGTAGACTGACTGTGCGGAGGCTGTATCTCGCTCCAGGAGGCTTTTAAACGGACTCGTTCGAGCGGTAAAACTGTTTGGATAGTGCAGAATGGAAATATAATCAGATAAGTTTAGACTTTAGGGCCCCTGCCTAGTAATTGCAGTGAGCCTGAGGGGGTATGACTGCCAGTGTTAGTGTGAGGCCAACGAGAGTCAGATCTAGCATTGCATCCATGAATTTCGGCTTCTAATGCAGTCCCAGAGGAGATCCGACTGCTATCCGAGCACGCGTAAGAGAGCCCGTTTCATTATTCTGCCGCAAATGAATGTCTTTTCACATTACGCCTCTGGAACGGCATTGTTATCAGGCCTCGCTTGATTCTGTCTCAGTCGTCAGTTGGGTGGAAATAAGGATTAATTCATAAAGCTTTTTAAAATTCTGTGTTAAACCGAATTTCTACAAACATCATTTGGCTCCGGAATCTCAGGCTGGCTCCAATCAGTAAGGAAGCAGTTTCTGCCAACGACCAGCTGCTGCTCGCTTGATGATGATAATGAGAATCCTTCAGTTTTGTAATCGGCTGCTCTCTTAATATTGCTACAGCGTTCAGTTTTACTACGACATTATTTATGTAGAGAGCGTATCTGTTTGTTCACAATTGCTACAACAAAGTGCTTTAACTCACAGCTTCAGCGTGTATCACATATCACATCAGATACTAGCACAGCTCTTGAAGGTTGATGCTGGTTATGTGGGTTTACGCTGTGTAGTGTTTATACAATAGTCAACGTATCCACGAAATACAAGGACTGATCTTCTGGAGCTGATAATGAGGCCTTGTCCACACAAATAAGTTTTTGTTTGAAAACGCATCTTTTTCTCTTCGCTTTGGCCTTCCGTCCACATTGAGATGGCGTTTTTATCAACAAAGAGGGAGCTTTTTGAAAACGCTCTCCAAGTTGATATGAAAATTGTGTTTTCCCGTTGTAGTGTGGACTGTGAAAACGGAGGTTTTTGAAAACAATGACGCATGTTTAGTCATGTGACGTACATTATATCCATAGATGGTTATACCGGCATTGTTGTGTCTGCTATATACTTTCATAGTGTTGCTAAAGAGAAACGCTTATTTGTACAGTCTTCTTATTGCATTCCTGCAAAGATGACTGAAAATTTACTCGCAATTGTCCTGCGGCAAAACATGATGACAATTGCGTTTTAGACCATGCGATTTTGAATGCAACCTGGACGCAACACTGAGTGGTGTGAGATTTTGCTAATGTTCGTGCCAGAAGAATAGCATGAGAACTTTATAATGTCTGCTCTCTCTGAATCATCTTGCGAACTTTTGGTATGTTTTACACATGCGCAATATGGTTTTTAAGCATTTTCAGATGTTTCAATGTGGATGAGCAACTTTTTGGAAAAAGCTTGAAAACGCCCAGACGGCAACATAGTGTCGGCCCAGACCCGGCGCACATCTGTCAATCCACGTGTACCAGATGTGTGACGGATCTGGGCTGAACTGATCATCTGAGCGTTTTGAAATGAAAATGCCGTTTTCAAATGTATCCGGATTAATGTAGTCCATTAGGAGTCTCACAGGCCTGAGTTATATTTAATTTTGCTATGTTTTTTTTTTCACCCTCTTGACAAGACCATTATTGCATGTTGTGTTTTGAACACTGGTCTCCATTGTGGGATATTGACAAGATGTCTTTGGTCAGAAGGCTTGGTTTACAAGCTAGACCTGCACCGAACCAGTATAGAAATAATGCTGGTCTAAACTAGTCTTGCCTGCAGGGTTTCATTTTGAGAGTTTTGGATCTGACCATTGAAATGTGTGAACGATTAGCGACATTAATGATATTAGAAAATGAGATACCATACAAGTCCCCAGAAAATGAAATGCTGAATGCTGTAGAAAATACACCACCATTTTAAAAGAAAAAAACTGGTCTTTTGTCAAGACTCAGTGTGTGTATGTGTGTGCGGCTCTATGTTTGCATGAGTTAGACATTTATTTCTAGTGTACCCATTCAAAACATCTCTTCCGCTGTTCTCTTCCAAGTCAAATTAAAATGAATAATCACAGTTTACTTAAGTGTAATGTTTGGCAGGATGCTAAATTGCCTGCTGTTGGCGCAAATTTGCCTATGGAAAATAAAGTAAACAAAACTTTTCACGAATGTCATGATTTGATCTGGTTGTATTTTCATCATGTATCTGGTTTTATTTTCATCATGTATTTTCTAAAACGTTTTTAATATTGAACAATACATGAATGGTTGCAGATTGGTGCATTGGACACAAGGAATATTTCAAAGGGAGAAGAAATAGAAATGGCTGGTGAAGGTCACTTTAACAAAACATGACCAGCTGTTTCAATAAACGTTTCATATTTCTTAGAATCTACTACAGTGTGAGTTATTCAGGATTCATCTCTCCTCTAGACCTTATTTTATCTTTTTTTTATTTTTTATGTTTTACTGCAAGATGACCTAACTGCAACCAAAATGCAACATTGTGCTGTGAATGTTACGTTTTGTGCTTGCCCACAATATCATTCATTCGATTTATTCTTTAATAACAACATAAATACAAAACTGATCCTGTTTACTTTCTTTAATAAATGTTTCCGGTCGCATTGTTACACAATTCAGCAGTGCACATTATTATAAACAACAACAAAAAACAATTATTTGCATATTCTTTAATCAGAATATAATGACGCCTCTGAAATGACTTTACTTTCTGAGGTAACCAAAAACTGTGTGAGATTAAAAGAATATGTACCAATAAGATCAAGCCTAAATTTTCTCTTCTCTGGATAAGGCTTTGCTCAGGACCTGAACTCAAATCAATCTCCAAAGCAAAGAAAGCTGTAATAGAATCTTTACAATTCTGTTTTGCATGCAAAACATTTGATATTTAAGGTGGGTCGAAACAGAAGCTGAATGCTGTAAGATTGAATGCTTTGATGAGAGGGATGTCAATAATGAAATTCCTGCCTTTGGAGAAAACTCATTATTTCAGGGCTATAGTTTAAATAAAAGAGCATCAGCTTGAGTGAATTTGGTTTTCATTTTCTGGTTGTTTACTGCAACTGAGAGGGGGGAAACGCCAGTGGTATTATAGGCTTAATAAACGCTTTGCATGTGCATTTGCTTCAAGGAAATTTGCTAAGAACTCGGGGGCAAATTTTGCACAAGTCATGTGCAATGGCTGCTGTGTGTGTGTGTGTGTGTGTGTGTCCTTATGAAGTCATTATGTAGTGAAGGTTCTTTCTGAATAGCCTCAATGTACAATGAACGTCTCCTAAAGAGACCTTGGCCACTGACTTGCTTAGCATCGAAATGAAATTAGCAAATCTTTCAAAGCGATCTTGTCGTGGCAAAAGTCCTTTGGAAAGGAGAAAATGGGATGAAATTCTGACAAAGTGTCATTTTCCTGCTGCATACAAGCTTGTTTCAAGCCTCTGGGCTGTTTCAGTGTCAACATTTAAACAACAGAAAGCTTGACTGAAGGGAAACAGCAGCTAGAAACAAAGCCCTCTACATCTTTTCCCTTATTCAGCGTCATCCTCCTGGGAAACTGGGAGTGCATTCTTGTGTTGTGAATAAAATAGCAAAGTGGCAACACGACCGTATGATAGAGACATTGATAGAAAGATTGAAAAGGGGAGGGAGAGGGGAGAGGAAAGCAAAAAGAGATGCAAGCCTCATTTTTTTTCTTCTTCTGAAAAGCTCCAGCGCTGTGAACCCATTTATGTACACAAAAGACAGAGCTCTGTTGTTCTGGCCGTACATGCTCAAAAAAAAAGGTGTTCAATCCAAGCCCTACCAATCACAACATGGATAATTTTACCCATAAAACAATCTTCTGCTCTCCATTCATCAGAGCTCTTTCTCTCAGTAACAAACAAAAAAGCTCTCAACGCAGAGCAGTGCTGCGAATTGTGAGTAGCCTTTTGTAGATTTCAGGTTTAAGATCCTGTGAAATTGGAGTTTTGTGGATTTTAGTCCATGGCTGTTAGCTTTGAGGGTTTCTACACTGTATATGCTGCTATATTACTAAAAGTTTACCAAACAAACTTTTTATTAGTAGATAAGAGAGCTTAAAGGTGCATTGCGCAACATTTCATGTTAAAAATACCCGTTTTTCTAACCCATACATGCTTAAACAATTGCCTGATGGGCTGAATGAGCCCTTCTCTGATCACTGCGATTGCCTCTATAATCCTGTACAGTAAAATTAATAAGAGGGATTCGGGCCGGAATGTGATGCGCGTTCACGCTCCCCTGGCTATGTCTGGCAGGTTTGTGTATTCGCCGCCATTCTCCGTATTAGCAAAGACAACTCGAGCGACAAAACTTCAGTCAACTTTCATAAAAATTGGAAGATGGATTCAAAGAGACCGGCTTGTTCATAAACCCCAACTCAAACTCCACGCAAGACAAAGACAGTAAGGCAGTTTCGCTTGTCGCCAGAGGGGGGCATAGTTCTGCAAAAACTCAGAGAGGTGCGCAATGCACCTTTAACATTTACAGTCTTTCACTTACGAGAAAATGGACCAAAAATAATGATAACTCATCTTGCACTCATAGGCGTGCAATGATGTTTTAGTGCCATGCTAAAATTAAAGATTTTAACTGTCTGTCTGTCTGTTTGTCTGTCTGTCTGTCTGTCTGTCTGTCTGTCTGTCTGTCTATCTATCTATCTATCTATCTATCTATCTATCTATCTATCTATCTATCTATCTATCTATCTATCTATCTATCTATCTATCTATCTATCTATCTATCTATCTATCTATCTATAGTATGGTCAAGTCAAGTCAAGTCAAATATATTTATATAGCGCTTTTCACAATACAGATTGTATCAAAGCTGCTTCACAGGATCAATCAAAACAACCTAAGAGTGTTTGTTTATTACTGGAAAAAAGACATCCAAGTTTGGTAGAGCTAGTCAATGGTATGATGGGTCATTTAATTTGAAAATCCCCAAACTGAGCAAGCCAAAGGCAACAGTGGCAAGGAACCGAAAAACTCCTTCAAGTGACCTGATGGTGTCCTAAAACTCCATCAGATGACCCGACGGAGAAAAAAAAACCAGAGGAGAACCCAGGCTCCTCTGGCGTTTATGAAGTAGAGGCCGAATTTACAGTAACTGTAAGATAAAAATTTTATATGAATGCCTGACTAAAAAGATGCGTCTTTAGTCTAGTTTTAAACTGGGAGAGCGAGTCTGAGCAACGAACAATATCAGGAAGGCTATTCCAGAGTTTTGGAGCTAAATGTGAAAATGCTCTCCCTCCTTTGGTGGATCTGGATATCCTAGGAATGACCAGAAGCCTCGAATTTAGTGATCTTAAAGAGCGCGATGGATTATAGGGCGATAGAAGATCCGTTAAATAGACTGGAGCTAAACCATTTAGAGCTTTATAGGTCAAAAGCAATACCTTGTAATTAATACGGAACTTTATAGGTAACCAATGAAGTGACGATAAAATCGGTGTTATATGATCATATTTTCTTGATCTAGTAAGAACTCTAGCGGCTACATTTTGGACTAACTGTAGCTTATTTATTGAAAATGCAGGACAACCAGCTAATAAAGCATTACAGTAATCTAGTCTCGAGGTCATGAATGCATGAACTAACTTTTCTGCATCAGAGACTGATAGCATGTTACGTAGCTTAGCAATGTTTCTAAGGTGGAAAAAGGCTATATGTATGAAATATGTTTTTCAAAAGACAGGTTGCAGTCTAATGTAACACCCAGGTCTTTTACTGTAGCGGATAAAGTAACAGGGCATCCTAATATGTTAAAGTCGTGCTGTGAAAGGTTTTGTGGACGGTTTTTAGAACCGATAAGTATTACCTCTGTCTTGTCTGGATTTAATAAAAGAAAATTACGCGTCATCCAATCTTTTATATCTTTAACACACTCTGTCAATTTGGATAATTTAGCGTATTCATCTTGCCGTGATGAAATATATATTTGAGTGTCATCGGCATAACAATGGAAATTAATTCCATGTTTCCTTAGAATATTACCGAGTGGCAGCATGGTGTCTAAAACATTTTTTTAATATAGAACAAACAACAGGACCTCTGATTCTTTTGGTTGCATTATAGTTTCTCTCAGAATGAGAGGTATACCAGCCCGTTCTCATCCTTTGGCGTCATACATGTGACGCTTTGGACATTTCGTCGAAATCTTACGCACATGGCATCCTTTAGCATCAATATGAGACGCAGAACCCAAGGCGTCATACAGGTGACGCTCGTCTAAATCCAACGCACATGGCATCGTTTAGCGTGAATATGAGACGCAGATCCCAAGGCGTCATAACCGTAACCCGACCCCAGACCTAAACCTACCCATAACAGTGCGTGTTATATTGACGCTAAAGGATGCCATGTGCGTAAGATTTCGACGAAATGTCATATGGTGTCACCTATATGACGCCAAAGGATGAGAATGCGTTGGGTATACTCCGAAAGTATACTGTCATTTTGAATATCTTTCAGCGATTCCTTTTCCCTCCATTCAGATTCTTTTTGCCCCCAAGAAGGGTTCTTTTGACGGAGCCCCTCGATATTAGCCTGGCTCCGCCCTCCTACGCACTTCCGCTCAATTTTATTTTCCTTCAGTACTACGTCTGGGATTGTGCTGTAGACTTTGGTTTCCAGAAATAATTTTTTTACCGGTCCAATCAGCGAACAGAGGGAGTGGCTGAGAACGATGACGTTGATGTAGCGCGTCAGTTTGAGTTGGAGTTCAGTAACGGCAGCGGAGAAAGACGTGAGAAAATCTATTCGGTCCGTTGTTGCAAAACTGCCGAATATCCAGAAGTTAAAGCCGGAGCAAGATCAATGTTTGCTAAGTGTTGTTGGTGGCCATGATGTTGTGGCCCTCCTCCCCACGGGGTTCGGGAAAAGTTTAATTTTCCAGCTCACTCCGCTAGTGGATGAGTTAGCTAAGGCGAACGATAGGATGCAAAGCCGATAGTTGTTGTCGTCTCCTCTTGTTGCACTAATGGAGGACCAAGTGAGGGAGGCAGAGAGGTTAGGAGTTGGTGCTGGGCAGCTCGGCGTGCACGATGATCACTGTACAGCATTTGCGGCAGATCCGAAACGACCGCAGCGGCGTATTGTTAATGATTACACCCAGCTTCGACAGTTGACTGAATACATCACTGTCCTTAGTGTCAAATATACATTTAGAATTGTTCCTTGAACTCTTAAATTCGATTAACAAAACATGCAGCTCTCGTTGACAGACATCTTATTCTAAACATAATCCTCTGATCATTCGGACTTGTTTTTTTTTATTGCTTAAAACAATACACAAGTAATAACAGAAAACATAATACAAAAACAAACAAAAAATAATAATAAAAACAAAACAAAAATAAAACAGTAGGGGGATAATATAAAATAAACATGAACAAGTTAAGAGAATTACATGACACTGAAAAAAGGAAAATAATTACAAACAGATAATGTTTTTAAGGCTTTTTTTTGTTCTCAGACAACTTAATTGAAAAGAGGTATTTTTAAAATTCTTTCACAAATATAAGAAAGAGAGGTTTAGCATTTAGATATTTAGATTTATGAATATGGAATTCGGACTTGTTGTTTCCAGCCGGTTTCGGCGCATGACATACGTCACGACCACACGTTAGCGATTGGCTATGGCAGATCCTGAGTGACGCTGGGCAGATCCAATAGTTTTGATCTTTAACAGAGAACCCGCCTACAAGGAAGTAAACGTTTCTCAATGGAGCGAGGCCAGACTCTCTGTACAAATGAAATGTACGAGAGTCTGGTAGAACCAGGCTACCTCGATATGTCCTTAACCAAAAAATATGGACCTTACTGTAGTCAGATAAGCGAGTGCAGATCCACAATCCGAACAAGTCTCTGTATGACCTTCCAACAGGAGCTTGGCATAAGTGACTTTGAACATTTAAGTCTGTGAGCGACAGGAAGACATTTCTGAAAACGCGGCACACCCATCGTGGCTGTGGATGGAAATGTTTCAGATTGAGAAGTTGTCTCTCGTCCCTTCACCCAACCCCCCTCCCCCCACCCCATCCTCTGGCAGTCCGCCTGGACGTTTGCCTGGCTGGGAGCCGCTGGCTGCATCTCAATGCCTTGTGCTGGGTATTGATTAGGACAAACGCTGAGCTCTCCCCACCAGCCCAGACTCGGCTCGTGCGGGGAATGTGTGGCTTTTTGATGTCACTTGTGTTTCTCTTTCTTCCATCTCGTCTGCGCTTCTTCAAATGCTAGCGACGTAGTGAGCCGTCTCGTGCGCTTGATGTTTCTTTGCATCGCACCTTCCTTGCAAAACAAATCGACTGCTGCTTTGAGGTGGGAACTCACGAGCCCCCGCTGTGTTTCTGAAACTGGTGCGTGTGTGTTCACAAACATGTGTGAGTAGGCCTATACTTGTACAAGGCTTGCAGAGAATATTTAAATTGAGTTTTTCACCCGCAGTTGCTACAAGAGTAATTCCACTCAAAGGTTCGATACTTATCATGCAAATTCACGGTATTAAAGGGGAAAGTTCACCCCCAAAAAAAAAAATTATGTTATTATTTACTCACCCTTAAGTTGTTCTAAACCCACATGCTGTTCAGTGGAAATTTAGAATTTTCATGCACATATTTGCATACATCAAGATTTCATAGTAACTGTGTCAAGCTCCAAAAAGCATCATAAAAGTAGGCCATATGACGCTATAATCCAAGTCTTATGAAGTCATATGTGAGGAACAGACTGAAATTAAGGTTATTATTCACTCATCATTTTCTCATACAGCTTAAGACTCAAAATATTCAATAAAAAATTCTCAAAAGTCCATACTAATACTAGTGAAACGCAAAACAAAGTTCATGGCAGTTTCAATGTGCAATATTATGCTGTTGAACTTTTGTTTAAAAAAGTAAATTATTAATATAAATATTAACCATAAGCACGTTTTTCTTAATTAAGTAAACACTGAACATTAAACCTAAAATAAATCTTGTTATTAAAAAAAAGTTATTATTTAATGTCAGTAATAAAGAACATTTGTTGGTATAATCTTCACTGCATGATATTAAATAAAACATTCATTATTGTTGATTCTTTAAATTAAAGGACTTGTTAAAGCTACTAAAGATATCCATCACTTTCTTAACAATATTGTTTAATTAATATTTATGATGATGACATAATAATAGCTTGTTAGGCTGCAAATAAATGGCCAATTTTTTTTTCTTTTCAAAAAACTCTGTGTAAATAAATAATGGCTATTTTTCATGAGCTGTTCCTTCGAGTGGAATGGCCTTCCACTTAGGGAGATGCAAATTTTGTGGTTATTTTTATGTCGTTTTTATAAAATACAAATCTATTTGTAATATAATGATTGATCTCCTCAAGCAGGCAAAGATTTGCCTTGGGAAATGACATTTGGTTTTGTTTTGCATTTCTCCGCTGGACACTAATTGTGAGTGTCTTATAAACTGACCAATTTAATGTGTTAATAGATTAGCGACATTTAATTTGGACTGTTGTTATTACAATGAGGTACAAGACCCAAGAAAAGTCAATTCCAGCCTGTGCCCTGAATGATTTAGCGAGGGTTAGCGGAGCTAGTGAGGTTAAATGGAAAAACTGTGCTGCATTTCTATTTGCTCCTCTTGCAGTAATGAATACTGACAGAGATAAAAGAGACCGTGTGCAGATATTTATTTTCATTTCAAAGGGGGCAAGAAAGCAGACTCTAATAAAAGTCTTCACTGCCGTGAAACGTATAAACCGATGCTAAAACACGTGCTCGAAAACAGACGCAGATAATCGTGCCGCCACACGCCAACCCTAAATTGCCCCTCAGCTTTCAGTATAAAGCTTTTTTTTTTTTCGAGTTCGGTCTTGAAACTTTCCAGAAGTGTCAGTGTTTCCAGTATTGAGCGAACTGTATTCACCATGTCCACCATTAGAGTCAATTCGGGTCAATAGCAAAGCATGTCTGAAACAGAGAGATGCTCTTTGTAAAATAAATCCCTGTCATGTCGGTGCCTGTTTATTAGTGAGATCATACAAAGGAAAAGAAAACACATTTTAGAGAGAGGGAGAGATGAAACGAGACGAGTGCACTGGAGAACAGATATTGATGCAGTGTACAGTTTTGCACATCCCAAATTCACCCTTGATCCAATGTAGCTCAGAAAGCCTGTTTGAGCGTTTGAGCGATTGGCTCTGAAATTGTGTGTTCTGTGTTGTGAGGGGGTTTTTGCTATACCAAAATTTCAGTAGTGAATTCTGCATTCTTCATTTCAATACCACAGCAAAAATTAGCATGCTGTACAACACTCTTTCTTCGGTATTAATATAAGTAATAAATGGAAACATTGGCATTTAGCCTTCAGGTTTTTCTCAGTTAAGTAAACATGAGGAATTATTGAAGAGAAGTAAACAATTAGTGATAAAAAGGAACAATGAATCAAACTTGATGCGACAGAATAAATAACAGCAATAGAACAAAGACAACCAAACAATAAACAGTGTTTCTCACGTAGTCAATTAAACATTTCAAGTATTCAATTAAACATTCAGAAGTGTAAAAAAAAAGCACAAAAGTTTTAAGTTGATATTTTGAAGTATTAAGTACTGCATGGTTATCAAAAACTGTCAGTTAGATCTTTTAGGAGATCAGATAAATACTCTATCCATCCATCCATCTGTTGTGACATTTTTTGGGTACTTTTGATACTCCAATGTTTGAATGTACTCTTGTAAAAGTAATCTATTGGGTGTTTCAGTGTGTTTCCTTGCTCGAAACGCCAGCTTAGACCATCATGAATGTCACATGCAGGGCCGGTTCTAGACATTTGGGGGAACCATAGGTGAAATTTATATTGGAGCCATCATGGTTCAATGACTTTATGTCAGTCAGCCGCAGAAACGTTTCTTTTCTTCACACACTCAGAAGGTGGGATCCAGTTTGAAATGGCACCATTAATTGGCTGCATTACAGGTGAGTAACAATTCAACTGTATCCAATGGACAAAGAGCCGAATTATTCGAAAGTAACAGCAAAGCCTTGGTGAGCATAAGAGACTTAAAATCTTATTCAGCCCACTGTTTAATATATTAATTATATATAGGCTCAGCCAGCACAATTAAATGCGATTAATTGTGATTAACACGATCACACAATTAATAGGGTAACATTTTTGATTGACATCCCTATTAACCCTTTGATGCGCAAGCTATGGATACCCCCTCTAATGCACAACATGGGTCTAAAAAGACCCGTATTCATTTCCTATGTTATTTCATGCATGGCTTGGCATTTTTTTTGTTTCACCTTTTGAAATCACTTTATTTGAGCATTTAATATTTCATGATCTATAAATTTCATGATTTATGAATATTCTAAATATCTTGTTTTCAATTATTACAAAATTATATTTTAATATTTCCTAGGTTTTGTGTTAATACATCAAGTTTACACACATGGGTCTAAAATGACCCATCTATGCAAGCATGATAAAACAAAAGAATAAAGAAAGCTTTTTGTTAAAATAACCAATGTCACAGTTGTTTAGATCAACACATTTACTGTAACACTTGAAATATGTTTATTGGCCACTTTGTCACGCATAACACACATATAACCGATAACACTGAAATTGAACTGTAGTGTAGTGCAACTGTAGGGGGATCTCCCCACCACCAATGTGCAGCATCCACCCGGATGATCCGACAGCAGCCATAGTGCACCAGAACGCCACCACACGACGGCTTATGTGACCGATAGCATTGATTTATGACCACAAATAAAAATGAATATGGAGGTACAAGGTTTCTGCTCAACAGCGACAATATATACTTGTATATATAACTTTCTATTGCAACTTTTATTTTGTTGACCTAGCTAACATTAGATAAAATAGAATATGCCGACCGCAAGCTAGCTAATAGTATTGGACATTTTTTTTCTTTTGCACTAGTAATGGATTTCAAGGTCAAGGTAACCTTAGCCTAACCGTTCAAATATTAGGCCACATCTAGATGTCTTTCACAAAATATCAAATATTTTCTGTGACAAAAAATGTATTAAATAAAACTTACATGTATGAAATATACAAAAGCAGCCGTGTTGAATTGTGAAATGTGTGGCAGATGAATAGTTTTCTGCAGTAAATATATTTATACTATTTATAAATTTCAAAGGTTCCTATATGGGTCATTTTTTACCCATGTGTGTAAAATTGATGTAGACATACAAAAACCGTGTTTGTTTATAAAGTAAGAAAGGAAAAATAAACATAATGATTTGTGGAAATCAAAAACAAGATATTTAATGAATACCTGGATTAATAAATGATAAAATACATTTCTTTCAAATATTCAGCAAAGAAACATGAACACGGGTCTTTTTAGACCCATGTTGCGCATTAGAAGGGTAGTGATACAAAAACGATTTTTATTCGAAAACTAAGAAAGGAAAAATTTAAATAAGGATTTGTAATAATCTAAAACAAGTTAATTGAGGAATACCTGGAATACTGAATGATGAAATGAATTTCTTGCAAAGATATAGAAAATGAAAACTCAGTCGGGTCTATTTAGACCCATGTTGTGCATCAAAGGGTTAAAAGCATCCAGTGCAGAAATCGCCCGCTCGACAATTCCTCAGTATTAGATTCGTCCTTGCCGCGAGCTATTTCATAAAATGACGGGGACGAAATCTGTCATTCTTCTACCTTTCTCGCAGTTGTACCATTCAGCACAGTCTTAAGGACATTGGGCTTGCATTGAATCTCTATCCATCTGGCTTAGTTATGTCGTCCTTACCTCTCGGCTACATAAGCCCTTCTCTATATACTGTAGTTTGTTTTCTTGTGAATGATCCTGTAGAACTCCCACTCTCTCTGATGCGCTTTGACAAATACATCAGGGGCACATGAAAGGTCACGAAGGGAAGAAACTGCAAGTTTTCCAGAGGAAACAAAGAAGTCGCTAGCTGAAGGGAGAGGCTGCTCGCGTCACAGTGAATCAGTGCAGGGCTGGTGATCCGGGTGAAACTCTGTCATCGGGTCTCCAAACTGGTCTGCGGGGGCTCTGGATACAGCGGCGTCACGAGGATTTGTTTCTGAGAAGCATCCTTATGTCTCTTTGAACGCGTTAGGAACGGGCCTGTGAGGACCTTTAATATATACAATGAACATATAGAATCACACGCGGTACAATGACTGTTTCCTGCCATTCCTTTGAGAGATTCATCAAAGAAATCCCAACTGCAACAGGCACAGTGTTTGTTCAAGCGTGTATTTTTTGCATCACCAGAAGCTTCAATCAGAATTGCATTAAAGGTAAATATTTAATCAATTCATGCATTCCCTGTGAATCAGACCTTAGCATTGCTAGCGTGATGCTACGGGAATAACTAGTTGAGAAGTCTGTTTTAAAGAGCACTGTAATTATGGGTCAACCGGACACCGACCAGAATCCTGAACGGAATTTAATTCATAATAGAAATATTGCACACAGCAGATGATCTGAAGTACGTCAGTAACTGTTAGCATGCTAGCACAACATGCTATCAGCTTGCTACAACCTTAAGTTATGTTTTTAATTAATTTCTTGCTACATATTGAATTTAATATATATTTTTAAATAGTTTAGCTAAATTAGTATTTAACTAACCGGCTGTTAGATAACTAAATCAGCTAGAATAGCACTTAACCAGGATATGAATCAATGAAAAATAATAGTGTCCAAGATAAAAAAAATAAAAATAAAAAAAAAGCAATATTTTTTAAGATGAAAAGCATTTTCATAAATATCATAAATTATTCATAAATGTTATTTTGTTTTTGGGAGATGCACCACATGACATTTTACAGCCAGAAATAACCTTGTCCTGTCATAAAAAGGTCAACTTATATGAGACGCACAGTCAAAGGTCAAGAAGGGGATCAAAATTAATTTTAATTCAGAAATTACTAACATAATATAAGAGGTGTATTCAAGCCACCCCTTGTGAAAAAGAAGTACACTTTAGCATACTTTTAAAAAGAGTACTTATTAAATAAATAATATATTTTAAAAGAACATACGGACATGTTCATTGAAATTAAATGAAAATGTAATAGTATACATTTATATTAAAATTAGTTGAACAGTCTGTCTGTCTGTCTGTCTGTCTGTCTGTCTGTCTGTCTGTCTGTCTGTCTGTCTGTCTGTCTGTCTGTCTGTCTATCTATCTATCTATCTATCTATCTATCTATCTATCTATCTATCTATCTATTCTATCTATCTATCTATCTATCTATCTATCTATCTATCTATCTATCTATCTATCTATCTATCTATCTATCTATCTATCTATCTATCTATCTATATCTTCTGTTGTTTTTGTCAAATGCCGCAATCCCTTACCCTGGGAAAACCCAGACAACTTCCGGCAAATTTAGATTTGCTCTGAAAGTTAGTCTGGCAAAGAGCTCATTCAAACCCATTTCCAATCCGTCGAAATCGCGGCACCAATCAGAAACGTTGGGGCGGGCTTTACACGATGACGACAGCGCTGGGATTTTGAAGCAGATTTTGTAGCCTACATTACAAAGATAGATGCCGCCGTCGAACATCACTCGTTCGAATCAGCCATCGCGTCTGTTTTAAGCGATTTGAACGTTTCCTTTTTGTTAAAACCGAGCAAAGAACAACACTCGGAGATGTTTCTGCCGCTCTGCATACGTCATCTCCTTCATCGCTCTGATTGGTTTTAGGTCTATCCGCGACGTCCGTTGATGACGCCCCTCTGGAAATGATTTGTCTATGACGCTTTGCCAGACCATAACTCAGTTACAACTGAGAATGGTCTGGTTTTAACCAGGCTAGCAATCCCTGTTCATTTATAAGGATTCCTGGTTAAAAGTATTATCTTCTCAAGGCAATGTCGCTCTCCTCCCAAAAGCCCAAAACAGTACCATATATGCTTGTATGTGACCATATGTACAAAGTCAGAAGCGTTGGATTGATGCCCCCCCTGATGAATTGTGTTTTTATGTTAGCATTTCATTAGCCAAAGAGGAGCTATCAGCATGAGGCAGACAGGCAGGTGATCTGACAGCTCCCCCCTAACCTGTCTATTGATCCTACAGCCTCATTAAACCTCTTATCCAGTGGCTTTCACACACCCGAGCCTGTCATCGCTCTCAAAGCTGTCAGGGCCCGAGCAACAGTCAGATCACACACACACACACACCCAGGCTGCCAGTTTCCGCAAGCAAACATGCAAGGCTGTGTTTAAAAAAAAGAAGAAGAAGCTTTAATCATGGCACGACAGCGAGTGGAGCATGTCAGCATGCCCTCCCCCCTCTGAAAGTGTGCTTTATTAAAGGAGTCCTCAGCGAGCAGCCCGGGGAGAATGTCGTGTAGAGCTGGAACAAAAGACGTCCAGAGAGTGCATCATAAAACACTTCATTAAAACTTTTCATTCATTAAAAAGATGAGACGCAGTTTAACTCCTCGCTGGAGCTTTTTATTTGCGGCTCACGCAACAAATTGAATTGTATTTGGTTGTCATAAGTGTAGAAGGTGACCGGAGGTGTTTGGCATTGCGGTAATTGCTGACGCCGACGAATCAAAGCAATTGTGAATGCAGGAGCAACTTTGGGAATAACCTGAATTGCTTGACTTTGATGAAGAGTGTGATGCAGAGTTCATAAAGCCTTTGGCTAACATCTTGATGTGAACGTCATCTCGGGATCAAATCTGAGGCGGAATCCTAATTTACATACTATTTAGCATGTCAGGATTATCCTGTCCCATGATAAACATATAATGTCAAAGCTACCTGGATGATATATTTAGTTTAGTGGATTTTTGACGTGGACGTTCACGTGTGCTTTCTGAGGTAATATTGCCTACAAATTTGCAGCAGACTGAATGTGCATGTATGAGAATTTGGGTTATGTGAAAGATGTTGGTGCTGTCAAGATGCAACCAAAATTTCGATAAGCACATTGAAAACTACTTTGCTACTGAACATTACTGAACATCTGTCATGTAAATAAATAGGCTATAGACTATTAATTATTACATTACAATAAATTAATTATTTGAAACTTATATTATGTAACATAAATATAAATATATTCACAATACATTCAAAAATGTACATGACTTTTGAAACACCATTTGATACTACTGATACAATTTCTTTGTTTTTTAAACTTTAATATTGATTTGCTACCAAAGTCTTGATACTTTTGACATTCTTCCAAGACATTACTTTTTACTACTGTTCATATTACACTACTTTTCAAAAGTTTGGGGTCAATAAGATGTTTTTAATGTTTTTGAAAGAAATCTCTTACTCTCTTACACGACACCATTTTCAACTAAAAACTGAAAACTTTTGATGTATGTTGGTCATTCATTTACACGACAATGATGTTTAGGGGGTCTGAAAACACAAACTTTTGAAAACGGGTTTCATAGTGCACGTTTATGAAAATTTGTCCATTATCGTCTCCATGTAAACTACAAAAACACGAATTTGTGAAAACGGTGATGTCATGCGCATGAGTATTACATGTTCAGGCGATCGTCACCTACTGGCCTGGCATAAAGAATACAGCGTTTTTAGTCGTTTTCACGGATCCATGCAAACGGAGATCGTTTTGACATTGTTGTCGTCTAAGGCAATTAAGGAAAACCTTTTCTGTCTTTAGTACATTTGGTGCAATACTAGTGCACTGGTTTATTACACTCTTGAAAGTACCTAATTTGGCGGCACAGTATACTTCTCAAAGTATACTTGGGAGGCAGTCTGATTGCAGCTGGTTGCCATGTCTTCAATCGTTCTTCGTGCGTCCGTGTGATTCAGCAGCACTAATCTCAGACTGTGTTTGTCAGAGGCCTCACAAGCCTCGTTGCTAATTGCTCTCATTAACAGCCAACACTCACACTCTGCACCCTTCCCTGCAATTAAGACTTTGCAATAGAGATGTTATGAGGTAGAATAATGCAGTGGGTCAAGGAGATAAAGTAACATCTAATTAATTCTCACTTATATTAATGATATCTCATGAAAAAAAAAAAAGGCTTTTGCCCTTGGAGTGTTTTCTTTCCCATTTTGAGAAGTCGAAACATGTGACAGGACAGGAATTAAATTCCACACAATTCTGTTTGTGTTTGTGCGAGTTATTCTTGTGAGATGAACACGGGATCTGACGGTGAGGTCGCATTTAAGATATGCTGCAATGTAATGTAACGTAACACTCAAGACTAATGAATATGAAAACATTTATAAAAATAGGCATAAAGCTCCTTGGAGCAAGAGATTTGGTGACTGCCACACTGGCTGAGCTTATATGACAAAAGCTTCAGGGAGCATGAGGACACAAACACACACACATACACAAGTGCAATACACATTATCACCAACTAGAGGACCGAAGGTACTGGAGGTGGTTTCAGGGTATCAAACAGTGTTATTTTATTTTATTTTTTTACCCGTGGAGAACAGTCTTTTTTGCTTTTCAGACACTAGCCCATCGGCTGTGTTTAACCCTTTTAATCTCACAACAATCTGAAACATAATCGACTGGGATCAATTTTAAATTTAAACTGCACCTGAAACTATAGCTATGGAAATTATAAAAAAAAATGTAACAAGTCCTGTTGAGATTTCAATTGTGATTACATTTTCAAATTCCTTAGTAAGAATTATTATTACTTATTTAGTTATAACCTTTTTTTAATCAAAACCGTTATTTATATCTAACTACATTTATATGACACCGTGTAAGTAATTACACAGTATACATAGTCCGATAGCCTTCTTCGTTTGATTGGTGAATCTTTAATGACTAGTTAATTACAAGAACTGCCTCCGAAGAGTCGTTGTTTGTAAGCTGCAACACTGGTTACTCAGTACGTTTTGTGTTTTATGTTGTATGCAGCCAGCAAAGACATCACAGCTGAAAGATGTGTTATCAGTTTATTGTTTTTGCTTTCTTTCACAGCGCCCAGCCTTTCTCTTGCATCACATTCAATTCACATTCAAGGTAACTCTACTAATACATCATTTATTTTGCCTTAGTGCTGTACTATTGTGCAGCACCCGCCGCTGAAAAACAGTGCTCAAATGGGACTATTAAAAAGGAATATTGCCATGTGTTCTAATATTGAATTTGGTATTGAGAAAGGGTCCGTTAGTGTGATTGTGATTTCAACTTTAGTGACTGTTACATGATGGTTCTCTTAAACCTAACAACTTTGGCTGATCATTCTGTTTTTTCTATCTACATTACCTATTTATTTCCGTCCCGGACTGGCTCAACTCAGTGCAGCGCGCTGTGGGCATTTTCCTAGCCCTCCACCTTCCCCAGCACCACCTGCCTATAGGTCTACTTAACACAGTCTCATCCCAAGACGTCATCTGTATGACGCTTTTGACCATACGTCAACATCCAACGTTTTAGGGTACCCTTTAACGTCAGTTAGATGACGATCCTAGGGCTTCATCTATCTGACGCTTTACCTTTAGCGTCAGTTAGATGACGCGGGTAGGTTTAGGTCTGGGGTAGGGTTAGGATTAGATAGCGTCATCTAACTGACGTTAAAGGGTACCCTAAAACGTCGGATGTTGACGTATGGTCAAAAGCGTCAGACAGATGATGTCTTGGGATGAGACTGGGCTGGTCTACTAGGGGATTCTCCCTACTTTCTTGGCAGCAGCTCGCATCCTATTCGCGTTCTATTTTATTTGTTGCGGCGATGTACATTCCATTCTTTTCAATAAATGCTGTTTAAATCTATTCAGAGAGTTGTCATGGTTGAAATATATTTATTTCTGTTAATGAGTCACAAGATCCCCAAGTTCCATCAGCCAATCAGCATTGTCATGGATATAAATGATCACACAAAACGCGACTTTTTTTGAAGCTCAGTAAAATCTCGACACAAATTAAATGTCAAAGCGGGGTGCCATTTAGTAACATAATCCCATTACGCTCTACAGTAGTTGATCATTTTTAGAGTAACTTCTCCAACACCGTTAAAATGAGACGCAAACAGTAAGAGATGATTTACACTTCGCTGAACCACAGGTGTATCAGTCAGCCCTCTTTGAATGTTTTGAGCATCTTTTGCCTCTAAGCAATGCAATACATCATGGGGTTTGTTTTCTTTCTCTCTGACATTTACGCTCATAACCATTATCTTATATAGCTCTCCGTGTGACAGTTTATTCATTCATATGCTTACAAGACGACATGGCATTCATTTATATTAGTTAGTGAATGAGAGTGAGTGGCTGCAGATCAGAGACAGAAGCCATGACATGGCTCTAATGAATCGAATCAATTTTGCTCTTGTTTTCATCCCCATGTTCTCACACTGGCTTTAAAAATACGTTCATGATATCCTGCAAATCGCAGTTAGTCAGAGTCTGTTTTTGTAACTAGCGTCGTTAAAAACCCTCAGCGTAATGCATGAAACTGAATGCGCGGATTGCTCATAGACATACATTTACACAGGCACGCATAGTTAGCCCTCGCCTAGCTTTTCCAAGAGCCCCTGGTGATCAACATTAAGATGTTTTTGTTCTCTTTAAGGAAGATTAAGTTGGACTGGATGTTCTTAGAGGAATCAGAAAGAGAGATCACAATACATGAAATGCAAATGTGTTCATCTGGCTCTCAGTAGGCAGCAGTTTTAACTGATTAATTGTAGATGTTTGTTTGATTGGCTGCAGCTTTCTAAACCATGATGTTATTTGTCAAGCTATTCCACATGGGAGTTTGGTGCTTTTTTGTGTTAGAAATTGTTTTGCTTTTTTCTTTGATCGTTTAAAAAAAAAAAAATTATAACAACATCAGTTCTCCATAACCCTAAATCTGATTGTCAACACAGAAAACATTATATTTCATTTTTTTTTTAAGTTTAAGTTTTAATATTAATTTTTTCAGCTTTATTTAAGTTACCGAAAACCATTTTTAATAGTTTAGCTTTAGTTTTAATTACCAGTAACAACTCTGTTGGATCCCACTAACTCCATTGCACGTGTGACGCAGAAGGAAGAAAATCATACGGCTGAGTAAATGATGACAACATTTTCGTCTTTTTAAATGTACAATAGCAAAATTATGAAAATGTTAAATTCTGATCTGAAAGTAGACATATTGCAAGGAAAGTAGCCACATAATAAGTCTTCGATGTAATCGACCATTGAAAAACTCATTTTAGTTGGCTACTAATCTGAATATTAGAGAAAAGTGTCCCCTCAGCATCCATTGTGGTAACTGCACAGATTCGAGGAAAGAATAAAAGCGCTACAAAAGTGTAGAAAATAGTCCCTTTGAAGCTTTAGTAAAGCATTAGCATTCAAAACCGAACCACAGTAATCATTTATCTGCCTTAACACTATTGTAGAATCACAATCCAGTGATGGAGAAAGAGTTAGTAGATAGAGAAGTGCAGTGCGAACTGCTGTCAGTGGACACATCTGTCAACACCGCAGCTCCTCTGTTAAATTCAGTCTGGCTGTTTCACACAGGACATTCTCTTCCCTGTGTGCCTGTCTACAATTTAATGAGGCAGTATTTCAATACATTCAATACATCCAGGGTGGAAATAACAGGCTCAGAGCAACACACTGCATATAAAACTGTAATACAGTGCATTGTGAGATTTAAAAGCTTTTGAATGAAGCTGCTGTAATAGCTCCTGCAACCTGAGAGACAAAAGCAGCCACATTTTTCACTGCTGAAATGTTTTGTTCTCTGAGTCCGGACAGATCTTAGCAGGACCGATCCAGCCTGGAAGAATTAAAGGGGTAGTTCACACAAAAATGAAAATTCTGTCATCATTTCCTCACCCTCAAACCTGTATGATTTTGTTTTCTTCCGTTGAACACAAAAGAAGATATTGTAAAGAATACGAGTAACCAACCAGTTGATGGCCCATCAACTGTTTGGTTGCCGAAGTTCTTCAAAAATCACAGGTTTAGAACAACTTGAGAGGTATAGTAAATGATGACAGCATTTTCATTTTTGGGTGAACTATCCCTTTAACATCAGTGGCATATACGGTTCATTTGTACACATGCATGAAAGAGCGGGGCAAGTTTTCACTTTTTAATTCATGCATTTTAAATATTTTTCATTTATACATTTTACAAATTGCAATATTTGTTGCTTTGATATTTAAAGTTACCTACTGCAATGTTAAGTAGCACATTGTGTAGAATTGTGCTTAAAAAAACCTATAATAGACTGTTTGATGGCAGGTTACATTGTAACATCACCACCACCACATACATTGATTATATATAAGTCTGTTCGTATATGAGTGTGCGCACGACATAATATATGCCTTTTTGAAGTGCACGAGTGTGAATGCACTGCCGCAAATCTGAACAACAGCAGCGTGTGATTGAAGAACTCCACCGAAATGTCAAGAGTCATTAAGCTCCATTCAATCACAATCAGGCCTAATTCTGCCTGTAGTGTGTTCTTTAAACCCATGCGACATGCTCTGGGTCCCGTCGTATTTAGCCCTCCTTGACTTTGACTCAAGGATTCAGGAACAAGGACTGTGCCCAGGAGATAGACAGATTCATACTCCTGTTCAGGGTCAAGGGTCAATTAAAGCTTATTGAATAATAAATGGAAAGAAATAACTGGCATCTGGGAGTGAGCAATGTCTTGGCCTCTATCTGCCCCCTCGTCTCTCACTCGCTCTCATTTGCGGTCAGCCCTGTATGAGTCTGTGATGTCCTGTATATATGCAGGGATTCATATTGCAGTCACAGCCACGCTGGCTGAAATTGGTGGTTGAAGATGAAGTTGAAATTGGAAAGTGGTTATCATGTCTGCATGAGGAAACACATTTGAGTCAGTAGGAGGTGGGGGAGAAGAAATCAGGCTGGCTGTATTATCGTGGAGATTGTTTTCTGCTTGCTGTGGGCCTGAGATTGTCGCCCAAGGTGAATCCAGACCAACCTGAAGTCAGACGCTCAGAGCGGACACTGGTGAGGAGTCGCCTAATGTTGCATGCCTAATGCGCTTCAGCTTTATGACACTGAACAATCGCTGCCACCTCGTTAAAGACCACAGAATCTGCTGAAATTTTATTTAACACCTCTGTTGTTCACATTTTTATAGTAATTTGCCATATTTCCCCTCATGAAAACCCCTTGTGACATCTCAGTAAATCTACTGGTACAACTGGCCAGCCGTACAAAATGAATTGGAAAAATCTTCATGGCTGTTTAGCTGTTGAAGCTTTTTATTTCATCCATTTACATACAAAGATTGGCCCACGGAGTTTCCTTTTTGCGGCGTATGAGGGAAATTGGAAGTCAAAATCTCCTGCAGTCGCTTCGATCTTGTCTTTGAAAAAATGTCAGGGGAGAGCCGCAGTTCTGTGATCACAAGGCATTAAAAAGTCTTTGGGCTTGATGTCTGGAGTCATCTCTTGAGTGTAACACTCTGGCACACTTGTATTTTACTCCCTGTATCAGGATGTTTATGAGTATTTGCACTTAAAGCCTTATTGGAAAGCTGTCAAAAACGAACAATCCAACTCATTAAATTCTCCTCACACCTGCTGTTAATATGTGGTTTAATTTTCAAACCTTTTGCATATTATTATGCAAATGTATGGCACATTATCGCATTTAAAAGACCTGCTAATGCTGCATTCCATTCAGCTAAATAAAAGTCAGCATTTACTACAGTTGGGAAAACTGTAATAGAAATCCATTCAAAGTTGGACTTCAAATTGGAAACTTGTTCGGATCTAGAAATCTAAAACTGATTTTCCAGGGATTTGGGTGTATAATTAGCCTGGATGCCAGCTGAACTTAGGCCTGCCCACAATATTTAAAGATGGGAAGTTCGGTCTGGACTTGATCCATTGAGAAGCAAGTGTGCCCGAACCAGAGCTGTTCGGACCAATCAAATTGTCAGGGCGGGCTTTATACGATGATGGACAGATGATCAACCATAACGTAATCATCCACGTCACCAAAGAGTGCTTGGGTTGAATTCGTTTACAACAAAGAATGGCTGAGATGTGTAGATTCAGCCATCGCGTCTGTTATAGAAGATTTATACAGCGCATTATTTTTAAAAGTGGAACAGAGAACCGCGATCAAGGCATTTGTCTATCGGAAAGATGTTTTTGCCGTCCTTCCTGTGGAATTCGTTCAATCCAATTGAGTGCAGAGGCATTTTTTTTCCTGGTTCGGTTGAAACACGCCCCATAATCACAGCCCAATGGAGCAGTATCAGACTCACATACTGACTAGAATCTGAGTATGACGACATCAGGCTAGTGTATAATGTCACATGGTGGCAACGAGGGAGATGTACACGATTATAAAGATAGGTCAGACATAAACTAAATGTCTGTCATCATTTACTCACCCTCTTCATGAGTTTTTTCTTCTGCAAAATACACCAAAAATATATTTTTAAAACTCCAAACCAACATTGGAAACCACTGCCATTCATTGTATGTGAAAAAGAAAATATAGGCTACTTTTAAAAAGAGTACTTGTTATGGAAATAATACAGAAAGAATATACTTAGGTGATATTAAAATACATGATACCAAAACTTTTTAGCACAAACCGTATGCTAGCATGCTAGGCTAGCATAAAGTGTTAGCCGGGCATAGCAATTACCTGCTAGCAGACTTCTTTGTTGACAATTAAACAACTGCAAAGCTAACAGGAGCTCCGCCATTTTGTTTCCTAATACACCGAGCGCCAGGCAACAAAACCTATATGTTTGAAATTCACTGATGTCGAGCAGGAATATCACACATCCACCTCTGAATGTAATGCAGCATAATCAAATCTAGTATGTTTTAAGGAGCGATGTAGGAAGGTGATAAATTAACTACAGGATGCCTGCCATTCATTCTGTAATTGGGTATATCTTGGAGAGAAAGCCTGAGACGGCAGTATGAGAAGCTGGTTAGGAGAAGAGATACTATCTCATGGGTTTTTGTTATTTCTCTGGCGTTGGTAGTGCATGTGATGTTGTAATATGCAGAGGCTTACGATAGCCCCTTCTTTCCATAAACACCTTATTACTGCCTCTGCCTGGAAAATGGCTGCTGTAACAAAGAGAAACTTGCTGTATTCTGAATCTCATTCATCCGCTATGATTTTAGTCTCTTATTGAAGTCCAGTGAGAAGAAAAAGGGAATGAATTAGGCATTCTTTACAGCTTTTCCTGGAAAGACTTGCAATATTTTTAGTTCTCATCAACGTATGACACATCTAGGTTTGGTTTGGTATATTTTTTGTCTTTATGTGCTGATGGGACAGCACCCCGGGCATGGTGTGCAACCCCTCCCTGCGGGCGGGCACTTCGTCCTCCCCGCCATCAGTGCCGGCTCACTGAGTCTATTCAGGTCCACGAGCATCAGGGCTGGCCCCCAGATCCACGTTTTGTGTGGTCTGAAAGGATGTGGCTGTAGGCCTTCAGGGCTCAACGGCAGTGTTTTTCATGGGGGGGTTTTGGAATATGCCAGGTCAGGACAAACACAGTCATTGTGGTTTGTTTAAGATGGCATCTTGCCAGCCACCTCATTGCAGATGTATTGAGAGGACCCCACTGTCTGCACATTTCTCTTAAAACGTTTATTGCAAGCTGGAACGTTCTGAAAAGTGGTGGGAGGGGCACATTATAAACCTTGTCAACCTGGCTTGTGAATATCAATTCGGTGAATTAGGTAACATTCAGGCCATTCGTCATCGTTTGAGGCCCGTTAACACCAAGTACATAACTATAATATAGCCTCCACACCGATGCAAGCTTATTACATTCTGTTTATCAAAAGCTTGCGTTGCAGTTTTGTCGTCTACCGCTTTAAATGCTCAGGCTCATTAAAGCAGGATTGATTCTGATTGGCTGTCAATGTTTTTATCGTTCATCAGCTGGAAAAAAATTCAGTCTGAAAGGGATTCCAATTATATTGTTCCTTTCTGTCGTTTCGCTGTATCTTTCGTGTGGACTTCCTTATTCTCATAGAATTAGAATGATTATTAAAATTTTATAGTTATAGTTATCATTCTTGGTGTGGATGGACCTTTGCTCACCCATATATATATATATATATATATATATATATGTGTGTGTGTGTATTATATATATATATATATATATATATATATATATATATATATATATATATATAATACTTTTTTTCTGTGCAGTGTTCATTATAGGTTTTACATCTTGAATTAGTTTTTATTTTGTATTTTCTGGTTTCATTTTTAGTTAAAGTTTTAATATTTTTGTTGTGTTTTGTCAGTTTTATTAGTTGTGTTTATATAGGTTTTTATTATTTTTTGTTCTATTTTTATTTTAAGTTATTTTAATACACCAAGTTAAACTAAATGAAAATGAGAAATATTGCTTCGACAACTAGCTGGAAAAAGTTTATTTTTTATTTTAGTTGACATTTATTATATTTCAAGTATTTTCTTTTCCCAATGGCTTTAGTTTTTGTTAACTATAATAACCCTGCTTCTGTGAAAGATACAGCAATAGAATACTTTTCTTTGTTAATGCCTATGGCGTTATTTTGTCTATGCAATAAAAGTCAATGAGGTCCAAACAACAACACTGAAACCCAATGACTTTCATTATATGGACAAAAGTACAAACACCTTTTTTGTGTGCGTGTGTTCCACAGACGAAAGGAAGTCATACAGGTTTGGAGCGACATGAGGGCTAGAAAATGATGACAGAATTATAATTTTTTTGGGTGAATTATTCCTTTAATGCTGTCCTTTTGTGCGAGTGGCAACCATTTATTTTCTTCACACTGTGGCCAAGCAAAAAAAAAAAAGCTCTTGAAATGAAACGCGTATTGCCAAGAGGAGGCGGACTTACATATTTCTTAAAGTGGCCAGATGTGTCCAGTACCCAGTTACAATGGTTGACGCAGGTATTTAAATGTATTTGAGGAAAAAGAAAAGAAAAAGAAAGAGTTTTTTTTTGGTGATTTGGTGCTTTGTCACCATGACTGAATGCGCAGAAGTAGTCAGATGAGAATGTTGCCATGGTTTCTAAGGTACGTGTGGCACCTCTCTCTTGTGTCCTGTTGCCCTCCTGTGATAATAACACTGCTTTTGACATTTCGGTTTTAGATTTGGTCAATTTAGGGGTTCGTTTGCCACACCAGGGGACCCCCCGTAGGCCTGTACATGTGTCTTTAGTCATAACGGCTGGTTGCGTAGCATTATGGGGCGGTCCCACACAAGCGGCAGACACGCACCAAGAGGTGGGAAGAGTGCCAGACTAACTCTAGTCCACATGAAACATGGCAAAGTATTTCTGTTGCAGCGGTAAATCTGTCGTTCAGTCATCTGGTACTCATTTAAGACAACCGTTCTCACCACATGCCACAGATCTACTTAGCTTCAGTGCTGAGGGCAAAATCTTACGACTAGATGGACTACTTTTTTTTTCTTCAGATTTTGAGGCAAACGCCAAGAATGTGCAGCATTTATCACGGTCAATCAGAGCTAACGTCCTGTTCAAGTTCACTCGTTCCTGGCGGAGTTTATAACCTCATGATTTAATGACAGGCCGCGGGGCAGCTCGGGTGGCACAAATCCAAGCTCTATAAGCTGTTGTTTTGTGGGTTATCAAGTTTTATTTGGTGTGGTCTCATTAGACCCTCCTTCACATCTTGAAGTAATGTATGTAAGAGTTTGCCGTTTTTAATTTGGTTATCATTTCCTGTTATTTTCACTAATTAAAGTTTGATGGCGAACATTATCCTTAACAACTAATGCTCTCGATACCCTTCAGATTTACTCATACACACGTACTTACACGCACTCATTCTCAAGCTGTTACAGTGAAACAGCGTCATTGCTATCCTGTTCTTGTCTAATGCTGAAACGCATTGTACATATAAATTTTAGTAAAGTGCGTGTAATGTTTTACCATCTTTACACGGACCAAATGTCTCTACGATAACATTAAAACCTGAAAAACACATCTTGTTGTTTACATGAGGAAAACAACTCCATCTTGTATTTTTTTCACATGTGAAATACAGTAGCAGTACTTCTGACCTAGCTACATTTTCAGTAGCTTTTCTGTAGTTCATATGTTTTTATAACAGAGCAGTTTTTTTGAGAGATGCTATTGTAGAATAATTTTTATTTTTTTCGAGTAATAACTGGTATTTGCACATCAACAAAATATCACTGTTTTTAAATTATCACACTGTTTCAGATCCAGGAGAGAAAATAATAAAATAATCCATTTGAATAATTTAAAATGCCCTTCTCTGTCTCTCATACAGTATGTGGCACTGGAAAGCATGATTTAAGTCTGTTTGCTGTCAAGTCCCAGTATGGCAATTTGCACCTTTTTATAGCGCTTTATTAAGTTAAACGCTTTAGTTTATCATGTATTTCTGAGTCATAGTCTAGTTTAGTTGTATTTAGTGTAAATGAGCTGTATCTGTTCAAGATAAACTGATCTGATTATGCCACCATAATCAAGATTTATTCATTCAAAAACCTTCATATTTTTTTTAGTCTGAAAAAAATACAGCTTTGATGGAGTGATAATTATTTAATCAGTTACTTGCTTGTTTCAAAAGATTTGGCTCCCTTAAATAGCTTCAATGTTGTTGGCTACATTGTTGCAATTCTATTAGCATACTTTTAAGAAGAGTAGGCTACTTATGGAAATACTTCAAAAGAATATACTTAATTATGAACTGAATGTTTTCAGACATTTAATCGCATGTTAATTGTGATTAAATGCAAATGTATGACATTTTACATTTAAATTAAATGCAATTAGTTGAACTTAAGAGTGCTATTTGATGTACTTAAGTATGACTTACGTGCATCTTTATATGAAATTTCATAATTCTAATGTCAAGTCAAGTCACCTTTATTTATATAGCGCTTTTTACAATACAGATTGTTTCAAAGCAGCTTGATGCCAGGAAAATAATGCAACAAAGTTTGTGTCGGCTGTACAGCTAGAAGAAAATAGTGTCATTGTCCAGCTTAAGGAAGTTCAGTGTTGATTCATTTAGCTTGGGGGAGTTCTCCTCTGACCAACGAACTATCATTGTATGATTATGATTCAGGCAGAATTACAGGCCAGAAGTCAGATTGGATCAGAACATTCAGAATATTTATCCAGTTCCATCTGGTTGAAGATCAGATTCGTCACGCCGGTATGGAGACGGGTTTGTTGAGGATCAGTGCCGATGGCTGTCGTGTCGACGAGGCCTTCACAGGGGAGAGTCTAGTTGACACAATCTCTGCTGACACTTCAGGGATGCGTTGTGGTCGTGTCTAGCCGGATCCGGGCCATATCCAGATCAGATGGAGGACCTGTGCCTCCATCTGATCTGGATACGGCCCGGATCCGGCTGACTACGGTAACCTCGGGATAAAAAGAGAGAACTAATATGTCTTTGAAATACTGATACCGTGTACTGCCAAATACACTGACAAGAATTTCTGGTCATCTAAAATATACGTTAATGTCATTTTGATTAAAACTTACATATCACGCATTATAAATAAATCTCTAATTCCACATTAGTAATAATAAAGTTGCAATTTATATATTAAAGGGATATTTCACCCAAAAATATCATAATTAAATCTGTGTATAATTAAATCTGTGTATCTGTTTAATATATATTACGGTTTAATTTGTGTAAATACACAGAATAAAAAATGCCATAAGTAGAGTAGTGTAAAAACAGTATGAAAATACATGCATGTATGCACTACCACAGACAACAGCTTGTGGGCCTTCAGCATATACAGTAGAAGCCAAAGTCCCCACGGGACGTGTCAGTCTGAGAGATTGCCTTGTTTAATAACAAGAGTGCCATAGACTGGTGGGAAGTCCATTCACTCTGAGCCTTACAGGAACTAAAAAAACCTGTGACACACTGTCCCTTTATTAAAATGACACCTCGCCGACGCTGAATTCCTCACCCCAGCTGCTGATAAAGCAAAATACAACAGGCTTACCACACATTAAATGCATCTGCTAACTATGCCAGTGAATTGTTAAAGGATGCACAATGAGTTCATTGGGGCTTAGCAGATGTGCCCATATCCAATTCAACTTGCCATTCAGCCACCATGTAGTGCACAGCTATGCCATATTGGCCAGCAATACAATTCTCCAGTCTGGATCTAATCATAGCAGCACTTCTAGAACCTATTTAGGTTAAGTGATTTGCTCTATATAGGCTATATACAGGCAGGGAAAAATATAACAATAGGGTGCGGACCATGTTTGCATGATGAGTGGTAAACATGTAAGCCATCTGGGCTTGTTGTTTTGTGTGTCTGCTTGGAATAAGATCATGCAAACAATGGCATTAATGGGAAGTGAGAGGATAATGCCTCAGTGATGTCACCCGAGGTGAGAATCAAGCAGACGAATTACACGGTGGTCCAGATGTGGCGAAAGGTGCAGTGATGTTGTGATGGATCTGTGCCATGGATATCCGTTCATCTGTTCGTTGACTTAAACCATATTATTGTTATCCAGCGAGATCATCCTAATGCCTTGGATTTAGCCACCTAATGCGTATGACAATAACAGTAAGGGGGGGAGGGTGGGGGTGTATTCACTTGCAGTGGGAGCAGGTGGTCTCAACTCGGCAAGTGCACTTTTTATTGTATTGAATGTAGTGTACATTAAATATTAAAAGTATATATATAAAAAAAAAAACTACTTGAATGAAATAAAGTGTAATATTAATCACATATTAATATTAATATCAATGAAAATCAATTAATATCAAGAAATTAGTTCAATACAAGGCCACTGAAGTGTATTTTAAATAGGGATCCACTGATATGAAAATGTTGGCCGATACCAAAAAACGATAATTCTTTATATTTGAAAGCCGAGAACCGATATATGTTGCACTTTACTGTATTTTGCTTTTTGAAGTGATTCTAAACATATTTCAAGCAATTGATCAACAGTGCAGTGCGCAGCTAGAGTGTCTCAGCTGAAGGAAATAATCCATTATTTATCGGCTTTAATATATCGGCCACATTTTCGGCACCGATATGGTGGCCGATGAATCGTGCATCCCTAATTTAAGGAGAGTACACTTTCATGACTATGTTTCTTAACATTCTTCAGTACACGATAGTGCACTTTTAAATACGTATGTTTCAATAATCTTTTTATTTTGTTTGTTTTAAAGAAGTATTTTGATGTGTTGCCTAAAGTGTAAAGTACTTGATAATAGGGGTGGGAAAAAAATCGATATTGCAATATATTGTTGTGCTCTCTGTCGCAATAAATAATCGATACACTAACGCCCAATATCGATATTTTATTACAACACAAAATGATTAATTTACCCGTTGTCAGTGTCACTGTCACTACCCATATCTACCATTCTGTTTGCGGGGGCGCTGTTCGAGTAAATAGGGGTAAAGTGGCGCAAATAGCGGCCGGTGAAGAACACAAGTTAACTAACAACAACAGAGAATTGCAGAAAAAAAGAGAAGCGAGAAGAATGGCGGAAAAAAATAAAAAAACTAATCAAAGACCCACCCGCTAGTTTCCACTCTAAAGTGTGGAGACACTTCGGGTTTTACGAGCAGAGAGAGCGCAACGGCCGCGCGCGCGCACTCTCACGTCTTCAAACAACACGAGCGCTGTCTTGCTCTCTCCCTCGCGCATATTAATCAAGATCAATTGACACGATAGTAAAAGGTCGGAAGACCGCAGTTTCACGTGGAGCATTTGGAGATTTTTAGAGATTAGAGACTCGCTTAAACTCAATGAACAACATCTCAACACTAAATTATAAAGGCCTGTCTCATATAGACGCCTGTCTCAAATACAAGCCGGTGCAGTTCGACGATTTGGGAAAATAAAAACCCGGGAAGTTTTACGGTATATTAATTCTCAATATGTACACATGCATTATTAATCTTGTGCCTGACATAATGAAAACGGCTTTTCCCCTCACAATGACAGTAAACTAATTATTACATTAACATGAGTCACGTTGCGGCTATTTTCAGTTCAAAATGGCGAAACTAGACAAAAGTATATTCGTGTGCCTGATTATTTTTGTGCCTGATTATTTCCTTATTCCTTTTCAGTCACATATATCGTGATATATCGTTGATGAAATTTCTTCCAATATATTGAATATGGTAGATATCGCGAATCGTGATATTATCATATCGTGGACCACATATCGCCACAGAATTGAATCGTGAGGTACCTGTATCGTCCCACCCCTATAATGATTTTAAATGTAGTGTGTAATGAGATATTACATTTCAATTTCACATATTTTAAACTGTGTGTCTATTTACACCAAGTGCAAATAGCCCGTCTTGTTAGCAGAGGCTACTACACTGTAAAAAATAAAAGCGTAATTCTTACGGTAAAAAAACGGCAACTGTGGTTGCCAGAACTTTACCGTTAAAAATATGGTAGGAACGTTAATGGTTTTACAAACTTAACTTAAAATTTACAGTAATAAACCGTATTTCATTTTCTGATAAAATGTTGATTGACCAACCGTTAAAAAATTTTATATCTGTTTTGTACCATTGTAATACACTGGCATCCCACAATTATCACAGCAGTGATGAGAGTTACATGAGCAATCAAAGTTCATCATAAGCAATCTTCCATAAGAAGGCTAATACTTATATAAAGAAGCTGCACTGTGTCATTCACACAAACATTAAACACCATCATGGTAACACACATGAAATTTAAAAAAATGCAATAAACATTAATTTAACAACATTAAATGTAAGATAAAACCCTAATGTACATAACTGATTAGAAAAAAAAACAAGAAAACTATGAGGAACACTGTAAAAAAACCCCGTTAAATTTACAGGAAAACCCTGGCAGCTGTGGTTACCAGAGTTTTCTTGTTAAAAATACGGTAGCAACGTTTTAGGTTTTAGCAACGTTTTAGACTTTTAACCGTATATAATTTTACAGCAATAAACCGTATTTCATTATCTGAATGTTAATTTACTGACATTTTGAAGTATTAATATCTGTTTTTTCCCATTGTAATACACTGACAGCCAACAATCACAGCAGTGATGAGAGACAAATGGTCAACCAAAGCTCATCATAAGCAGGTCTTCCACAAGAAAGTTAGTACTAATGTACAGAAGCTGCACAGTGTCATTCACACAAACATTAAACACCATCATGGTAACATGTTGAAATTTAAAAAATGCAATAAGCATTAATTTAACAACATTAAATGTAACATAAAACCCTAATGTACATAACTGATTAGAAAAAAACTAAGAAAATTATGAAGAAACAGTTATTTAAAAACAAAATACATCAAATGTGAAGTGTCACGCAGGGAATTGTGGGAATGTCAATTTACATTTTTTCACTGTAAATTATACAATGACTTGTTCTTTTTCACTTCCAAAAACTGTAAATTTAACGGTATTTTACAGTAAAATTACATTAAATGTACCATTACATATATCACAGTTATTTACCGTATATAGTAAGGAAACTTTCTGTTAACCAATTAACAGTTTTTCACTGTAGCATTTTTTACCGTTAAAATCACAATCATTTTTTACAGTGAACCATAGTTATTTCAACAAAAATACATAAAATGTGAAGTGTCACACAGGGAATTGTGGGAATGTCAATTTACGGTTTTTCACTGTAAATTATACAATGAGTTGTTCTTTTTCACTTTCAAAAACTGTAAATTTAACGGTATTTTACAGTAAAATTATATCAGTTATTTAACGTATATAGTGCGGAAACTTTCTGTTATAACCAATTAACAGTTTTGCACTGTAGCATTTCCGTTGCATGGCTTTTACCGTTAAAATCACGATTATTTTTTACAGTGTATTTACACTAACTCCACTCACCATTGTCTGATTGAGCCAGACAAAATTACAAAAGAAATGACAACAGGAGCAGTGGCGTTAGCTTTCGGCCTGACCGACCCAAGTTCAAATCTGCCTTTTTTCCCAAAATCATTGTCTGTGTAAATACAGATTCAGAGAGTAGGTAAAAATCGACTGGGAAAAGTCAATACTGTAGACAGTACACAAAAAAGAAAATGAACATTTGCATTTATACAGTACATTTATTTTTGCAGCCATGTGTTACATTTGCTTGTTCATTTTTACACACTCTTATGTCTTTCTCTAACATATACAGTACATATTTTCTTGGCTACATATCTTCCTATTGCTCTTCCATTTCTAGTAACATTTCTAGGAAAAAAAATACTGTAAAAATACAAATGTTTTTATTGATGTAGCTGCTGCTGTTCAGAGTTGTGATGTTCCTCCATGTTCAAAAATGATGGTAATTGTGCTGTCAGCAAACTCCATATTTGTATATTTTTCCAAACTAGATTGGTTGGTTGATTGGTAAGATTGTGATTCCTATTTCCTTACAACGGCAGGCGATTTGCCAATTTAGCAAACATCACAAACATTCCATGTCATAAATACTTATGGAATATAACATGTCTGACAGATTTTGATCACTGAATGGATCATTTTGCATGTGATGGCTCACACGATGAAAGAATGTTTAGATGTTGTGAAGAGTTTGACAATTTCACAGAGAATCAACTCATCAGTTTTGTTCAACAATCCATGTGCATTTAGTCATTGTGCAAATTGTAGACAATTGTACTTAGTCTTTTGCACACATGTGCCAAAACACCAATTTGCTTAAATCAATAAGAACTTCAAATCTGATCTGAACAAGAAACTAATTGTTCAGAGATCTGAACTTGTATTGTAAATAAAAATTAAGAAAATATTTGAAAAGTGGAAATAAATTGCCTAATGATTATTTAATAGTGGTAATAAAGTGTTTAGGGGAGGTAATGTCAAGTACAAGTTAAAGTCCAAATAAAGCAGCATTCATTTTTGATTTTAGTAAATATAATCATATACACTGAAAATGTTGTTATTGTAGTATCTGCCACTATTTGTACAAAGTATAAATAGCATCTAATAACTTAGTTTATTACTTTATTGTCACAGTGTACTAGTCTCTGAACATATAGATAGATGTAAAAACATCACTATTTTAAATGTACTAAATTGCAACTTCATCATTACAACCGTGTTATTTCAATATATAATTAAGTGCATGAATTACAAGTTTCAGTAGAAATGACAAAGTAGATTTTAGTTTAAAATGTTTGTCAGTTTAACCATATTTCAAAGACAATATAAGTAACTATGAAATTACATGTAAATATGTACGCTTGGCAAGTATTGCTTTCCTCTTCCCCTTTCTCTCTCCAAAACCTATTATATAAATGTAAACTATAATAACTTTGTTGGGCAATAACCCCACCCCACTCATTTCCCATCTCTGTGCTCCTCTCAGACAGTTTTGAGCAGTTTTCCACATTACGAAACTGCCAGAGGTTATCCTCCTAGCTCCCTCCTTTTTGTATTCAAAACTCCCAGCGGACCTTTCCGTCTCACTCCATCCTCACGGTTTTCTTTTTACCATCCTGTCACTGGGGATCCAAACTCGAGGCCTGCAGAGAAAAACAGGATCATCTAGTCCAACTGCTAAATGTCATCAAAATGATTTGCACGGTGCTCTCAAAGACGCTCTCGAAACTATTTAAAATGGAGCTCCTCCTCTCAGACTCCAGAAGTGTATTTAAATCAAAGTCATTTGTAATATTTTTCAAATAGGAGATGGGGACTCCGCAGCCGGAACAGAGCACACATGGGCAGGGAATATAGAAGTGCAAATAATTCCCTCATGTGGAAAGTCTGCAATTAACTGGGGATGTCAGCCTTTGTAAAATGTAATTGAGTTCAGGAAGAAATGAATGTCTCTAATCCCAACGACAGAGCACTGTCAGTCAGAGTTTTCGGATTCCCGAACCCCAAATGTCCTGCTTGTTTACGCATTTCTGGCTGAGACAGCATGCATTTCACTTGTGACAGACCCATTCTGCCACATGGATGTCACTGTGTCTTTTTGAAACGGATCGGGGTCCATTTGCGCTAATAACACTCTCTCAAACTGTAATTTACACCCTCTTTACAATAGCAGTGCAGTTTATGTTACTTGAAATAAAAGCTACTTACGGTAATCACATCAAACGGCTTGCCGTATTCGAAAAGTCTTTTCGTTTTCTTGCAGAGCTGCACATTTCAATATACAATGAAGAGGCGGTGTGTTAGCGTTGTGCCACCTCAATTCCATGGGTCAGTTGCAATCATACTTTTACCTAACCGTCCAATCGATAGCCTCCTATTCTGATGTAAGAGGAGTGAATTACTTTTTAACCATCAGGCTTTCACTGTGGCATCTCAAAGACTCGCCTTTGGAAATGTCAACAGCTAAAGGCACTCAAATATCATCTGTCAACCGAACAAGAGAGAGCGGCAACCTCAAAGTGTCCCCTAGTCGTTTCCACTTACGGGACGATTGTTTTGTCCTATCCAATTTCTCTCCATCCATATCCTCTGGCCTCGGTTTAATCCCTGGGTTTTTGACTGTGCCCTATCATTGGTCGGTGAAGAGTGAGAGATCACGTCAGCCTTTGCGGAAAGCGTTCTGACCGCTATTATGTGGTCTAATGTCTTGAAAACTCTGCAGGGGTCCTTTGGCTATATCCACATTAATCCAGATTCATTAAAAAACGCATCTTTTTCTCTAAGTTTTTGACCTTTGGTTTACGTACTCTGAGATGGTGTTTCTGTCCAACGAAAATTTGGCTTTTTGAAGACGATTACCCATGTGGGTACATTTGAAAACGCAGTAGTGTGGACTGTGAAAAAAAAAAACGGATTAAAAAATGATAATGCATGTTTAGCCATAGATATGGATATACCAACATTATTGTGCCTGCTATTTACTTTAATAGTGTAATAGTGTTTAATAATTTTAAAGACCAAGGTCACAGTGATTTTGCCAAGTAAGACATTTCTGAATATTTAGTCCTTAACCCAACCCTACCCAAAAGTTATCCCATAAAATCAGAGGGAAATGATGGTGAATAACACTGATGTTGAAGCACCTAACCCTGGTTGTAAGCCTAAACTTGGCATAAACTGTAAACTTGTCTCTCAAATCTGATTGAAATGTTGTCAACAAAGATGTTGATTCAGGAACATGTTGTACTTGGTGAAATCATGTTCACCAAATATCAATGGGTTACACTTTACAATAAGGTTCCATTTGTTAACATTAGTATAACAGTTAACATGAACTTACATTGAAAACTACTTTTAAGTTTGTATCTATTAATAATAACAATTAGAGGTAACAAACAATTAGAGGTAACAATGTAACAAACTGTTCTGGTTTTATTTACTTACATTAACAAAGATCATGAAGCTAATTAAATTCAGTACTTGATTACACTGTAACAAAGACACCCTAAAATAGTCTAACCTCACATGTTAGTTAATTAATGCTTAAAGGAGAACTTTTTAGGTTAATCTTGACCGTTATACCTTTGTGAGTACTGTCTATAGAAAAAAAAAACGAACCGGATTGGTACGCTCAGTGAGCGTTTATGACGTTTTACACTGTGATTTAATCAGAAGTGTCAGCGTGGACGAGCAGCTTCTGGAAAACACTGACCAAAGAGCGTTTTGAAACGAAACTCTGTTTTCAAATATATTCGGAGGAATGTGGACGTAGCCTAAAGGACACATGACCTGACATACAGAGACACAGAGGGTTCACGTCACAGCAGATTAATGTCTTGTTGCCCTGTTTTATTCTCCACACTTAGTGTTAATCATACAATGGGATCATGCTGTGGACAGTATGGTGGAGCAGGTTGGTACATTATCTGCAGATTATTTGCACTGTTCTCCCCTGGTGAGCACCCCTTATGACTCCTGGGTTACAAAGCCATTGCCAGGGAAACCCACTCCGATATAGTGCCATGTTAATGGAATGAATAATCCTCCTTTGTTGAAATTCGCTGTTGTGTCAGTGGACAAGCTTGCGGTAATTATTTTTAAGTGCACAATGGTCGGCATTCTGCAGATGTCCCGTTGATTTTATGGCTGGACTCCTACATTGCCAGGCAACATCAACATATTTCCATATGTATGATGAGAATCAAGTTGTCAGATATCATAAATGCCCAATGACAAGCTAGACTTTGTTTACAGGTCGCAACAATGATTTTTTCCCGCTTTTTCACTGACTAGTGTTTCACGCACTTGTTTGCACATGTTCATTACAGAGGTCCACAATATTGAAAGGCCATGCTGGGTACTTTCGGTCCAGGCTCTGAGGTCATCAGGGGCACCACGCATGTGGTGCGGCTGTTGAGAACTTTGTAGCAAGATGAGAAAGAAGCGCAGAAAATCACAGATACGCAGCATGGGTGAGCTTCGCTTCCCCCTCTCCTATTGACAAGCTGTTTTCTTTTAGTGCCCCCAAAACCTTGTTCTTGTTATTCCTTTACACAATCCACGAGGTCAGCATCATTATCAACCTCTAGAGTCCAGCTCAGCTGCAATAAGAACAGAAAATTAATTCCTGACCATCGCCACCAAGTTATCTTAATAAAAGCAGTTGTCTGATGCAGAGGTCAACCGATTGATCGGTTTTGCAGATTAATTGACACTGATAACCGATTGCTGGAACAATCGTTTATCTGCAAAAATCCAAACCCATAGTTTATCCTGGCTGCATGCGTTGCTGGAGCGAATGAGAAGGGTGCGCTGTCATTATACAGTACGAGAGCGACCTCTAGAGGCGAAATAAAAACTATCACTGACGCCTCGTGGTGTTTGTTTTGACACGGAAAACTGCTCGCGGAACAGAGTGGGACACTTCAGATGTGGATATAAAACAGACAATGAAACGGTATGTATACAGTTAACTACTGTACGTGTTTCATATCATTATAAAGTATTATATTTGTTGACTAGATGCTGCATTAGTGGAGAACAGCAGTATGTTTGCTGTCGAGGCTTAGGACGCTAGTGCCTCAAGCGGTTAAAACAATGTAACAAAATCTCACGCAAGTCCGACCCAAATGTTTAGTTACGATTGTTACCAGCTATTTGCATTAGTTTATATCCAGCTGGACGCTTTAATGCATTCGTTATGCAGCGGAGTTGCATATTTAAAGCTAGTGACACGAGAAAGCAAACTGTGTCGTCATGCAGCCGATAGAAACATATAAACAAATCAGAAATGCATTCGATTTCAGTTCTTTTTTTTATTGTCACTGTTAAACATATTTTGCTATTTTGATTAGATAATCAAGTGTTCTAAAATAGGAGCAAATAAAGTGTAATCATATACATACAATACACATATGTGTCCAATTTCAGTGATGTGGTCTTTGTGTAGATCATCTATAATCATGACTGTTTAGATTTACATGAAATGGTAACACTTTACAATAAGGGTCCATCTGGTTAGTTAACATATAATTAATAGGATTAATGGTGGATTAATAACTAATTGTAATTAAACTGTTTGAGATCGAATTAATGCTAGATGTTTTGATATAAATAACAGACATGTTATCTGAGTAATATTTCTCATTTTTCTCAGTTATTTCGCTTTATTTACAGATTTAATCATAGGCTCGTTCTTACATAGTAGAGCACGTTCGCACATGCGCAGTCTTCAAAAATGGTGCTTTAAATCTCTTGACAAACTCAAAGATGTCAAACACATTTGTATATATTCTAAATAAAAGACACGGGTTGTATTGAATGTCAGCTTGCTTATTTTGCTCAAGATACGGATTTATTAAGTCCACATGTCATGCAATCTAGATACTATGCTTCTAACCACAGCTCGAGAGCTGTTGTTCCAACCACACAACTTTGCGATGCTGTTTGCGAATGTTCGTTGGAACGATGGAAACACCAACTCGTTGAACTATGCTGATAACGACGGAACTTGCGAACATAGTTGGCTAACGATGCTTTCGGAAAACGCACCCCAGCGTGGGCCAACCTATAGTTATCATTATCGGTAAAATCCACTATCGGTTGACTTCTAGTCTGATGCATTCAAGCATGTAAACAATTTTGCAGACCACAAATGCTTTTTTTGTCTTCCACGCTGTACAGCAAGCATTTTGTGGTCTTCTTGCAATTTCACAATTAAAGGCGGTCTAGTGGGTCTGTAGTGCCCGATTCCCTTCTATCGAGGGAAAGAACCAGGAAAACTGTGTGATTCATAAACTCCCATAGCACTTTCACCTTAACACTCATCCACTGTCCTCTAATTGTACCTTAAAAGCCTCAGTGAGTCACTGTCCAGCATCTCATTGTCTCTGCAGCCTTGAGCTCCGTCCTACTTGTCTGCAAGCATTGCTGCAGCAATCGTGGAAGTGTGCCATATTCTGCTCATGACTTGATCCATCAGTCTGTGCCATTTAAGATGCTAATAATATTGGAAAGCTCCCAGTTGTGTGTTTGCATACACACGGTTGAGTTTGTTTGTGCCATGCTGGATTTCTTCGAGTGTGTGTGTGTGTGTGTGTGTGCACATGCGGTGGAGCTGTCCTGCAAGGAGCTGAGAGTAAGCTTCTAAGATCAAAAGAGAAATGATACACGACAGCAATCACTTTATATTCGCCCAGCAGGCCAGCTGGAGCGTGCTGTGCTGGTGATGGAGGACTGCAGAAGCCACTCGAAATCTGACGGACTGCATTGAGCAGTTGGTGGGCCGTGATTCAACGGTGCTGTAAGCGATTTTAACGTTAGCTTCTACAATGTAGCCACTGAATTAGACTTCGCCCTCCTACTAAACCACACCTCCAGAGATGATGTCAGCCAGCTTGAAGTTTCCAGAACACCTATATTAGAGATATCTGACAGGTAGTAAGGACATTTTATGTATTCCGTTCCAAAATGGATATACACACTACTAGTGTTGGGGTAACGCATTACAAGTAACGCGAGATATGTAATCAGATTACTTTTTTTCAAATAACTAGTAATGCATTACTTTTAAATTTACAGTAAAATATCTGTTACATTTTCAAATAAGTAACACACGTTACTTTTGTTTTCCCATGTATTGACTGACAGCTCTCCTGAAAGTGCAGAGGTTGTGTGCTTTATGTAAACATGATTATTCTTGTAGTTCTAGACTAAATGAGAGCATTTACTCATCTCACTTGCACAAAAACAGATTCAGTATTCCTCAATATGAATAAATGCAGTGAAATGCAAACTCAGAATATTACGCAAACCTGTAATAATTAAATTTGTTAAATAACACAAATATACTTTATGTATTTAATCTCACTTTATTAACCAATGTCTTTGCTGCTGACCTTCGATGATCCAGTTCAATCTAATAATAAGCAAAAATGACTTTAGATAAACAGTGTTGAACTCTCTTCTCCTGCGTAGTATTCTTCTGCAATCCAGAATGGTAAGAAAAATAATGCAAAAGTAGTGTAACATTACTTTCCATAAAAAGTAACTGCACAATTAAATTTTTAGGGAGTAACACAATATTAAAACATTACTTTTAAAAGTAACTTTCTCCAACACTGCACACTACTATTCAAAGGTTTGTTTTTGAAAGAAATGCACCAAGGTTACATTTATTTGATCAAAAGTACTATGTAATATTTCACAGTATTTAATTTTTTTTTAATTGTGAAATAACTGTTTTCTATTTGAATATATTTTAAAATGGTAATTTATTCCTGTGATGGTAAAGCTGAATTTTCAGCATCATTACTCCAGTCTTCAGTGTCACATGTTCCTTCACAAATCATTCTAATATGATGATTTGATGCTTAAGAAACATTTATTATTATTATCAATGTTCAATTTTGACACTTTTTATCAGAATTCTATGATAAATTATTTTTTATTTTTTTTACATTATAAAAGTCTCCACTGTCACTTTTGATCAATTTAATGCATCCTTGCTGAATAAAAGTATATATAATACATGCTAAGTAGTTGTGTCCCTGTTTGTGATGATCACAGATGTCTGGATTAACACACCACTAATAACACATTGTGGCGCTCGTGGTTATAGGAGGCTTGATGCTTTTATTAAGTCGTGTTAAATCCTAAATCTTCTTTTATTTAAATCAGATTATAATGGGCAGTGTGCATATGGCTTGAGTGCATTTTGGTTTGTGGTGATTTGTGAATTTTTGAAGAAGCTACTTTGAAGATTTTCAAAAACATACATCTACCCCTTTGTTTATTTAAAAAAAATCTAACACGGATATAAATACAGTACTTAACATCTTATAATACTTAAATTAAACCTAATTGAAATTAACCTAAGTTGATTCACTGATTCACTATAAGAAATCCGACCACCTAATGCTGTACTTGAGAGAAAAAGAGGGCGTTAAAAAAATGAGTTTGATTATTCCCTGAGCTGTAAAGGCTGTGTGCACCATAATATAACATTTTGTAATACACCAATACTACATGTTGTAGGGGGAAAAAAACAGCTTGTTACTATAAATGCTACACTATAAAAAAGAAAGAAAAGAAAAGCTGAGGTACCGTCACTCTACCGAAAAACGTGATTATGTCAGTGGCGTCTCTTTTATTTAGCTGACTAACTCTCCAACTCTGGAGGTGTGATTGCACTAGCACACATGTGGGACTTTGATAGTGTCTGTACACACCATTCCCCCAAAACATTGTTCACTGTGACTTACATATCTGTGCATACTGAAACTAGTTGTCTTTGAGAAGAGCAAAAGAATGAGGATTAAAAAAGAGACTAAGTATTGTAAAAATCTGTCTCCCAAGAGGCTTAAATGGGAAGTGGCAGCACAACAATCTGAGGATTACATACTGGATTTGAGTGAGAAGCTCCGGATATTCCTCCTTATCTATTTATCACACCGGAGAGGGCAAGGTTCGGAGACCAAATTCAGTGACTACTTGTTTTAAAAGCCTGAGGTCTGGAAGTGCGGGGCTGAATTAAGGATGCTTCAAAATGGATTTCATTAAGTCCATAAAGAAATATTAGGTTAGAAGTAAACGAGGAGAGAATGTTAAGTAGCGATACTTCAATTTTATGCTGCTTGTAAATTATCAGCCATTTGCCTTTAATTTAACCCTGACTTGAGACTCTGAAGAAAATGGCGTTCCCTATCTTTGTCAGAGTCCTCGGGGAGCGCCGACTCCAAGTAGTTTTTGTCTCTCTGGTTTTGTGCGTCAGTATTTTATTTTTTTAAGCTGGCATGCTTTTCCGTATGCCTGAGGTAGGTCAGAGACAAAAGACACTATCCTTAAAGAACAGAGGGGAAAATTATCTCTAGTGAAAAGATATGGAAGATAATAGAAGCTTGAACGGTACTTTAGTGAGAAAGAGTGAAGATAAACCGCAGAGGAGGAAGGTAAGACACCTCGGCCGCCACAGTGATGACAGTAAACACCCATTCTGTCCTAGGAGTCTTTATTCTGACCAGAGACAGCACAATTGAGACCCTGATGAGGAGCGCATGCAATTACTCTCTCTTAATAAAATCTCATAGTTCCAATTATACCCCAGCACAATGGCCACCGCGCTTGGCTGCTGATTGAGTTCAGTTCACGTGGGACTTATCGCGAATAGCACTCTTCCTGCTCCCTCCCCTGCCAATTGATCCAGAACAATCTAAGCATGATGCTCGAGCGCTTTGAAGAAGATTCACCACCATAGTCTCAGCCTCAGGTGGTTTTGCCCAGATACTGCCCATAGTCCAGTTCCCTGATGTGAGATACAGATTACATATTTCTTACACCTTGAAAACATTTGAACATCTGAATCAATATTGTACATCTGTATCAATATTGTAAAACATACTTTTTAAAAAATAAATAAGATTAATTACTAATTCACATGTATGATTATGTATTTGAGAAGTTGCACCACTTTATCATAAAGCGGTCAATTTATCTGGTATTTCAAGAGACTTATTGACCTTGACAGTCACGAAGTCTACGTCTGTACACAAAAATAGTTGCTGCCTTAAATTGAAGTATTTTAAAAATGTAGTACAACCAACTTGGATGTTTAAGTAATTTCAACTTAAATTACATTAAACTGACTTGCTGATTGCTTAATTTATTTTGATGAGTTAAAGCAATATAAAAACACATGTTGTCATAACTTATTGATCATATAATTTTTTGAAAGTGTATAGGTGGGATTATGTGATGTAATTCACTATTTTGTTTTGCTTGTTCTCTGCATGTTCCTACATGTTGGTTGAACCAGATGACTTTGTAGGCAAAAGTTTTTCAAATATTATTAACCAGTGAAAAAAACTTTTGCAAACAGAAAAAAACAATGAAAATTACAGGACAATTCAGCTGCATAATTTATTCATGCTGCAATGCATGATGTGAGCCATTGATGTGTTTTGATTGGTGGCTCCCATCATGCACTGCAACATGAAGCATTTGTGTGATTGTCACCATTGTTGAGATTCATATGTAGATTCTTAAATCGCAAGAATTGATTAGTCTATCCTGTTTTCAGTTGATTAATGAAAGGAACTTATAGGGATCCTCCCATCCAATAAATCGCAATAAGCGTTGTGCTTTATTACTTTTGATATGAAACAAAGTCTCAGAATTCAAATTATGTTAATTTTATTGCGAAATAAAAAAAATAAACTATTTTTGCCGCTGTTTAATGTGTCGTGACAGATCGTTGTAGCACCTCAGTTCAAGAGAAGCGGCACCGCGAAGCGACACGTGAACTGATCTCCTCCGCTTTAATACCAGCAACAGTGCGAAATAAACATGAATTGAAATCTGGAGGTACGTTAAAAGATACAGTACAACTTAGCAAAATCCGTAGGCCTATCATGTCTCATGTAATCGCTCAATAAGTGTTTCAACCGCGGAAAGACGTCAATAAAACAGCTTGTAACAATATCACGTACCATAACATTTACCTTAGAAAAACCATATGACCATAAACTCGTTAGTCAGCTATATTTTCTCATTGAATCTCCAAATAAATGTGGAAAAAATATAAAGACAGTATTCTAAATATTTATCCCAGCCCTAATCAGTAAATAAATGAAGACGAGTGGCAGTACTTAGATGTTACCCTTGGGTAAAATCTGAGCTATTAACTGGAAGTTTACAAATTGAAACCCCACAATTAGTGGGTGGTGAACACAAAACTCAATCTCGCCTAGGGCAACCAAAGGGCTAGAGCCATGTCCATGTAAATATAGCTATTTTTTCACAAGTCCTTAAAATTGATACTCAAATCCCCCACCTCTGCATCTGAACATAATTGTATATACTTTGCGAGTTTTCTCCTCAGTCTTGGTCATGGTGCATGGTAGGGCGAACATGAAAGCCCTTGAAAATACAAATTCCATCATCAGGCTCCGAGGGGAAGTCCATATCTTTTGAGGTTCAACAGCGGTCAACAAGAGTTTCATTTTTCCCTGCTGTGATGGTGCTGTCAGCACAGCTGATGGTACAGCAGCCAAATCCTCTCACACACCTGCCCACAGCACAGAAAGCTGCAGCTCATTGTTGCCTTTAATGAAAAACAAGAAGTATATGAGCAACCACAACATAATTAACTGGCACGTTGCTAAACCTGCTCTTGGTTATTTGCTGTGACAAAGCTAAACACTGTGAAAGCTCAATTTCCCCCACAAAGCCTCCACAAGCTGTCCTGGACCACCCTACACTGTAAAAAAAAAAAGCGCTGTATTATAATGGTAATCTACTTGCATCTGGTTGCCAGCAATGTACTGTTAATTTTACAACCCTTTACCGTTAATTTACAGCTCTCCTTTTTTAACTGTATCTTACCGTAAAAATACCATGGATGGTAACATATCATTTGGGAAACCAATTGCTTCAAACAGTTCGAGTTCAAAAACTAGTATTTATACTGATAGTACTGTGAACTTCATTTGAGTCCACTGAAAATTAATATCTCTTAATATAAAACTGCAAAAACCTAATATGTAATAGTGAATTAATTAAAAACATGACTTTAACTAAAATCTTTGCAGTTTATATTTAGCGAACAATTGTACAAATGTATATGCTAAAGTACTTAGCAATGAGATTGTCACTGCATCAGCAACTACACAGTTACTGCTTTTAAATAAAGCAACAGTAACATTAGTGTTTCTCTGGTCATCTTTGACTGAGGCACAGGCTCTACTCTCCAGCACAATGCTGACCCACAAAACTAATTAATTAAGCTAACAGATCTCTCCTGTATAATCTTGTGCAAAAACACATAAAACACTTCAGTTTAATATTTACTCTCCTTATCAGTTATTGACTTAGTTATATAACTTTTTTCTATGAACTTTCACTAATATTTCAGTGAAAATAACTTCTTTCGTTTAGTAAATCTGACTGTTACATTTTACATTATTACGTTATTTGTCATTGTTACATTATTACTGTTTTTCCTTGATTTTACAGTAATCTACTGGCAGCTGGGTTGCCAGTAAATTTCTGTTTTTTTACATTTTATTTAGTTGATTACCGTTAAATTACGCTTTTTTCTGTTTTTTTTTTATTTATTTGACACATTTAACTAGCCTGGATGCCAGCCCGAACCCCACCCACATTTTTTGGTCAGGAAGTTCGGTCTGGACTCGATCCATTGAGGAGTAATTATGATCGGTTCAGAAATCGTCGGGCCAATCAAATTGCCAGGGCGGGCTTTATACGATGATGGACAGATGATCTGCAGTTACGTAAACATCACATCACCAAAGAGCGCTTGGGTTGAACTGGTCTGGTTTCCCTCAAAGATGACTGCAGCTGGAGAACTGAGATGTATAGATTCCGCTATTGTGTCTGTTGTAAACGAAATCGACAGCACACTCATTTTAAAAGACAAACAGAGAACTGCAATCAAGGTATTTGTCGATCGGAAAGATGCGTTTGCCGTCCTTCCTACGGGATTCGCCAAAAGTTTAATTTATCAGCTGGCTCCGATGGTCGCTAAGAAGATGGGACGCAATGAAAACCCTGTGGTCGTTGTGGTTTCTCCTTTGGTCGCACTCATTGAGGACCAAGTAAAAGAAGCAACACTCATTATTTTACTACTTCTTCCAGCGTGCGTGCAGTTGAGTTCTGTTGACAACTATGCGTAGCTCAGCGTTGCTCTGATTGGTTGTAGGTCTATCCAATTGAGTGCAGGTTTTTTTTTCCTGGTTCGGTTAAGACACGCCTCATAATCAAAGCCCTATGGAGCAGTATCAGACTCACATTCTGACTAGAATATGAGTATGACGAAGTCAGGCTAACATTGAACCCTTTTAACCCCACTTCAAAATCATCTGTTTTAAATGAACACTTGTGTGTCCACACTACAGAGTGTTGGAGTAACACTGAAGCAGTGTTGAAGTTAATGATATAATTCATATAATTCAGTGATTACTTAACTGATGATTGAGCATTAGTGATGAACACCTGATGTTAACAAGCAGAATCACTGAAGGACAGAGGAACAACAAGAAGATTAAAAAGCGAAACACAAGAACTACAACTGACTTCAGCCACAGAATACATGAAATCTCTCAAGATCTCAGCAGAGGAGGATTAAACGACTCCAAAAAATAGCATTACCAGCTTCACTTATTACTAACCAGATTGACTATTTTTTTCATACGTCTACAGAAATTCCTATTAAGAATTAACAGAGGTTTAGATGTTGTTTTGTTTCATTTGACGTTACTATTATGGAGCTCTGTGTTTGCTTTAGTTGGGCTCTTGACCCTTGACTTTAACATTAGTTTTTCTTTGAATGCTGTGTTTTTAAGACACATTTGTTGTGGCAGAAACAAAGCCAACCAAAATGAGATCAGGAGTTGCTGATTATGATGTCATCACATAATGTTTGGATCACTGATCTCATCCCGTGTCTAATGCCTTATCAAAAACGTGTTGTTTTAATACAGCTTAATTTTATATTACTATGCTGTGAAACTACACCAAAAGATCAAACAGTGCTGCGCAATCATAGCCTGGTTAAAACCAGACCATTCTCAGTTGTAACTGAGTTATGGTCTGGCAAAGCGTCATAGACAAATCATTTCCAGAGGGGCGTCACCAACGGACGTCGCGGATAGACCTAAAACCAATCAGAGCGATGAAGGAGATGGCGTATGCAGAGCGGCAGAAACATCTCCGAGTGTTGTTCTTTGCTCGGTTTTTAACTAAAAGGAAAAGTTCAAACCGCTTAAAACAGACGCGATAGCTGATTCGAACGAGTGATGTTCAACGGCGGCATCCATCTTTGTAATGTAGGCTACAAAATCTGCTTCAAAATCCCAGCGCTGTCGTCATCGTGTAAAGCCCGCCCCAACGTTTCTGATTGGTGCCTCGATTTCGACGGATTGGAAATGAGCTTGAATGAGCTCTTTGCCAGACTAACTTTCAGAGCAAATCTAAATTTGCCGGAAGTTGTCTGGGTTTTTCCAGGCTAGCGCAATCAGTTACGAAGGATTTTTAAACTCATCATTCACCAAAAACGTTTGTACTATGGCTTCAGTTAGACACACACAGACATCAAAAATCAAGACTGATCCAGTCTGGTTTGATGCTGGTCTAGCTGGTGGATTTGCATATGCTTCTATCCACCACACCCAGCAGAAAATATTGTAATTTTAATAGTAAAACATTGTAAAAATGGTAGGATAAAAACCTGTTAATTGGTTAATAATATGTATCCTTAATGTAGACGGGTAAAACGGTAATAGATCTGACAGAATATTTCATGTAATTTTACTGTAAAATACTGTGAAATGCACAGTTTTTGTGTGACATTTCACATTTCAATGTTTTTCATTTAAGTAATTCCTTCTTCTTAAGTTATTCTATGTGCATTACATTTGTATGTGACATCTTACAGTATGTTGTTAAATTAATGTTAATTGCATTATTTGTGCTACCACAATGGTGTTTTGTATTTGTGTCTATGACACCATGTACCTTCTATATATTAGTATTTATCTCAGCTTGTGGAAATGATATTTGAGATGAACATTGATTCATCCTGTGGCTTTCTTTTTACCATTAATTTTGTTGTCTCTCTGTCTGTCTGTCTGTCTCTCTGTCTGTCTATCTATCTGTCCATCCTTCCTCTCTATCTGTCTGTCTATGCATGTTTCTATGGTCCTGCCTTACAGTTTTTCTCAGTTCCTTTGGTACATTTCTTAAATCATCCTTAAGATTTTCAAACCAGTTTGTGCATTTCTCAAAACAATTCATACAAACAGCACCACACAATGTATTACCTGCAAAATCCGGTAACTTGCTCAAAATCATGATCTCTCAAAAGTCAAAACAGTATTTATGTCAATGAACACATCAGTGCCCTCAGAATGAAAAGTCCTTGTGTCATTGTTCACAAACAAGATAGTCAATATGCTTAGTCATGTTGTCAATAAAACTCTGCACTCTGTTAGTATTATCTGATGTAAACTATGGCAACAGTGTGTGTGTGTGTGTGTGTGTGTGTGTGTGTGTGTGTGTGTGTGTGTGTGTGTGTGTGTGTGTGTGCGTGTGCGTGTGTGTGTGTGTGTGTGTGTTTCTCTATAATGTAAAATGCAAATGGACCACTGTAATTTAGAATTACAGTAAGTATACGGTATTACAGTAGTGAACATTGGCTGATTACCTGTTCTGTCTGCAAACATTTGAATGATTGAGCACACAGAGTTTCTCCCAATATTCTCTTCGACCAGCCTTGGCAAATAAGGTCATGATTGAGAACATGGTCCACAATAGTATTATTTCATCAGAAACATCTCTACAATCTTGGCCTCAACTACAACTGTTTTGCCTCCGTACCTTCCACCACACATCCTTACTCCTCTTCTTCTTGTTCACAGCTGTTGACACTGTTTGTCATCCTTGTTGTTCTTCCGTTGTCAGTGTGTATCTCTGTGTTGTGCTCTATATGCTTTCCAGCTATTTTAGAGAACTGGTTGATCATTGGTTGATCTAGCTCTTTACATTTCCCTTCATTAGTGAAATTCAAATTCACCTCTGCAATTCATCAAGGACACATTTACAAAAAAGAGTCTAATAGAAATGTATAGTGAATATACTTGACACATTATGACAACTAGATAAACAATTTTGCATCTAATGGCTTATGCAAGGAACTAATGCCTAAATTTTTTGAGCAGTAAGACTATTCAACAGAGTACCAGTATAACACGTTTTGATAATGTAGGAAACAGCAGACACTTGTACACAATCAATTGCATGGATGTACCAAAGCATTTGGAATTTGTTCAAAATAATGAGAAATTGCTCTTATGACGTGGACAAATGACGATGTGGAGGCTGAACAAGTAGTTTCGAGAATTTCAGTTGTGATCTGAGAAACGCACCAAAGCAATTGAGAAAAACTGTAAACAAATGCCATAGATGGAGCAAATGTTGCCGGTTGGGGTCCTTAAACAAACAGACTGTGTTTGAAACCTGAAATAATGCTGGAAAAATCTGCTACTAAAAATGCCTATCACACAAGCCTGTGTGTGTGTTTCAGCGGTTGGTGATAAGAATAAAAATGTGGCCTGATGCAACAGTTGATTACTAAATTAATTTATACTTTTTTCATTTCACGATTCCAACTCTACTGAGGAATAAGCATACCAGTCATTATATCCACTTTGATATCTCTAAAGCTCATTTGAATTTGTTTTAGATCATTAAATGTGACCATTATGGTGCTTGGACGCTGCCTGCCAGTCATTGACTGTCTGGTGACCAGCATTCAGAACTCAGCATTTGCTGTTCTTCTCAGCAGGAAGCTTGTTAGTTGCAAGCTTTCCCACTGACCCGGACCGACGGGAAGATTTCTTGTCGACTTCATCATTTGCTTTCCGATATAGGTCAGATGCGTCGTGCTCAGACGCCGCTCTCTCCCCGAGTCTGCTGTCAGCTGATTATGTCAGATTAATTTCATATGGACCTTTGAATTGGCTCTCCTTTGATGTGCTTTGATTCGCTGAGATTTATTTATTTGACTCAGTGCGCTCGCCTCGCGTGGACCGTGATAGCGTGATGATAAAGGTTGAGCGTTAGATCTGTCGGGTGCCACGCTGTATTTCCCCTTGACACATCTGCAGAAGTTCCAGCTTCTCGGTCCTCCGCTTGGATGGCAACCTGAGCTCTCAGACAGAAGGGATGGACAGATCACCCTCACTATGCAGCTGCAGGAAGGACAGAGAGAGGGAGAGAGAGAGAGAGAGAGAGAGAGAGAGAGAGAGAGAGAGAGAGAGAGAGAGAGAGAGAGAGAGAGAGAGAGAGAGAGAGAGAGAGAGAGATAGAAAGGGGGGCTGTGAGAGAGAAGGACAGAGGAGGATACAGACAGCGAAAGAATGACAGAGAGAGAGAGAGATGGACCGAGAGAGAGAGATTGATTACTTCAGGGCTTGACACAAGCTGGCACCCATCAGTAATCCTTCAGTGACACTCTTCCGCTGTCATGAGCTCAAAGTCTGGTGCGCTCTCTAAATCCTGCACATACACTTTAACACTCTTAGGAATGGCAGTCTTTCTCTGTTCTCCTGGGCTCCCTGTGACTGACAAGCGGGAGAGGAGTGACTTTGAGGAGTTTAGGCTAAATATGATGAGCTTTTCAGCAGAACGCTTAGACGCTGTCACAGATGAGCAAAGTAGGAAATTGCAGCGTATCTGTTGCTGTGTAGAGAGAAACTTCAGCTCTTTGCCATGATGTATCCTGTGTGGCTGATCCAAGTGGTCAAGATAGAGCAAAAATCTGCTTTTTTCATTGAAGGAACTCGTCCAAAAGTAGCCTAGTAGTTCTGTGTTTTCTCACAATATTGTCACAATAGCTACTAATGTCCATATATGTGTTTGATATGTGTTTGTGTGCAGATTTATTAAATGTATGAATATAATGTTATTTTCCGGCTAAAATATACAGTTTATATTACAATATATATAATATATGCATTTATTAGGGGTGTAACAATATATCGTGTCACAATATATCGCAATACAAAAATGCAACAGTATGTATCGTGGATAGTGGCAATAGGTATTGTGTATAGTTCACCCAAAGTGAAAATTACTGTGTGCGAAAAACAAATTTGCAGAGTTTTAGTGTAAGTACGACATTAAACTACTATATATAATGTTGAATAATGTATAATAATGCAATGGGGGAATGTCTTATGTTACCAGTAAAAAGTGGCCTACATTATTTTAAATATGTCTAGTCAGTGAAAGAGTGCAAGCATAAAATAATTCTGTTTTCAGCTCCAGAATCATGGATATTTTTATTCTGGTGTCACCAGCACCAAGTCCAAGCCTATTCATTAACAACCACAATGTAATACCAAATTTAGCATTTTAATCAACAGTTCATTTTTTGTTAACCTTTTATCATATGTCTTGGAGTATCGCAATAATATCGTAACGTGAGTTCAGTATCGTGATGTGTATCGAATCGTGACATGAGGGTATTGTTACATCCCTAGCATTTATATATACAATTAATATAAGCATTAAATAATTAATGTATGCGTACACATATTATCATAGACATTATTCGAATTATCTCAAATATAGAGGAAATGATAATGGATAGGTTTCTATAGCCATATATCTAGACTGAGGTGGCATCTTTTTGAATATTTATATCTCCTTTTTTATTTTTCTACTTTATTTATATTATAATATATCTATGTGCATTATAAAACAAACTTACTGCGCTATAGCTGTAAAAATGGCCTTTGACATCAGAAATGCTAACGGATAGCTTTCACCAGGAATTATGGACTTCTTTGATTTGAGTCTGATCCCCCAAATCATCCTTCCTCTGAGTCCTCCTGCTCATACATCGAACATATCTGGAACTTACATTTTATTTGCTGCAGTGTCTCTGGACAGTACACTCCCTGTTAGCGCCCTAACTCTACCTTCAACAACCCACATAACACATATACTCACTAGGCTGGTAAGAATCAGTGAGCCATCTTTCTATTTTCTCCTCCTGGACAGATCCTCACAGTGGAGCGGTTCAGATTGATTGGCTCGGTATTGATCAGAACATGTGCCGGGGCTAAAAGCGAAAGGGATGCTTCTGTGTACCCCACGGCTTAATGGAGAGGAGCCCAGTCTAGCCTGGCTCTTTTGATCCACAGAGGATTAGAGGAGATTGCTGTGTACGAAAGCAGGAAGATGCTGGTCCATCAGACAGCTCGTCCAGCAGACGTGAGCAGAATGAGTCAGGGTGTGAACGTGTGAAGAGGTTTCAGTCCGTCATTCAGATGCAGATAAACACGCATAATGTCGCGGTGCTTTTCATGAGGTAGAGCAGGCAGACGTGTGACTTCTTCTACCTCATTTCAGGATTAATTACCCATTTGAACAGACAGCTGGAGGATCTAACCCATGAGCTATGTAAACACTCCTGGATTGTTCTATATTCTGAGCATGGACATCCACTGAAGAGCATCATACACCCTGATGAGAGTTCGCTCGCTCTCTCTCGCTGGTGGAATCAGTTTTCTCAACTACTTAATATCCTGCTGTCTTCTCATGTTTGTTGTGACCCAGCAACGATGACTCTTAAACAATACTGTTATTGCCAGCTCAATATGTAACATAGATTAGTCATATCTATAGGCCGAGGCGGAATGTGCTCGTTTTGAGGGAAAATATGTGGAATCTGTAGACTAGATTAAAATGTGCGAAGTGGAGCTGAAAAATACAGCTCTTCAGTGCAGTTTGATTCTTAAACTATAGGCTACTGGTTCTAACGAGTAGTTGAGTTATAGTGAATCAAAAACATACAGCGCAAGCATTGTAGTTTGATTGCTGAACGAATTACTCTTATGAATCACTTCTTTTTAGTGAATCAAAAATATAAAGCACGACTAGTGTAGTTTGATTTATGAACAAATTAATCTGAGTTGGTTTTATTATAGCAAATCAAAACATCTTAAAAAGTCTGTAAACAAACCTTTTTCAAGAATTGTTTTAAAATTATTTATTAATAAAACAACAGTATTTTAAGGTGACGTAGTTACACGTTAAATGTAGTTACTATAGTTATAACAGTACATTTTGCATAATTACAAGTAACTAACCCCAACTGTAAGTATACATGTAGTTAATTAATATTACACAGTACATATTTGAGTAAGTACAATGTAACAACGTCACCTTAAAATAAAGTGTAACCAAAACAACTATTAACATTGTTTTTGTCAACTGAAATGAAATAAAATAAAATAAATTATAAATATTGGATAAAAAACTTAAAAACTAAAAGTTGAAGACAGTACAAAATTATTGAATTAAAAAAAAACTAATAAAAATGTCACTTATAACAAACATGTTATTTGTATACAAAATTAAAATGAAAGAATACTAAAAAATACTAAATAATTAAATTAAATGATCACATCCTTTGGCAGCGGAGTTGCATTTCTTTTTTCTAAATATTTCTTTCTCAAAAGAACTAAAGAAATAATGAAGCTGTTAATGATTCTGACTCATTAAGAGAATGATAAAAAAGAGAGAACTAATAGCAAACACATGAATATCTGGGATATGTAGAACTTTATGAATGACATGGGCAGGACTGTTTGTCCAAGCAGTGTGTCACGGATTGTGCTGCTATAATAAAACACCAACATGAAGATAATTAGGCAGTCTAATCCACAAAGTAAAAGTAGCAAAACACATCCAACATAGACGAGACCGGACAACAATAAACAGAAACAAGGGAATTTAAACACAGGTGCAAATGAGGGTTATTAACCACACACAGCTTACATTGATGAAGACTCAAATCAGAAACCATGACAACAAACAAGGCAGGGTACAAACGGTGCAAATGAAATCAAAGTCCAAACTGAGTGACTGTGACACAGTGATGGACGGAAAGAGTTTTTAAAACTTTTGTCTTTTTGAAACAGTCGTTATTTTGTGACTCTGTTGAGGGCCACTTGTGGTGCAGAATCTATGCTTTTAATGTGTGTGTGTGTGTTTATGACAGTTCCTTTGAAAAGACCGAGATAAAGAAACTCCAATCAATAAGCTCAGCTTGATATTCACAACAGTGAGGCTGAGGGAAGCAGTGTTTTAAAAAAAAGTTGAGGCTGGCCTTTCAATAATTAAGACAGATTTGGGAAAGAAAACATCTCGGAAAGAACGTGTAAGAGCGAGTGCTTTGATAATATCCCGCTGATTCATAAAACATTCATACACTTTTCATTCTCAAACTTGTCAGTCAGATCTCTGCACCTTGTTCTCTTCTTTTGATATGCAGGTCTTTGAGGCTGTGCGGGCTCTGCGAAGATCTATAATCACAGCTCTGAGCCCTTTTCGAAATCTATTTGATGAAAAAAAAGAGAAATTCCCATTTAGAAAATAAAGGATCAAACGGTCATTATTCAAAATCATGTGGCCGCCTTTAAATGCAAATGCAAAAGGTTATCCCTGCCCTTTGACTCAGAGAATATCCCATGGCATATTATTTTATGAAGTGCACTGATCCCGTGCAGAAAAGCTGGCTGTGCTACGGTAGACAGGGAGAGGAACCACGGATTTAGCCGCAATCTGATTTACTTTCATCGTGTCGCACGCAGTGAGATAGGCACTTAAAGTGATGAAGCAGAGCGTCAGGTTTATGTTCCTCACGGCGCTCGCGCAAATGACTCGTGGCATGTGATCTACGCCACAACGGCCTGTAAGGGGGGTGTAGGAGCGTCAGTTAGTCTCTCAGGCCTGATTAAGGAGCCGTACGACGTATCTGAATATCTTACGTCAGAAAAAAAAAAAAAAAAACGTCTTTGAGAAGTAGTAGTGTACAACAGGAACCATGGGAGCCGAGTGGGTGGGGTTGCTGAAGGCAGAACAGTTCACAAACCTTCAACAGCTTCGGGCTAAAACAACTGTGTTCTCTACAGGAGTGCCAAACATACGTTGCCCACAGAATTCGGCCTTGCGTGATCAGACTTCTCAGTTGTGCTGTGAGATGGCACTCGGTGTGTCGGCACTCTTTTCTTTCCCTTGGAATAGTCTGGTTTTCATCAGCTTTTCCGTCGATGAGATGGCCCAAAGAAAAGCTGTCATCTTTCAGCTGACAGGCTATACTCCACAAACTCTGAGTGAAGAGGTGTGTCTGTGTCCCTCCTGCGCCTTGTCAAAGTGGCAAAGAAAAAGTGGAGGGAAGCGGTGAGAACCTTTCCCGCCTGGATAAGTAGAAATCTTTGCATTGTGTTTACAGTATGTGAAGAAACACTGCTGGTCACCAACGTCTGGTGTGTGTCAGGCCTTGTGAAAATGAAATACACTTTAGCATATAGGCTACTTTTAAAAAGTGTACTTATTACGGAAGTAATAAAGAATATACTTAAGTGCGAACTAATCGTAATGTTTTCAGACACTTAATTGCACGTTATTTGCACTTAAATGAAAATGTGTAGTTCACTTACGAGAGTACTCAAGTTGCGTAAGCTAGCTTACGCTACGGGAAAACCTCTTTTCTCGAGAATACTGAAGCCAAAAATTATCCTTATAATTTGTCTTAATTTAAAACGCATTTCAAACACAATATCAATTCTGTCACAAAATCTGGAACCTTGAGACTTAGACCTTTCTGACAATATGTGTTTTGTCAAGATTAGAAAAGGTTTTGATAATAAATTATGAAATATAATGATGCCCAAAAGGGGAGGAGGCTGATAAAATAATTTAGAGTACCGTTTCTATGGTAACGCAACGTTCAATTTCAAAACGGTTTTCACAGGATGAATTCTGAGTTTGTAAGCTTTCAAATGATACCTAATTAACTACTAAAATATGTGATGTAATAAAAAAGGCGATAAAATAATATTAAGGATATATTAAGGATAATATTATATTATATTTTTTTATTGAAAAATACTAGATTATATGTTTTATTTTGAACTTTTAGCATGAAAACCAAAGTTTCAATTATTAAAGGTGTGTGCGTCAACTTTTTGTGACAAAAGGACAGAACTCCTGTTATGATGCAGATTTTTTGAGGTACTCTCTTGTCAAAAATTCATCGGTTACTCTTCCTACATAATTTGTAGCAAAAAAAAAAAACAGCGGTCAAATATCTATTTAGGAGTCTTAGACTTTTCCAACGATATATAGTTTGTATCATCAGCGCTCGGATTGGTTTCCATGGTGCTGTCAAGTACTACTTGCAGTCTGTGAGGTAAACTAAACGCTATTGGCTATTTGAAAAGGGGGAGGAGCCATTCCCGCCTTTGCTTCCTGCTTCAGTGGAAATTACGTCAACGCATCATACAAAGCTGCGCATTCCAAGGCAGCTTTTAAGGATCTATCAGCCGGTGCCGTCTAGAGTTTCATGACAGAACTTGGTATTAAGAAACAGTCGTGAAAGTGTACTTTTTAAAGTAAACTTAAGTGGCCTTCTATTTCACATTCATACTTTGTTTTAAATATACTTGTAAGATCTGAAGTACACTACAGGTGCACATTCAAAACAATTAAGCACACATCTTTTTCACAAGGCTACATGCTGGTCTCCTGCATGGCATGCTGGTATGCCGATGTCCCCACCAGTCAAAAATTACACCTGCCAACCTAGTTCTGGTCTTTTCAGCAAGGATGGTTGTTTGTAAGTGTTCTCAATGACAAGTCATTTCACTTGTTGGCCATCTAAGCCAGCTATATTTTCTTTGTTGGTTCCCCATTGTCAATGTTTGACAGATTAGATTTGGCAGTTAGCCCCTGCTGGAATCTTCACCATTCTATGGGTAAAAAGGACCTTTCTCCATTGATTTCTGTGCAAAAATGTTGGTGTATTCTGACATTTTTGCCATTGAAATATTTTCTTGTATGTTTATAGAGTGATTAGTCACATGCAATTTATGCCTGTCGCATTCTAGCATAGTACTCTTTCTATTTGCACCATATAAACTAGACAGTACAGCAGAAATAATAAGAATGGTGGTATGCTATTCAAAATTCAGTCATTCAGCTATTAGAGGAGATATTTGGATAAGAGGGAATGGGACTCGGACTCCGATTGCCTGAAGCGCTATTGCGCCATATGCTGGAGCGCTGCCCACAAGACTATAAAAAATGAATTTTAATTAAAAATGTTAAACATGCTCATCATAGAAGAGGTGTATTCAAGTCATTGCATGTGTGAATTACATTTTTAATATGGTTATGAATAAATTAATAGTTAGGACAAAACAATAACCGTGACATAATTTACCCGCTGGTCAGAATGTGAAAGAGAAAGAAATATGAAATTTCCCAGCGAGTGCATTTTATTTCGCACCAAAATCACTTGAATGCACTTCTTACTGTGATTACGATTTTCAAACTCTTAAGGAAGACCTTCTCAGGAGGACTTGAATGCACCATGATTTTTTTCCATTCAAGTCCTTCCCCTTATACTTTCTCTGATGCTGCATAAGAACACATTTATTCCCAGCACTACCACAGATATGATGTGCCCAGAAACATGATCTCAGAGAAACCCTCCCAAGTCATATAGATCCCAATTGATCTCTCAGTGGGATTGACAGCATGGAAGTATTTGTCAGCCTTGCACATTCCACTTGTTCATTATGGCCCTTGGGGTTTTGGTCGGTACGACTAATGCAATCACTCAGAAGCTGCTGGTCAATATAAAGACACGTGTAACAGAGACCAACCACGACCTGTCTTGTCTGTAATTACAATGTGCCTTGCACATGACAGCAGCGTCTCCACTCTTATTAGCCTCAGGTTCATAGACTTTATTCAGGCTCATGTCTCATAGAAGTTTCTGGATTCACCTCAGAGTTGTCTGATTGCGAGGTGCGTTGTCTTCACAGCCGGTGCCCAGGTTGCGTCGACGCGACGGGGTCATGACCTCAGCAACACTTCGTTCCGCCCGTCCATTAGGTGGGTAACCAGTGTGCGTGTGTGGGCGAATGTCGAACATTGGTGTTGAATCTTTAAAGAGCCTGGGTCGCCTGCCTTTCGTGTTTAGCACGCTGCTCATGAGCTAGCGCCTGCAAGGTTCGGATATTTCAATTAAAAGCAAAGCTGAGAACTGTGTTTAAAAGCACAGAGGGAAGCTATGCGCCACCGCTCCCACCCCCCCCCATCCCTACTTCCCCCGACTCCATCGCAGAAACACAAAGGCTATTTTCGGAGAGCCAATGCACAGTGGGGCGAGCGGGCAGGCCGAGCTACTCGCCTAAAAGCACTCATGACTTTTTAATTTGTGGCTGAGGGGCTGTCGTCCTGCGGTCACGGAGCGGACCCAAACGTCGGCGCAAAATAGAGGGATCAAATCCTCACCCGTCGAGTTAGCTCTGTCATAAAGCGAGAGAGGGCTGGAGAGGTGAGGAAAAAGAGGGGAAGGCGTGGAAGTGAGGGTGGTTGGAGTTGTGAAAAGGAGTGAAAGTGTTAGATTAGTGCATTTCAGAAGTTACTCGCTGATAAGGAGACCGTGAAATGGCCTACAAAGGAGGACAAAGAACAGGGGACTGACAGACAGAGATACTTTGCATCGTCTGACTAGTGAACAGAGAGAGCGAGAGATGCAGAGGACAAGATGAGGACGAGCCAGACATCTCCAGAGAAAACAAAATGATATCTCTTCCAAAAAAAGAGCATGGTGGCAGACAGTCTCATGGGCGTCATTCGGTATTAACCCATCTCTGTGTCTGATTCATCTTTGGCACCTGTTTCCTACATATGCATTCTTCCCACCGCAATAATACAAAACAAATAAATGTTTATGGCATTCTCGTCCTGTCTGTTTCAGTTATGGCATTTCAATTCAAAAAAGATTTATCGAGTTTTGAAATCCACGTTCAAAAGTGATAGACATAGAAGGCCTGATAAATTATGTATGCCTGACGTTGAACTCGCCCTATGAGAAGTGCAAAATGGTGTTAGTATTCGAAGGAGTGTGCATACAATGTCAGGGGTGAAAAGGTAATAGGCCATTGTTTCCGAATGTCTACGAATAGCAGTTTGAAAAATATATTTCCACGGGTTCTTTTTAAAACTGTTTTAGCTGTATATATATGGAGTGCCATAGCAAAAAAATAATTTCAATTTTGTCATGAGTCCTGATGAAAGTAGAGCTTCAGATTTGGACTCATAAAGCGTAAAGCATGCGGCCTGCCATAGTGACAGCTCTTATCTAAAATCAAAATGTAATTTAGTCTATCTGAGAAAATGCTCATAAATAAATCTGAATGTATTAATATAATCCTGTGCATGAAGTATGCATGACTGTGTTTAAGTGATTCTAATAAAATTCCGAAGCGTTTAATGCCGGTTTAAAATACCAATGCGATACCACTGTGACGCCAATGTTCCCTAATGGGTTTCATTTAAATATGTTCATTTGCGATTTTCTCCACCAATTCATTTCTACCTCGGATATTGTAGATGGAGATTATCCCTGGGATTACAATGTTGGGGGGGTGAGAGGCGGGGTAAAAAAAGACACTCTCGATGTGTATTTACCCGCAGCTTAGTGATGTAGATGTTAAAAAATGGGTCTCACATATGCAAAATAAAACCTTGACAATATCAGCCCAGCGTTGCCCATCTGGCTTCCTGTCAGTTTGTCATTTGCTAATATTCATTTCCAAATGTAGAGAGCTAACAGACGTTTACGATGCAAATCGCGGGCTATAACTCTTGTCAGTGTGGCAAGCAGCATTAATCCGCCAAATCACTCATCCCAGCGGGTGCCAGGGACATTAGAGCCACCCGACTCTGACTGTGGGACTCCACTGCACTTTGTGATGCCCGTCTGCGTCAGCTTTGTAAAGGCCACCGGGTAAGAGCGGGGCCAGTGCCGTGCAATTCCCATTTCCTCAACAAAGCCATTCCATTGGCTGAGACTGAACATCATTTTGATGAATATTCTTATCATGTGCTTGCTTAGCAATGACAGACAATCGTTAAGTGGTATATTTGGACTTGAAACTAATATATGTTAATGGCTGTGTATCACATATCACTTTAAATGACCAAAATTAGCAAGCTATTAGCTTAGCCACCTGTATCATATTAACTCTTTCCCCGATATTGAATTGTCTGATTTTCCGTGTTTTCCCTGTTATTTGGTATGTGCTATGACCAGTGTTGTGCTAGTTACTAAGAAATAGTAACTAGTTACAGTTACTAGTTACTTAATTCAAAAAGTAACTCAATTACTTTGTTGATTACTTACACTAAAAAAGTAATGCGTTACTGTTAAAAGTAACTTTCTACTGTTAAAAACATTCTTTAATGTTCCCATTAATGCCCTTTTATGCGTTATGGTCTATACAAACACAAAACTGACTTAAACAGAAAGTAATTTTTAAACACTATTTTATTTGAGTCAGACCAGCACAAACTGAATATATCACAAGGATTTCTGAGGGGACTCACTATGCTGACGCCAGAGAGAAATGCACATTTCATACGGATTACATAAGCAGAGAGCAGTCTGTAGTCTGTTTTCTTTCGTTTTGAATTGTTCTGTTTAAAAGTAGACATGTCTGTGAGGCAAGTAGGTTACCTTATACGCTGAGTTTCGGTTCATTTATGAGACGAGCTCCAGTTCACGCGCCGGCGCCTCCATTTCGTGATTATCTATCGTCTGCTATATTTACTTCTTATTTATTAAATCCAGGCAATTGGTTGATGAAACATTGATTAAAATTAAGATACAATTAATACAAAACGAAATTCACTTTAAAGAAAGGTTTTGTGCTTTCTGTTTGATGTCTCTGCAAGTATTAAAGCATCTTTTAGTGCCGCTTTCAGAGCGCGTCGCGTCCGTAACGGAGAACTGTCACGTCCGTAACATTGTTTTTTCCTCATAAATGCGAACACTAAAAATAAAATAAAATGAATATTTTGTTCTGTGGAGACTGAGAGCCAACCCTTCTTCATTCGGTGGGTATAGTTTGTGCAGTGTAATTCACATTATTACTAAACAATATTTATTTTAGGCCTATAAAATTCAGCCCGTATAAATGTGCATTTTTAAGCTTAGAAAATGGACAAAATTAATTTGATTCTAATCATAATGTAACATTATTGTGAAATTGATTTATTTATAGGCTATTTGCTTTTAGTATAGTAAAGCCAATCTTTTTATCCAACTATGCTATGTGTGGGCCTTATGTAAAATACGGGACAAATCGCGTCCCTTATTGATTTGATACGGACGCGTCATTTTACTTGTAAATACGGGACACTTCCGTATTTTAAGGGACGGGTGCTGTAAACAGGTTAGGCTGTAGGCTACACTTCAGCCAAAATTAATTAATTTAAAAAAGTAACAGACAAACGCACCATATGGTAACGGTAACGGAGTTAATTTATTTAAAAAGTAATGCTTTACAGTATGAGTTACTGTCAAAAGTAACTGCATTACAGTAACGCGTTACTAGTAACGCGTTACTGCCCAACACTGGGTATGACACATCTTCTGAAAAAGTACAGAATCTCCTCATCAAAACACAGGCGGAGAAGAAGCAGAAACAAGCGATAGCATGTAAATAGATGCATATGTAAAATAACACGATCATCGACATTAAACAGCTAGCATATAAATATAAAAACTGCCTAGTCACCGAATAAAATGTCGACCCAGGACGAGGTATAGGACTGTGAAGCTTTTGAGGTGTTGATGGACTCGATCTACTCCATCTACGTTTTGATTGTCGTCCTGAATCCGATCCGGAAGTAGTCTTTGACAAAACAGGATTTGTTCAGCTTTTTATCAAAATGTTGCTTTTTTATGAAACTTACCCACATTGTTGCTAAAAAAAAAAGAAGTCATGAAGCTAGAATAAATAAAATAAAAAGTTTAAAAGCAGAGGGTCTGTTCATTATTTTGACATATTGTATAATCAGATATTCAAACAAAATATTCTGTGGGCCATGAAACCATTGTGAAAATGATCAAAAATGCTGGCGCTAGCTCTACTGGGGAAAGAGTTAAGCATTACACTTTTGAGAAGCTATGATCTCTGTGGTTTTTATCAGGCATTAGAACAGGAGACAGAATTTTCCACGACAGCGCTCCATCCTAATGGTAATGTGGACAGTCGCCTTAGGCCTTGCTGAGATTGTCCATAATAAATTAGTATTTAACCCAAGGAAAATGCTAAATAGAACATGTACATTGGAAGTGAGAGGCGCACTGTGACAAAACTGTCTGACCAGCTTTAATCAATGAACTGAACAAATCCAGTTTTGTTTTGTCACGCTGCTCTGCTTTTTGAATCTATTTCTCTGGAAACAAAACCACTTGTCACGTGGTTGCACTTGCAGTGGTTCTAGGATTTTTTTTATTTTAAGACTATTTTTGCATTGGAGCATGGGCCCTTTTTAATGATCTCGCCTTGGGTCTCCACAAAGGTCAGATTATGCTCCTGCAGGGCTCCAGGAAACCTGACTCTCTTATGTCAAAAAAAAAGAGAAGCATTGCAAATGTGAGAAACACAGGTGCAGTTGAGCTAAACAAAGTTTTGAATTTGCAGTTACAAGAATGAGCTCATATATTGAGAACGAGACAACACTATATTATACATCAAAGCTGCAATAAGGTGTCCAGGGCCTGGACATTTCTGAGAATAAAAGTTTTCTTTACTGCTATTTTCCTCTTATTTTCTAACTTAAGAATAAAGTTAAGAATATTTTGTATTTCCGAAACCATTTCTAGAGAGAGCGTACGAATAACTGAATGCAACAGATTCACTGGGACAAGCTCTAAAATTAACTATTTAAAATGCAAATGCGACACTGAGTGCAGAGATTCAATCAAACCATTCAGGATGGAAATAGTGTGCAAAGGTAGCGCAAAAAGTATTAGTGCAAGTTGCCCATAAAAAAAAAAAAATCTTTGCATTGATAATCAAATATTTGCCTAGAACTGCAATACCATATGCTTTACTTATATGAAAATGTAACTCAGATATTTTATTGTAAATGTAAAAGAAATGCATTACTTTACTAGTTACTTGAAAAAGGTCATCTTATTACGTATCTCACCTTACTTGTAATGCGTTACCCCCAACACTGACAATAAGATGCTCTTAAGAAAACATTTGAAAACTTAAGAATTTTCCAAAAATTTCAACTTTGCAATTTATCGTAAGATATTTCTGCACTTCTTTCTTGAACCTTTTATAAATCTTCTGCGAAGATTTTCATGAATCTGGCCCTCGAACGCACTGTTTGTGCTGAGATGGGACCATTTTTAATTTCTTCATTTATTACATAGTGGCAGTAGTCAATGACACACATTTAAGTCTTCAGTGGTTTACAGTATTTCCAGGTGTTTGGCCTCCTAACAGCTGAGGTCCCTGATAGTCAGAGGTCCCAGGGCATGGGCCCCATTGGCCCAAGCTGAAAGAGTTTGAACGGAGAATATTACCATTAATGAAACTTTCTGAGTCCTCACAAAAATGTTTAAATTATGTAGTGAATGGTAGAAAGGGAAAATGAAATGGTTGTGTTATTATTTTTAATTTTGTTATTCTGTCCCCCAGGGAGAAAGCTGACATTATGTTAAAAGTAAAATTGCTGTCTCTGTAATTCTCTCCCTCACTCATTCACTCTCAATTGCTTGCTCTGTCTTTCCCTTTCTTTGTCTCACTCTACCTTTCTCTCTGTCTTTTAAGAGCTCCTGAATATTTATAAGAGGATGTCAAAAATAGAGCTAACCTTGATTTTACTTTCACAACTTCAACCCTGCATTGAACCTCTCAGGCTCCCGTTTCCAATACTCTTGCATATAAATTGGATGTGTTAGTAGGAGGTTGCCAGTGTGACATCTGGGTGGGGTGGAAAGTATTTTCCCCCCCTACAGCAAGGTTTTTGATTTTTACCTTTGCTGCAGGAAAATAGAGAGACATTTCATAAAAGTGGTGATTAAACATCTAATGTTTTAGAGTTTAGCCTGACAGAGAGGAAGATATCTCTGTAGAGCCAACTTTTGCCCCACAGAAAAGTTCTGTATTGTTCACCTCAAGCAGAAGTTTTGTCCGTCATTCACACAAGATTATTCCCATGCCGTTTCCTTATTTTTTTTTATTTCAAATTTAGTTTGGTTGATTTGATTCTACTTTAATCCAGCGGTTCTAATCAGGGGTGTGTTTCCCAAAACCATAGTTGCTAACCTGTTAGCAACTTAGTTGGTTGGCAATGGGAAATTGCATTGCAACCAACAAAGTTGCTAACTTAGTTAGCAACTATGGTTTAGGGAAACACACCCCTGGTTGGTTCATCACCAGTCATTTTGAGGATAGCGTAGACAATGCTTAATGCTAATAGGGAGAGGGAGGGGGAGGGGGGGAGTATAGACGCATACAAAAATAATGCTTCTCAATCATTACTTAAGGTACAATAGAAGTGTGTGATGGTGTTTGTTGTGACACTGTCCTGTCTCTGTAATTTCTTCTTTTTTTCATGAAGTCTTGTGCTCGGGACGTTTCTGGGCTGTGACTTTTGGCCAGTGAGTGTGTCGCCACCGGTCAATAACGACGCGCGGCACAGGTGATGCAGGGCCGGCTCTAGCCCTTTGGTTGCCCTAGGCGAGATTGAATTTTGCGTATTTAGAGTATTTATTTAACTAAACAAAAATGCTCTTATAGTCACTCCAAAACTTCAACAAGCAAATTATGACTTGAACTGTAATACATTGTTTATACAAATGCTAAAAAAGAACGTTCAAGAATATTTCAATCATCCTACATAGTTGCATTGTTTAACTTGTAGTAGATAAATTACAATTACTACCACCACTACTATTATTACTAATCCATTAGGCTGCTACAAGGCTAGGGGAGTACGGGGGCATGATCCCCCGTAAGAAAATTTTGTGCATTTTAATGTTAAATTCATCAATCTGGTGCACTTTGAGAGTTCAAAATTAAAAGCTCCAACCCATATTCAGTGTTCAAATTAAACAAAGAAAAAACCTCTTTTAGTTAGTGTCTGTCTACATTACATAATAATAGTTATAATATTAATCCCATGATAATACTCATTGTAAAACAATGCACTGAAAAATAAAGGAAACTTTCATAAGTTTTGTACTAATTTCAATACTAATAGAAAGAGTATTTTTCTGTACTTCACATTAAAGATGTGATTGGGCCAGCCCAGTGTCAATCAAGAAAACAACCAACCAGCTGATCTACGCGTTTCATGCGGTGTCAGAAAAAAAGCTTTTTTTTTTTATACCAATGCATTACACCAGCACTAACCCAGCGCCGCCGATTAAGCAAAACAAAACGAATGGGCTATTTCTATTTTATCCCCCCGGCCGCTTTTTTGCTTTATCTATCTTTTTCGACGACAACTCACTACTCGTGCCTGTTCGCTCAGCGCTCACGGCGCCCGCGCCCGCTCGCGATATTATTGGAGGGGGGTCCCCTGTCAAAATTCTATGATGAAATCTTATGAGGGCGCCTACTCCGCTACACATACCGGTATACCCACTTTTTGCGCCACTGGCAGGCTTATGTAATTGCTCCACTCGTTGCAGTGTTAATGAAGTACAATAAAAGCGGAAAGTTCCTTGCGCGGCTCTGGCGCCCCCCCTAGGGTTTAAGGCGCTTGCGCCCTTAGCATTTGCCTATACTGCCTATGCCACGGGCCGGCCCTGGGTGATGGTGTGACTTTATCACCTGTGTCTTGGGAAGCTCCGCTAAATTGACGTGTCTTGGCCCAAAAACAGCTTGCTAATGTTGCTATTGCCTTATTGACTGCTATCTGTAACCTGACAGATTACTAGGCATTGTAAAAAAACATTTTTATAATGACACGTAATTATTATAACGTGCTATTATTGTTTGCTAGCGAGCTAGAATAAAGATGGCTAAACTTTCTCGCAAATTACAGCCAGTCAACAATTATCGTAACTGTTCTTTCATACAAAAAATGCTATTTCTCTCAGGTCTCACATTTCAATTTTAAGTCCATTCTAAAGAATTCCACACATAAAAGTCAGCAGATTCCATTTGGGCCTGATGTGAACTCAATCAGAAAAATGGAGTGGGTTTCTCATTCTTCCTGGATTTCTATGTCATGACATATATTCAATTGATATCTGAAACGCCACGGAGCCCAGCAGCTGTGCACATATTCTTATGCATGGTAGACAACGAAAGCACTCACTCATTTAAATAAATCTGTTAATGTGCCCATCACCACATATTTCCCTTGGCCAGACCCTAGCCTGTGCTGTAAAAATCTATCCCTGTGACCAGGGCAGATGAATTTAAACCACATTAGTCTGCAGTTTTTACAGCAAAATGCTGATCCTGAGCAGTCTGCACCACAGTTCTTGCCCTCTCCCATGTTTGTATAACCAAATGCTTATTTAGTCTATTTTTAAAGGTGTGGTCAGTCTTACTCAAACTCCAGAATTCCAGGAAGTTTATCTATACGGGTGCCATGTTAACCACAAGCACAGAGCAGATTCCAGCCGTTTATGCTTTATGCTGACTACAGAGGTTAATTGCACCCAGTCTCACATGCAAGACCATCACCGGCCACTTTTGTGTCCTGGCAAACACGATAATTAGTGTTCTGAAAAGAACTCCTCTCTCCTTTTGTTTCTGAGCAGTGCCTCTTAGTTACCGATGCACAATATCTGGGTAATTGAGAAGCGAGATGAGATTCAGCGAGAAGACACGTAAGACGTGTGTTAACAATGTCATTAGCATAATGTCTGAGTGTTTGGATCCATATCTGCGGTCTGCTCTTAACTGTCCAGCTTGGTCGGTCCGTGTGCCCAAATGCCCACCGCTTCTAGACGGAGCCAGGCGTAGTAGTCTAAACACAGTTACAGGGTTTTGCTGGAATAGAACTCTTGGAATGAGAGGGGTCAGGGGTCAATGATGAGGTGTTTAGGGATGTGGAGTGCAGTGAATGGGGACTGCAGCTAGATGTGAGGTCCTAGGTGTCACAGGGGAGGTATAATTACACCATCTCGGAGAACACCAACAGCCCTATTAAGAAGAATGATGGGGGAAAATGGTGGTCAAAAAGGTCTGCAGGAAGTGCGTGTATGTGTGTAATGGAGTGCCATTATACACTGTAGACTATCAGCAGGCTGAGATTGGAAACTGCTTTTTGTCGGCTCGAATTGTTTTGTGTATGTTTTCAAACATAAAAGTTCTTGTTTGGTCACCCAGTCTCAACTCACCATATGTCTTGCTTGTTCCCCTCACAAAATAATTTATTTTTTCTACTTTTGTTACCAGCTTTTGCTCCCAGATGCACGGCCATTGTGCGGATTATAGCCTCAATATTGTTTTGTCCTCTGTGAGGACACATTCTGTCTCTGTTTCCTAAACTCGGATAGAAAACCCAGAGTTTTTATGCTTCTCCGTTTCAAGTCGCTCTGATGTAAAATATGGCTGACGTACCCTTGACAGTTCAGAGCTGCATCCTTTACTGTCCCTCCCATCCGACTGATGTCCCTAATGCGAAACGTGTTCTTCACCCTCATAACAAATAAATAAACCGGTGTCCAAGCCGAGCCCTGTCTGCTTTGGCACACAGGCCGCTATAAATGTAATGAAGGCGGACTGTAATTCTTCTTTCTGTCAAAGCCATGCAGCCATTAGCATTTACATCCAGCCCTGCCATTCACTCAGTCACCTCGCGGCACTCTAGCCGGCACACGCGCAATGATAAGAATCACAATCAGCGGCCTTACCGCATACATATATTACAATGCCAGCCTCCAGATACAATGCAGAGCTCCTGACTATTAACAAGTATGCTATCTCTCCAACACAGGGGTTTCAGGTGTAGGGGAGGGGTTGTAAGAATGCGGGATGAATCCGACAGCTTGTTCTGTGCTGTTGGAGTGTCAGTATCTCTAAGGCCCAGTGAAATGACTGCTTGAACAGATGGGGCCTAGACCGTCCTTTCCATTTGAAATTATTGCCTCGGATGCCATTTAGTCATGAAGAATGCAGTGTGTGATTTCCTGTAGGCGAGCCTAAAAGGGTGTATCAGCCCATAATTACAAAGCATATTTGTCATTTTTATGTTTGTTTGTTTTTTTTGACTCATTCTTTTGCGAGCCTGGCATTAAGCGAGTGAGGTATTGGACAGTGCCATGTCATACGTCCAGGTGCTCTACCATAATGGAGCCAGTGAAATAATAATGTGTGGATGGAATGCTTTCCCACCACCCCATCAACTAATTAGGATCTAATTATCCAGGCAAGTGTAAACAATCGCAGCAGATGGCAGAATGCGCAGAATTAACTCTAATGACCCGGGGCTCAGTGGAATTCTCATTTCGATGCCTTTGTTTGTTATTTTCCTCCATTATTCTTTGCCCTACTTTCTAAATACAGTTCGTAGCTGCCTCCTCGCGCCATGCTACAGTGCTTGCCTGCCTTCGATCTTTCTTCTTTCCACTTCGTTGAGGTGTTTGCACAACTCACATGATGTAATTTATCTTCTCACTAAGATCAAGTAAATTCGTATCTAGCACTCTCATTTCCTGGTTTTGTATGCCACCTACTAGAATTAAATTAGACAGGAAGACAACCCCAAAGATGCAGTAAACTTAAAGTAGGCACATAATTACAGCACACATGCCATTAAAACTTCAGTGCTCCCTCTGCTTCACTCCAAAAATTCACTACTCAAGTCCATCAAAACAGTATCTGACTTCACAGAGTCCACTGGATGAAGAGAGAAACATACAGACAGGGCAACTGATTGGGATTCTCAGAGGCATTGACAGAAGGGTGAAAAATAGATGTGGATGAAGTATGAGGGTGCACGGCATCTCATTAATTGATGGTTGGTGTGCACAGTTGCTTTTCCGTGTTGTGCCAAGCGCTCTGGTGCCTAATTAATCTCATGGATATCAGAGACACGTCCCAGGGCGCATGCATCCCTTGGTGTTGCGTCAGAAAGAGATTGAGAACCAGAGGAGGAGAAAGGAAGATGAAACAAGAGGGAGGGAGGGAGAGGTGGGGAAGGATGCAAACAGAGGTGAGTAGAAAGATAGGTTATAGAGGAAAATGCAAGGAGACAGCATATGCACAACGCCAGAGATTGTGACGAAGAGGCAGAGAAAGAAGAAGTGACAAAAGGTAAGAAAATAGATAGGTGTTGAAAGAAAGACAGGGCGGGGGAAGAATGTGTGCTGGCATTGTGTCGATGCCGCCTTCAGGAGGCTGTGCTCGGATAATTCAATCTGCCGACCATTGACTGCCCCCCATTCTGTCTTCACTCCTAATTAAATCTCTATTTGATAGCTCAATGCCGCCTCTAATTGTGTTTGAGTTACGTCACTGGCTGCCCGCAGCCCCCTGGATCAAAATCGCAATGCCGTGCTACATTACACCTCAATTAATCGCATCAATTACACATCCATTAACCCGCGGCAACCTACTCATACTGCAGTCATAGACAGATGTGCTGAGAAAACCTGAGGAGCTAATGAAATTCAGAACTATGAGAGATTGCAAATTACCCCACCGATTGAATTGCAACAGAAGTCAAACAAAGTAATTCCGAGTTCCTTTATTATTCAACGCCTCATTCAACAGACCTGTGGTGCTTTTCAAAGAAAGAAAACAACAGTGAAAGAAAAGCTTTTTCTTATTTCTTGGTGCTATCACAATCTGCCTAAACAAAAGAGATTTTGGAGCGCCTACCTTTGTGTCTCACAAATGTAATTTTATCAGCCATAATTATACCAGAATGTACTGTACACAGTAACATATGGGCTGAAACACTGAATGTGATGGTGACAACAGTGCTGTGACCACATTGCTGTTGCATCTGCATTTGTCCTAATTCGGTAACATGGTTGTTTGCCCTGAAGGGCAATGGGGCTCTTCACCTTGCTTCCAGGGGGGAGGGCACTTTGCACGCTTTGAGAGTTGATGAAGTGTAAATCGGCAGGGTGCCGGTTGTCTAGGTGACAACCGCTACTGACAGAGTGACAGATCAGGCTGACCTTCAGCAGGGATCAGGAGCGCAGAGTGAGATTCTGTGCCAGTCTCATACACTCACCTGAACCAGCAGACAAACAAACATGCACATAACTCTGACTTCTCCAGTATTGCACCTAAAGGCTAAGGGCATGGCCACCATTACACCTACATGCAGTAAAGGAAGTGGCAGGAGAAGGCAGAGGTGACCATTGCCCCAAGGTCCTACACTGATTTAAGCAAAGGTTCCTCCTTTAAAAAAAAACAGTTTTAAGAGCCAGAGGTTGCCTAGACCATAGATCCACTTATTTTAAGCCTTTGTGATGAGAAGAGCAGGATTGGCTAATCTGCTTATGCACAGGTGCCAGAGGATTAAGCGGAAAGAGACATGTCCCCTACCATGTTGGAATAAGGGAGGGAACTCCAGAACAAGTGTTCGGTTCTAGCCCCGAGAGTACGATTGCATGCCAGCGTGGTGCAGTGAAAGCTCTGAGGGGCCTGCTTTATGGATCCCGGCTGGTGCCTGTGGCCTTTGTCTCAGAGCTATTAAAATTCTGTGTGCTGCAGCAGCAGCCTGAGTGGAGCGATGCCATTTGAGGTTGCCTGTCAGGTTAGTGGAAGTGCTTCTTTGTCATTTCTAAGGTGGCCAGTGGTGGCAAGGTGGATAAGGGCACTGCAGAATAATGCTCTCAGCCCGACCAAGCATGAAGAGAACATTAAACGCCCCCTGACTCTGGCCAGCTCAGCTTGCCTGCTGCTGGGCTCCTCCACCACAGAGGAACCACCCCTAGGTTCTCCATCTGGACCAATAATCCATGCCACCCAACACCCACACACACAAGCATACAATGTGTTGAAGGAATCTCAACATACCACACTTAATTCCCCCAGAGTATGTTGGCATGTTTCCTATCTCCTGCCACCCCCCATGAAGACCAACACAAAAAGGCTTCCTTTAGTTTTATCTTTTCCTTTTTCTTCCAGTTCCAAACCACAGGGATTCTGATGAGAAATGGCACCTGCGTTATGGTTCATTAAGGCCGAGTTTAGCATCATCCTGACCTGGGGTTTCTTGCTCTCTGTGGGCACGCTCTCCTGCGGACCTAGCCCGCCCACTCAGAGCAGGATTTTAGAGAGTGAGAAACAGAGGCGCTTAACCTTGCCTGAGCCCCAGCAGATCAAAGCCTGGTACTCAAACAGTGAAGAGGCCACAGGCACTGACTGACATTCTCATTACAATATGGAGATCGCTCACAGCACCAAGAAGCTTCCTGTGTGAGGACAATGTCAGACCTCTGCAATCTAGTCTTTGCTCTGCCTCCATTTCATGCTAACATAACCTTTCGTCTGACATAATGGGAACCCATGAGAGTGAAATTTTGACCACACAGTGTATTCGGCCAAAAAAGCCCTGTTCCTTTCTTTGTATCTAAAGCAACACAGCTGCTCCAACCCGTTTGAGATCTCTCAACCACTAAATTTAATGATTTAGACAAACAGCATAACTTTCTTCAGAAGCAGTTTAAGGAAACATTATGAAGTTCTCAGTTTTGTTTGAAGTATCAACATTGTCTCAAATGTTTCTCCTAAAATTCCTAGACACACACAAGTCAATTTGTAGCCTAAGACTAGCGAAAGCCGCTATTAGCCACCAGTAATATAGCCCTCTTCCCAGGCTGCTTGGGAACTAATCATTTAAATAGTTTCAACCAGCCATGGAAACAAAATGGCAGCTGGCCTCTGCCAACAGAAAACTTTGAGTTTTAATCTATCATTGTTAGTGCCCACTTACCTGCCTTTCAGTGAGGATTACTGGGTGAGAGTTACGTCAGCTAATTAACATTAATTTGGTGATAAGATAAGATGTAAGCCCCCCCCCCCCTCCCTTATTTCGAATATTAAATTATAGAATAGAATTAGATGATAGAATATTCAAATAATTTAGCAGATTTAATGAAGAGTTTGATTAGAAATATTAAAATGGAGTACATTATATTGGGTTTATATTGAAATCTGAATTTTGATTGCAGGCAAAATTTTGGAACAGTATAAGACATTGTTTGGTGATCTCAGGAGATACATATTAAGGGGAAAAATGTCTCAGTTAAATCAATTTAATCTGGGTTTGGTCTAGGAAAAAGCGATTGAGAAATCAAAGTAAGTCTCGCTCCAGCGCAGTCTCATCCCAAGACGTCATATAACTGACGTCTTGGGACGTCTTTTGACCATACGTCAATATCCGCCTTTTTAGGGTACCCTTAAATGTCGGTTAGATGATGTTATCGGATCCTAACTCTACCCCAGACCTAAACCTACCCCTAAACCTACCCCGTCACCTAACTGACGTTAAAGGTAAAGCGTCAGTTGTATGACGTCCCAGGATCGTCATAAACCGACGTTTAAGGGTACCCTAAAAAGGCGGATATTGACGTATGGTCAAAAGACGTCCCAAGACGTCAGTTATATGACTTCTTAGGATGAGACTGTGTTACTCGCTCATGTTTTTTTCTTTCTTATGGGCAGTCGAGTTGAGACTTTATAAGATGGTGCAAATAAAAGCACAGCCAAGCCACACACACATTTGCACACATATGCACGACCGTCCATCATATCATCGTAGGGGGGATGCTGCTTTCAGCCAATCGATGTGGAGTCTGATTTTGCACCTGAGGTCTCTAATGGTGGTATGTTTATAGTGCGGCATTGCTAAGTGGATATGCCTCTCCACTGGCTGTGCTGAATGGCAGTGCATTTACTGGAGGATAAAATGTCTGTGGTGGCACGGTTGGCGAGCGCTGTGCACTCAGGGTGGTGTGTGTGTGTGTGTGTGTATGAAATGACTGGCAGTCTATATCTGCTCACAGAGGAATTGTTTTCAAGAGCCTGTTACACAATGGCAATGATTTGGAGAGTTGTACCAGGATTGATTTGGCTGATAATAGTCCAACTCCTTTAGATGAAAAGGATTAGCCATTCTGCACACCATGCAAGGGAGTGTGTGGGTATGCTTGTATAATTGTTTGTAGTGATGATATGTAGACCTACTGCATATTCTTTCTCCATTATTAGGCCCTGCTTGTCACAGGGCCCCAGACAACATTCCCAGTTGCCCTCACCTGACCGCACTGTGAATGTTCATGTGTATCATAAGTTAATATGCATCGTTTACTTGTGTGTATTTTCTGTTTGTGTGTGACCTCAGCCCAAACTACATCACTCTGTATATGCTTGATGAGAGGTGAGACTTCTCAACATGTCTCTCAGTGCACCTTGCAGCACAGAGAAATTAGCAGAATGTTTTACAACCCTGCAACAGAGCTCTAGGGCTCACTAGCTTATTGCCTCAATTAATACAAGCTTTAATTGGCTTTTCACAAACACAATGACAATCAGATCCATGTCACCTACAGAGAACGTCTTGATCACGATCGATAGGTCCCATCATCTGCTCCTCATGGGGGAAATGAAAGCACTTTGTCTCTTGGCTAAAGGCACCCGCATGCAGGGCTTTGTGTTTGTCTGAGAGTCTGTATAATCCGGCTGTTTTAGAAAGACTGAAGATGAATGGATTCCTCGGCACACTATAGCTCATTCTGTCAGGTTTGCAGGAGGAGCGACTGCATCTTAAAGTTATCTTCAAAACCTTCCCTCACTTAGCCCATCTGGCCCCTGAAATTCTCACCTCACCCTCCCTCTGTCATGACTTCAGATGTCTCTTCTTTCAGCTCCAGAGCACCTCAGAGTCACAACAGACAAATCATTTCTTAAATTGTCTTTTATATTTTAAGAGGCCAAATGAGTTTGTCAAATCGTGTTTACCTTTTCGATGTTAATGGCTTCTTTTGCCTTTGTTTCTGTCTCACTCACTCTCAGCATGATGTGATTCACCAGTGAGAAATGTTTCATCTTTCTTTGTTGGTAGTAAACAACACACCTTTCAAACAATCAATCAAGCCTGTTGTATACGTGGCCTGGTGGGTAGTGCACAATCTCTGACGTGTTTTCACTATCTATATATATCAGAATGCCAAAAATGAATAATAAAATGAAAGAAAGAAATAGTCATCCCCAACAGTAGCTGTAAGAATTTTCATATCTATTTCCTCTCATGCCCTGCGGTCATTGGCCGAGTGATGCCCGGTGGTGCCGTCACAGCAAGGTCACTGTCTAAAATGTTTAAACTCTGAGGTGAAATGAACTTCCAATCTTCATCCGAACAACAAAATTAGATTGGATTGGATTCCAGCATTGGAATCTTCAAAAAGTGGCTGAAGACACATCTTTAATGAACTAACTAGCAACTTAATGTATCTTAGGCGCCAAGGGAGGCAGTACTAAATAAAGTATTAAAATAAAAAAACAAAAAAGCAAATATAAGTCAAATTGGGTTTTTTTTTTTTGTGTGTGTGTGAATGTTAGAGGGACCATTGCGAGACGTGGACCAAAAGACTTATGAGAGACAGGGTGGCATTATGATTGGCTGATAACTCTGCCGATGCGATAATGCCCACCTGTCTTTTTCACAACCGGTCTGTAAATGAGCCTGAATGGGTCTAACAGGTGGCAGTGGATGGACTAATTACAAAGTAAACAAGTCACTCACTTGGACATCAGCACATGTGTCTACAGTGTCAAAATGAACTTACTTTACCTAGTTTCTGCTGATTAATCAACAATGTTGTGTTGATACTTCTGCTGTAATAAAAATCCTATACAAACTCAAAATACTGTATGTCATTGGCAGTTTAATGTTGTACTTTTGTTCATTTTAATTTAGATTATGTTAATATAACTAAATGAAAAAAAATTAAGACATATTTTTTTTGGCTGTATATAAATGTATTTGTGATTAGAGTTTTAGTTACATCAGAAAAGTAATGTGATTACCTAATGTATGTTACTTGTAATGTGTTACTTTACCCGTTACATCAAAAAGTAATCTGATGACGTAATGCATGTTACTTGTAATGCTTTACTTGTTACATCAAAAAAAGTAATCTGATCAGTCTGAAAACATAGATCAATCTAGATTTCAGTCTGAGGTTTTCTCAGAGAGGAGGGCTACGGTAGAAATGTGTCCATCTTAAACATAATCAGAATTATCAGATAATAAGGGTAAATCGACATATTCTGGTAGACTAGAGAGCATGAGCGTAGTCTGAGTTTTGTTTCCGCTGAGAGTTGTGCTTTCCCCGGTTGTAGAGATCTTTGATGGAATCACATCCTCATGTTCTGATAGCAAAGACACATGGGGCCCTATCTTTCCCCCGGCGCAAATGACTTTGTACACTGACGCATGTATCATTCCTATTTTGCACCCGCGCAAAGCAGGCTTTTCCCTCCACAGACGCACGTCGGTAAACTAGGGAATGAACTTGCGCTCCCTGGGCGGGTCGGCGCAAAAAGGAGGCGTGTTTCGGCGCAAACATTCCCTAGTGCTATTTTGCAGTTCCAGAAAACAATACCGCCACTGACCAGAAAAAAACTAGTCTAAAGTCAGTGGCGCGGTGCGCGTTGTTCATAATGCTATAAGCGCACATGCTTGGCCATAATGTAGCGGGTGCACAACGCGCATACACTTTGTTTCTCTCATCAACACAGATGCAGCAGTTTTTATTTTTTGCAAATCATACATTATAACAAGGAAAAATATTAACACATGAGGGAAATCATTGTGGTGTCCATGAAGATGTAAAAAAATGTAGGCCTAAATCTAGCTTACACATTTACCCAAATTTTTCAGGCTAATTGTAGTAATGACGGATCAGACCTGTTTGCCCAATAGTGGCAAGACACATATGTATATAAGGACATCTGACAAATTAGTTTGTCCGTCAAGAACCAGGAAAAAAAAAAATCTCCCATCCCCATACAACGTCACTTCTCTGTCTTTCACTGCCCTGACAAGAACGTCGGTCTCCTCGGCTGTGAACCGCTCCTGGCGCGCGCCTGGTAAATCCGCCGTTATAATAGCAATCCGCCATGCAACATGCGCACCTGCTCTTAAAGGGTATGTTGGACGACGCTCTGATTGGTTTATTTCACGTTACGCCCAAACCACACCTATGAATAATGAAGCTATTTCAGACCAACCCCTTTTAAACTTGCGTCGGGCGCAAGAGTCATTTATCCCGCCGGTAAAATAGCAACAGCGCCCAAGACCCGCCCACAAAGCTACTTGCGCTTCGCGCTTGATACTTGCGTTTCAGATCGTTAAAATAGGGCCCTTGACGTTCAACTTGTATGAAGTTCTTCTCTGTATTAGCTTATGGAGTTCCTCTGCTGGTGGAACGGGAACAAACTCAATTGCATTTGCAATGATTAAAGCTGTATTATATTTTATAGTTTTATATGATTTTATGATTTTATTCATTGGGTTGTTAAATACACATAGTATTGCAGTGTTATTACTGTATTATGTCCAATACAGTATCTCTTCGGTTAAAGCCAAAAACGAGTACTTTCCACTCAAGTGGACACATGAAAATCTCTTTGAAAAATGTTTAAAAAGTTCAAATATTGATTGTCATGCCCTAAAAGCAAAAAATAAAAATAAAAAAATAATCCTGACTGAGGTTTAACCGAAAGGGTTAAGTACACACTGTTGCTTTTTCTGCCTTTAATGTTGTTGAAATGAACCTTCCTCTTCGTCATTCTTTGTGGACCAGAACGTAACACTAGCATTGTTTTTCACTGTTCTCCACTTCCACTTCTGCTTAAGTGCTGCACTATTCTAATGCTCAGTTGAATCTGACTGCTACATGATCGCTCTACATGTATTGTTTTCTCCCTTGGATTAATCTGCTCGTGTTATTCGGGTTTGTAAGTTGCTTTGGATAAAAGCTTCTGCTAAAATAAATACATGCAAATGTAAATGTAACCTCAGCCCTAAGCCTGACTCTAAATCTCACCCTTATATCGGATTGGCTGATAGAAATGTTGTCTCAGGAATAACAAGTATGTTGATCCAGGAACATGTCCTACTTGGGTGAAACATGCTAAGCCTCTTTCTTTCTGTCTCGCTCTCTCTCCCTCCAGATGATGTACCACCCTACTTCAAGATGGAGCCTGTGGCAACCCAGATCCACCTGGAAGGGAACCGTGTGGTTCTCACCTGCATGGCTGAGGGCAGCTGGCCCCTGGAGTTCAAATGGCTTTACAATGGTACAGAGTTGACGCGTTTCTCCCTGGAGTACAGGTGACACTTCCCAACTTCCCACCGCTGTATGAGTGTTTCTGCAAGTTTTGGCCCTGTAGACATTTAGAAAATGCACTTTTCACACTATCACTAGTCTAACAGCGAAAGTACATTCCAAGCACGATGTCACATTTAAAAAAAATGTATTTTATTTTGTAAGATTTGGTGGTAAAAATAGTAATGGTGAAGGAAATGACATTTTATTTTTTGACATTTACACAAAAGAGTCTGTCCGATTTATTCCAAAAATGACATTTTAGGAATAAATCAAACAGCTATTTTGTGTAGCTAGCATATTCTGCTTCCTAAATACACAAATGTTTTCCACAGTTTGACAAAATTACAGCTAAAGTATTCTGTTCCATCTTTATTTAAAAAAAATACAAAGCAACTGTTATTTTTTGGGGGGTGGGGGGGGGGGGGTGGGGGGGGGGATTTTCATATTTTAAGATATCTGGGAGAAAAGTAATACAATCTATTCAGAAAAGGCACTTGGAAAGGTAGAAAGGAAATCAAGGCCAGGTAAAAAGCTTCTAAGACCATTTTAATGTGACCTTTATATAACAAAGAGAAAAAAATGAAATCTTTTAGTTTGAATAAAAACTAACCAAGATCACGTAAGTTCCTGACTGTAGTTAAAGAAACACGCGTTTATCCTTCAGACAGCTGAATCATCATCACAAATACAACATTAACCTTTCAATTGAAACTAATTTCATTCAGATTTTCTGGTGTTTATTTTAATGATGTCTCCTTTCTTTTTTGGTGAGTCACGAGCATTTGTGGATTGTAGTCCTCTTGAGTTGTAGTAGTGCCTCATTCCCTCTGCAGCCATGAAATCACACTCATATTGCCTCTCAGCTCACATTAAATGAGAATGAGATGTATTTCCTGAGCGATCCCTGTCGTCCATGGTTTGTTTTATGTATTCTGCATAAATGTTGTATCCCTGGTGAAGGCAGTGTGGATTTATCAATCAAAAGCAAGTAGTCGAGTAGCTTGTGAATTATTTTCAATAGCTTCGAGAGCTATATTTATATTTAAAAACCAAGTGATTTTTCTCTCTCTCCCTCTCTCTGGTCACAGTGAGAGGACTGAGCTGTATTCTTTGCTCGCATTATTTTTACCTGCTGACCACAGGATTCTTTCCTATTTGACTTTGCATTTTAAGACTTCCTAATAGCTAAAGTCTAACTTACCCGTGGTGCTTACTCTGAGTAATGGTCGAGTCAGACATTTTCTGGCCTCTTGCAGAGGTTCCTGCTCTCTACGGGGGTTCTGCCTGTCAGTCAAGACAATAGGAGCGGTTTCCGACGCAGTCCACAGAGCATCTCCAAAAGATCCCTGGTGACTGAAACTTCCCAGCAGTCTCCTACCTCTCAGACACTGAAAAGTGTGTGTGTTTGCATGGTTTGTTTTTTCAGGGAGTGAGGACCTGCTCTCTTCTATTCCTCACATTTACCGATCAAAGAAAAAGCTTGAATTTACTTCAGCAGATTAAACCTGTGACTGGTAATGCAGGAAAACTAAAGTATTGGAAAAAGAGCTGGCGGTCTAAAAATGAGGCAGCATTGACTGGTTGAATTAAAGCACTATTGCCCACATGTTCGGCTCTCTCTTTATCACTCCATTTAACTAATAGGTCTTGTCACAGGCTCGTGACTGAGGCCATGTGCGTAGGTGTAAAAACACACTTACCTACTTCATGGTTTCATGTTTTAAATTTTTTTTATTATTATTTCAACAGCATACATGACTACGATTGCAGACGTTCAAAGCAACAAAAACAAAAAAAAATCCCACATCCATGTGTTATCCTACTTTAAGTGACAAGGGTGACTACACAACCTACAAGAATTAAAGGGATATTTCTGACATCATTTACTCACCCTTATGTTGTTTTAAACCTGTATGACTTTCTATCAAAATATCTTCTCTTGTGTTTCAGTGGAGAAAGAAAGTCATACAGGTTTGGAATATGAGGTTGAGATAAAGATGAAAGAATTTTCATTTTTGGGTGAATTATCCCTTCAAGCATTCAGATGTGGATTTTGTATGAATTAATTAATTTATTTTCATAGTAGCCCTATTTGGGAAGTAAAAAAAAAAATGCTCCAAGTGGTCAGAGTTTGCGTTGCATGTTCCAAGGAACTATGGCCCTTTTGGTAATAAACCCCTGTAAGCCCATAAATTGCGATTAAACAGAAGTAACAACTAGATTTTTTTCTCCCTCTTTTTGACAGATATCTGAGTGAAACAGACTGATTATCAAAAAAGATAAAATGTAGTGCGGCAACTTCTATTCATCAGTTGTTGATTAGATGGAGGCAGATCTGAATGCAAGCTTGAAATCGATTGTAATAAAGGGGCGGTGTTTAAATTGACTTAAAGTTATGACTGATTAACATTGCAAGGTCAGTTTTTTTTTAAAAGTGAAAATCATTTAGAAAATCAATAAGGTGAATTTTTATTTCATGCCAACTTTAAAGAGTTAATTCACCCAAAAATGAAAATTCTGTCAGTAATTACTCACCCTCATGTTGTTCCAACCCCGTAAGACTTTCGTTCATCTTCGGAACACAAATTAAGATATTTTTGATTAAATCTGAGAGCTGGATCACTCCTCCATAGGCTTCTTAAGGGATCGAAACTGGCCGGCCCAAAAGTTATTAAAGACATCGTTAAAATAGTCCAAGTGACTACATTGGCTCAATCTTAAGTTTATCAAGCGACGAGCATACTTTTTGTGCGCAAAAAAACAAACAAAAATAACGACTTTTTTCAACTATTCATTTCCTTCTCGAGATTTCACATAGTGAAACTGCGCAAAGCTTCTAGGTTGTACGTTACACGCATCACACACATGACCAGCGTCGGCCAATAGTGAGCCTGTGTCTGACGTACAACACAAAACCGTTGCGCAACTACGTGAAATCTCAAGGCCAACAGAGAAGGTAATGAATAGTTGAATAATCTTAATAATAACGTCTTTAATAACTTTTGGGCCGGTCAGTTTCGATCCCTTAAGAAGCCTATGGAGGAGTGATCCAGCTCTCAGATTTAATCAAAAATATCTTAATTTGTGTTCCGAAGATGAACGAAAGTCTTACGGGGTTAGAACAACATGAGGTTGAGTAATTACTGACAGAATTTTCATTTTGGGGTGAACTAACCCTTTAAGAGCCTTAGTGGTTAGTCCACACTTAAAGTATAACTTTGCAGATTTTCAACTCACTTTTTGTATTGTTACAATGTCGGTAGTATGTAAATGAACGATGTCTACACGTTCTCCGTGCTACCAGGACAGAGAAATTCACGTTTATATGTCAGCAAAAGTTGGACTTTTGACAGCTCCAGCTTTCGTGAAAACCACAGATTATAATTAGCATTTTTGTATCTCCACCCTGTACTTATACTCTTTAAACAGCATTATGGTAAAAAATGGAAAACTATGGCAGCAGCTTTCAACAGCGTCAGAAACACTGAGGTTTTTCTGATTTTCTTTGTAAGTTTCTCTCCATTTTTACGATTCTTTGCAGCCTTTAGCCGCTGCCTACAACACGCTGGATCCTTCACTGGAAACAAAAAGTAACTAATTCCCGCTAAACGTTTACTCTTTGAATTCTTGCACCCGGGAACAATACAGATCGACACCACTATGACTAAAAGTTTGCTAAGTAGTATTTCCTACTAAAGCAAGGCAGTATTTGATTGGTCAAGAGTATCCATAGCAGACTGGTGGGAGTGGCCTTGGATGGCAACATTCCCAGTGCATTATGGGTGTTGAAGTTTTCCTACCTATTTGGCAAATGGGAAGACAACAGCCCTTTTTCTTTGTTTTCTCTAAAAAATGCTGTAAGGGGTCAACTAGTGGTCAGCTTCCACTGTGTGCACCAAACCCTCTGGTGTTCCTTTGATGGTCACGGGTCATCCAGCCTGATGCTTTGTAGGCCACTGCAAGTACAAGGCCCAAGAGCACTGGCCCAGTCCATAATCCAACCTACATCCACATAAATATTTCTCTCCATTGTTCTATCTGACGTGTGTATTGCCTCTCCTGTGTTTTGCTGATCAGGGCTGCCTGAGGACTCCTGTCTATTGTGGATGAGGGTTCTTACTTCAACAGGTTACTCATAAAAAACCTTGAGCTGGCTGAGTGTTGCGGCCTGAACTGTGTTTAATTATGGACCGATAAATAGCTTTTTTAGATCAAAGGCCATTTGTTATAGCCACTGCTTTGGGCTTCCTGCCATCTCTCATTCTTTGAGTATGACATGTAGCAAAGAGTGGTTGATAAAATTCCGATTTTCTTTCACCAGGTACGTAATTTCATCACTGGACCGCTCCCATGCTGGCTTCTACAGATGCATTGTCAGGAACAGGGTGGGAGCTCTGATGCAGAGGAGTTCACAACTCCAGGTCGCCTGTAAGTTTCACATCACATCTTAACACAATACTTAATGATGCAGGCACATTAGCAAAATTTACCTTGAAGAGCAAAAATGTTATTGTCTGTTGCATGAAACACCGTTCACAAAAGTCACTTTCAAACCAAGCAGCTTTCTGTTGGCCAACATGGTCAATCCATGTGACCATGTGTTCAAAACTTGAACTCGTTGCGAAATCAGCACAGGGAAATCCTTCGCTCTCACGTATAATTCCAGATCATGTGGATCCCAAAAATTTGCCGTTCAACAGTAAATGTGACCGCACCTACAGGCAAGTGGTGATGATTTGAGGCACCTTTAGTGCAAACAGTGTAGAGTGATTAACGTACCATAATGCAATGCTTTGGGTTTTGGATTCCAACAAAAATTTGATTGGCACTTTTGTTGCTTCCTGCAGCATTTAGATTTAATTTAGAACAGACAAATTAGCATATAGAAAAGCTGATGATAGAAACTTGTCAGAAGTTAGGACTAAGTGTTACCAAGTGGAATCACAATCACTATCACAAGATTGGAGCTTTGTGTTTTCTGTCAAATGACTCACAATGTACGTGTTCTTGTTTTGTCCTCTCACTTTCCTTTTTCTTCTTTTGCTCCCTCTCTCTTTGTTTCTCAGACATGGAAGGCTTTGTGGAGGGTGAACGGTCTCAGGTGGTGTCCCAAGGGGATGCGGCATTGATCTTCCCGCCACAAATCCACAGCTTCCCGCGGCCCGGGATCACATGGTTTAGAGACGGACGCAAGATCCCCCCCAGCAGCCGCATGTAATCTTCTCTTCATTTGCTCAGAGTCAACTTAATAGCCCCTGTTCTCACAGAAGGGCTTTTATACCTTACAGAAAGAGAATATTATACTACTGTATAATTACTCCAAAACTTCCAGAAACACTCCAGGAGTATTTATTGCAGGAACTCTCATTGGAAAAATCTGCTATAATAAGAACCCATGTTGACTTTAGACTAAACGTGATTGAAGGCTAGAGAGGAAGCCGGCAACACGGGAGCCAATTAGACAAAGTGGACAAAAGGCCTTTATTGATGACCTTGGATGATTGACAGAATTTGCGCCCTGTGTGTGTGTGTGTGTATATGTGTGCACGGTCCGTGTTAGAAAGGTCTCAGTAATCACCTGAGATCAATTTACCTCATCCGCCAGCAGGAGGCTTGACAAAAACAGCCGGCGTGTTTGATGATCTATAATTCATGCTGATTGTCCAGCATGTCACATGTGACGTGAGGGCTTTAGACACTTAGGATTGTGTTCCCGCTCCCCACCGCACTGACTGGAGAACATTCAGACAGGGTTTTTCAGCTGGAGTATATGAGGAATCCCCAATGAGACGCTGAGCGTTGAGGCAGGGGTTATATAAACATCTGAGGCTCCAGCGGCGCTGCTCAGACCTTCATTCTCTCTTGCTCTCTCTCTGCGTCTCTCGAGCGGCAGTAATGGTCCTATATGATGGTGAGAGGGCCTGACAGCATACGATTTGTTTGCCGCTTGTTTGTTGCTCCTTCGATGCATTGATATTCCGCGGAGCATTTGATTTGGACTCTGTGAGAGCCCTCACTCTAATTGTGCTGGAGTCGGTTTAATCTGGGCTGATCAGGCCTGTGCTGACAGATACACAGGCTCTAATCTCGCTGCACTCCAAGTGTCGACTCTCATTTAACCACACACACTCACGCATGACCTGCATTTTAGCTCCAGCAATCCTAAAACACTTATCCACTCGAGTCGTCAATGCAAATAACATTGCCATCGCAACCTATTGGACGTAAACTGTTTTGCTCAACGCTCCTGTGTGTTTGAGTCGTTTACTCACATGTTTGCCGGTTGCAGTTGTGCTTTATGGTTTTGTGACTATACTTTTCTCTCTCGAACGTCTTAGAGCCCTTACTCTGGACAACACCCTTGTCATCCTCTCCGCCGTGGCCCCAGATGCGGGCCGGTACTACGCCCAGGCCGTCAACGACAAGAACGGAGAGAACAAGACCAGCCAGCCCGTCCTCCTGAATGTAGAAAGTGAGTTCTGAATAAAGAATCTGTGCAAGTTTCATGATGTCCAGTCCAGGAGCCTTCAAAAAAAAGTCTGCAATCACCCAATAGGGTAGGGGTTTCCAATTTTTTTGTCAGGAGAACCCCTTACCTAAAATATTTATTTAGCATTTTCATGGCTTTCAGATGTCGGTTAATGCTCACGTGCCATACAGGTAAACAAATAACATGTTTGATATTGAATATTTGGTATATATAATTTCTTTAAGACGTGTTTACTTTGAAAAAGGTTGACCTTGGGTTTAAAAATTGCTTCATTTTGTTGGTCTTTTTCCTCTTTCATTGATACAAATAGTTGAGAGAGAACAAGAAATGATAAAGAATTGGTTTAAAAAGATGCGAGCTGGACTCAAATTGGCTACATAAGCACCCCTTCACAATGTGTTGGAGCGTTTACACTAACTGCTAGACAATCTTAATTGTTTGCAAATGAGTTTTTCACACTGCCCAACAGCTGAATTGACGTGTTCATAAGTAAACATCTCCCTCGCCCCCTAGTGGCTGTGCATGACACCTAATGTAGTGCACACATTGGTTCAGACTCCAGTTTTTCATGGATCAATATTCCCCAACTCGCTGCACTGTAGATTGCGAGTATGTGGTGTAGCTTCATGGAGCTTTGTATGATAGTTGTGGTCCTGCAGTGCCACAATGACAGGGTGATTAATCACCCTCATAAAAACAGCCCCTCTCTTTAATAGACCCCACAAAAACAGATTTATGAAACAGAGAGGCAGACCATAAAGACCCTCTGTGAGACCATGGCCTATACTGTAACTCTTATTCAGGGGTCTACGTATGGAAAGGGAAGCAAATAAAGGGTAATCAGATCAAGACTGAAGAGAAGAGAGATCACTGATTGAGGGCAGAGAATCAATGGACAGCTAAAGGTTTCCAGAAGCTGACAAATGATCGCGTGGCATTTAATCATGTCGACGATGTCTCTCAATCAAGACCCATTCGGCAGCGCGGCACATTAGTGAAGGTATTACAGTGCACTAACAAGAGGAGAGGGTGCAGAAAATTACATACATAATAGTAAGCACATAATGGAGAGGGCTGAGCAGAGACGAACAAGTGCTCTGAGCTTCGAGTTTAGCTTAGAGTCTGCTTTCTTTCTTTACCTCCTTCTCCACTCTTGCTTTCTTTCTCTCTTTCGCTCTCTCTTCTAAGAAGAACATTTTATAGCTCACAGATTGCTTGTTCAAGTGGTTTCTCGGGTTTTAGTTATCATGGGCACCCAAAATGTTCCCAGTGGGGTCAAGAAGAGGTCATCCACTGGATGATCACACACTTCCCACTGAGAAGATCACACTCTTTTACAGACGACATACTGTAAAAGTATTGAGTGGTACAATTCATGTTAATTGTATAGCTCACGTAATTTGGGCTTGGAAGAATCTGGATGAGAAATGTTCATGAGTTCATATTGAAATCTCTTGCTTGGTTAAACTTTTTTTGATATTGTTCTGAAAGTCTAGAGGAGACACGTGGGAGATTATCAAGGTGTTATTCCTCAGAATCAAAATTTCATTAGCGAGAGAATAAAGCAAATGTCTCTCTTTGTTCTCCATTTTAATTCACTGTGAAATGCTTTTGGTAATATATTTTACTTCTATAATTTCACATTTTGAGGGCAATAACATGATATTTAAACAGAAAGAAATTAAGGTCAGAAGGTCAATTGATTATGAAAAGATTTTCTTTCAAAATCATTTCATGTTGACTTTAAATGAGCACTTTCATTGACACTGTCAATGCAACTGTACACTATCATTCAAAAGTTTAGAGTCCGATTTTGTACAGTTTTGCAAGAGGTTTTTATCCTCACCAAAGTTGCATTTACTTGATAAAAAATACAGTAAAACAGTAATATTGTGAAATGTTATTACCATTTAAAATATTTGAATATACTTTAAAATGCAATTCATTCCTTTGATGGCAAAGCTTAATATTCCAGTCTTCAGTGTCAGATGATCCTTCGGAAATCATTCTAATATGCTGATTTAATGCTTAAGAATTTCTAACAGTTGTGCTGCCTATATTTTTTTATGGAAACTGTGATTATTTTTCATGATTCTTTAATGAATACAAAGTTCAAAAGAACAGCCTTTTTTGGGTTTTTACTGTCACTTTTGATAAGTTGAATGCATCCTTACTGAATAAAAGTATTGATTTCTTTATACAAATCTTACTGACCCCAAACGGCAGTGTATATAAACATTTTTCTATAGTTTCTATGAAATATTTAGTCTTTGAGCAGTCTAGAAGGCTGATTTACATCCTGAGTCACATCTTGCACCATTTCAGACAGCAAGCCAAACCAATTTAGGAGAAACTCTTGAGATCTCATTTGTGATTTTCCTGCCTATATGCTTCTGCTTCACTTTAGACATTGGCGGCCCAGCAGACCCCATCGCTCCCTCTATTATAATCCCGCCGAAGAACACCAGTGTGATGGTGGGCACGTTTGAAGTCACACTGGAGTGTGTGGCCAATGCCAGGTGTGTGTGTGTATGTGTGTGTGTGCACAAGCACTCAAAATGACCTCTATCAAACTATTAAAACTCAATTCTGTTTATTTGTTTCCTTCGGGCCGCTCCTATCTCTCATTCCCCGCTTGTGTTTATCCGTATTTCTCTCTCGCTTTACCTCCAGGCCTCTCATTAAGCTCAGCATTACATGGCGGAAAAATGGAGTGCTGGTAAACCGAGGCCTCCGGGACTTTAGCCGCCGTCTGACCATCAGTGGACCGTTGGTCAGTGACAGCGGCTACTATGAATGTGAAGCCTCCCTCCGAAGCAGTAGCGCCCCCTCTGTCAGCGCCGGAGCATATCTGCATGTGATGGGTAATTCCTCCTTCCCGTCAAACGTTACGTCAGAGTTGTGTTTAAAATGTGCCTTGTACAGAAAGTATTCATCCCCTTTGCATCATTTTCTTCTTTTTAATCTTCAAAAAATTCAACACAGAGACATGCAAAAACAATCTTTAATTTCTCCAAGATAAAAGACTCATTTATGAAAATATTCATCTCTTATGGTAAATACTAGCCCTCTTGAAGCAATTACAGCCTTGAGTGATCTTCGAGACTTTCACATTTACTCGTGGATTGCAATTTTCAAGGCATACACCAGATTTCAATTGGATTCAAAGTCAAAGTTCTTGTTGGGTCATTGCAAAATATTTGCCTTTTTTAAGTCCTTCCCTGCTGTGTGCTTTGGGTCATTGTCCTTAAAATACATCTTTGAACAAAGTCTAGATCCTAGAACTAAAATAAGTTCTGCTTTTACTGAAATACATGATGGTAAGGATAGTATCATCATGGTGTTGGACAAAAGAGAGCGCTTTCCTTTCAAGCCTCACATAGCTAAATTTTAGGCACAATACGTTCCTCTAAAAGGTTTTTAAGGTTTTCTCACCTAGATTTGAGCAAACTCTGGGTGAATCTTGGCACTGTCCTTCCTCCATTTTTATATAACGTTTATTAGAATGTTACTTTTGAATGTTCTCTGAACATTTCATGAACAACGTATAAATAATTAATCAGTTACCTCGCAGAAGACTACAAAGAACTACCATAAACAGTTTCATAATTAACATTAAAGGGGTCATGAACTGGCTTTTTAATTTTTTTTATATTGTTGTCTGAGGTCAACTTATGACCTTATGATCATCAAAATGAATAAGTAAAAGGCTATGACCTTATGATCATCAAAATGAATAAGTAATAGGCTATTTTCTACCCTAGTTTTGAGCCTAGCTCAAAAACGCTCGGTTCCCCACTTTGAAAAACGAGTCATTTGCTGAGCCTGGTGTCAATAAAAGCTTTTATTGGACTAACAAGGACGTTTTCAGTTCTGAAACTTACAGGATATTCTTATAATATGATAACCTCTTAGATGTCAAAAGCTCAAGGAAAATTTGATTTCTCAGTTCATCACCCCTTTAATAATGCATAATGTATAATTAATTATATGTAAAGATCATGGTAACCCATTAGTAATGACTCAAGTATTACCAAACCCTTCAGAAGGAATGTCTAATTATTTAGCAATTTTAGAGGGTTTGTGTAAGGTTTTGAATAGTAATTGGAAAATGGTAACACTTGAGTCATTACTCGTGATCTTCACTTTAGAATACTGATCCAAATAATTAGTAATTCCCCTAGAAGGATGTAGTAACACTTGAATCATTTCTATTCAAAAACCTCAAACGCTTACAATGACTTCAGTCATCATTACTAGAGAGTTATCATGTTTTTCACTTTAGAATACTGATCTAAATAATTAGTAATTCCTTCTGAAGGATTTGGTATGCCTTGAGTCATTACTAGTGGGTTAACATGATCTTCACTTTAGAATTAATTGTACTTTATGGATTATTCATGTTAATTATGAACCTCTATGTAGTAGCAACTACCTCATTCAACTGAGCGCTACTTACTAATTCATTAATCAGAGTTTCTTGTTAGTTAAAAGCAGTTACTATAATGTTAGTAATGCGTTGCTCATTTGTTCCTGTTTAGTTATTCATTAACGACAGAACAGTATTCTAAAGTCTTACCTAAACCCTGAACTATATAGGTTGTTAAAAAGGTGGTGGATGTTATAGAGAATTACTTCTACAGCAATGGTAAAAAAAAAAAAAGTATGCTTTTCAGTCTGGTCAAGTACTCTCACAACTGACTCACCTGAACTCTGTGCAGAACATCCTCAGTTTGTGAAGGAGCCCGACAGACACATTACTGCTGAAATGGAGAAGGTGGTAGACATCCCATGCCAAGCTCGTGGTGAGTTTGTGCGTCTGTCCGTGTGTGTGTGCGTGTGTGGATGTGTTAGATAACACTCCTCTTCCTATGCCCCTGCAGGTGTTCCTCAGCCAGATATAGTGTGGTATAAGGATGCTGTGCCCATAAGCCCCGTGAAGACACCTCGTTACAGAGTCCTGGTGGGTGGCAGTCTGCAGATAAATGGACTGCTCCCGGACGACACCGGAATGTTCCAGTGTTTCGCTCGCAACTTAGCGGGAGAGATCCAGACGAACACGTACCTTGCTGTCACCAGTACGTCAAAGCACCATCTGGGCCTGTCATTAACTCTTGTCTTCATTCATTACACTTCTCCCGTACATTCATCTTCTTCCTTATCTGCTGTCAGATGTGTCATTTTATAAAGTCTGTGACTTATCAGTAGCTTTTGCTTGCAGAAAGAAGGGAAGATTAAAAAGAGTGATTATTCCAAGTTTAAGAGGGAACGATCGTAAGAATAATGGATTTTTTTGTCTGCACTGGACAGGTCTTTATTGTGTCCACCATTTATGTAATGCTTAATAGACAGCTTGAAAAGACATCTTTGATTTGGTCAAGTTAGGGAAGTTAGGGAGCAATGGCTCTTATATTTTTGTATTTAAATCCTCTGATGTGTGTGTGTGTGTGTGTGCATTTTTTTTTTTTTTATATATATATATATATATATATATATATATATAAAGCAGTTTTCTGCAAGGTTTAAGGTTAGGAATGGGGGATAGAATGTACAGTTCATCATTTTGCACAATATGCAAGAAGGTAATAATTTAAAAAATTCCCCTCTGGTGAAAATCACATTTTTAATTTTGACTATATGTCTGTGGTGTTTTTAATATGCTTTAAGACAAACCATGTGCAAATTCATAAGTCAACACCATTGCTGAGTATTTTCTGTTTAAAACTGCAGTGAACCAAAGACAGTTTGAAATCGCTTGTGTTTCTGATGTCACAAACTATACCTTGTAGCCAATCAGGACAACGTGTGGGTGGGCTTTAGCATATCATTAACTGTTGTGATGCAAGAGAAGCCAGGTCCTGGTATATTTTTTCTGTTGATATGAAAAATCGTGTACATTTAGCAATATAGCGGGTGAATTATGTATATGATGTATATAACGATGCTATATGATGAACTACACTCACCGGCCACTTTATTAGGTACACCTGTCCAACTGCTCGTTAACACTTAATTTCTAAGCAGCCAATCACATGGCGGCAACTCAGTGCATTTAGGCATGTAGACATGGTCAAGACAATCTCCTGCAGTTCAAACCGAGCATCAGGATGGGGAAGAAAGTTGATTTGAGTGACTTTGAACGTGGCATGATTGTTGGTGCCAGAAGGGCTGGTCTGAGTATTTCAGAAACTGCTAATCTACTGGGATTTTCACACACAACCATCTCTAGGGTTTACAGAGAATGGTCCGAAAAAGAAAAAACATCCAGTGAGCGGCAGTTCTGTGGGCGGAAATGCCTTGTTGATGCCAGAGGTCAGAGGAGAATGGCCAGACTGGTTCGAGCTGATAGAAGGGCAACAGTGACTGAAATAACCACTCGTTACAACCGAGGTATGCAGCAAAGCATTTGTGAAGCCACAACACGCACAACCTTGAGGCGGATGGGCTACAACAGCAGAAGACTCCACCGGGTACCACTCATCTCCACTACAAATAGGAAAAAGAGGCTACAATTTGAAAGAGCTCACCAAAATTGAACAGTTGAAGACTGGAAAAATGTTGCCTGGTCTGATGAGTCTCGATTTCTGTTGAGACATTCAGATGTTAGAGTCAGAATTTGGCGTAAACAGAATGAGAACATGGAACCATCATGCCTTGTTACCACTGTGCAGGCTGGTGGTGGTGGTGTAATGGTGTGGTGGATGTTTTCTTGGCACACTTTAGGCCCCTTAGTGCCAATTGGGCATCGTTTAAATGCCACGGCCTACCTGAGCATTGTTTCTGACCATGTCCATCCCTTTATGGCCACCATGTACCCATCCTCTGATGGCTACTTCCACCATGTCACAAAGCTCTAATCATTTCAAATTGGTTTCTTGAACATGACAATGAGTTCACTGTACTAAAATGGCCTCCACAGTCACCAGATCTCAACCCAATAGAGCATCTTTGGGATGTGGTGGAACGGGAGATTCGCATCATGGATGTGCAGCCGACAAATCTGCGGCAACTGTGTGATGCCATCATGTCAATATGGACCAAACTCCCTGAGGAATGCTTCCAGCACCTTGTTGAATCTATGCCACGAAGAATTGAGGCAGTTCTGAAGGCAAAAGGGGGTCCAACCCGTTACTAGCATGGGGTACCTAATAAAGTGGCCGGTGAGTGTATATCCACTGACGTTCTGAGTTGTTCAAAGTGTTACTAAGGATGCAGATTTTCAGAAGGCAGCTTTCTGACTCTGAGATGGCGAACGGGAACATGGTTTGTGTAACATAGCAACACATTATTAGCCGTTTGATAACGTAGTCAAGGGAAAGGCTAATCATATTAATTACTGTTATGTGACGTTAGAGAGCGATACATAAAACACATTACCATTCTGATTCATCTACTGTTTAATCCACTCTTCCACTTCTTCTTCTGAATCAGTTTCTGGTTCAAACATGTATGGCTGAATTAAACCAGTATTTCCACTCGCCATTTTGTAGCGTTTACAACGAGTGGATCAGGTAGTCCGAGCTGGTGTGAGTGATTAGCATATTCATATACTAAATTAAGTGAAATACAATCAAGCTATTTTAAGGCATGTGTTATTTTGGTGATCAAAGATGAGTTTTAAGGAATACAATTATTGACTACATGGGGGACTAAAAATTAGAGCAGTTCAAAGTAAATTATAAACCATAAATATTTAGTGTTATTTATATTTATATTAATGTCCTGAATAAGCTGTTTCACATAATAGATATTATAGTCCACAAGACAAAATATTACTTGAATTTACACAAATTTAAAAGGTTTTGTTGAATCTTAATATTGTATCGTGTTACCTGGATGATTAATGACTGTTTTTATGTTTTGATGGTTGTTCATGAGTCCCTTGTTTGTCCTGAGCAGATAAACTGAGCAAAAAATCCTCCAGGTTCCTCACATTCTTTGCTTTTCTAGCATCTTCTGCATATTTGAACCCTTTTCAACAGTGACTGTATGATTTTGAGATTCTGAGGACAATTGAGGGAATCATAGACAATTAGGTGAAGGTGAAAACATTCACTGGTGCTTAAGATGGCAACACGATGCTTTAAGAGCCATGAGTTGTTTTCTTATTTTGTTTAAAGAATTTTTTTTTTTTTTGTGTTAGTACTGCCCTTTAAAAGCCAAATGAGATATTCACGTCCGATTCTATCATCCAATTAAAAAAGTTTAAACTCACCGGCTCTTATTACAAGGGGTATGAAAACTAATGAGCAGAATTGTATACTGATGGGGGAAAAAGTGCACACATGTATCAGATTGTAAATCCATCTGTGTTTACAATATTTAATAAACCAAGCAAAGTTGCTACTGTGTATCAGTGGATGTTACAGAGCATATTTGGTGTTTTATTTAGTCATTTACTAGAACAGAGAGCGGGCAACAGAGCGACGTGGTGAGAAAGGAACATGGCCTAGAAGAAAGCATTGATGCTCAATGTAATGAACTGTTGTTTTTTGAGTGATTACACTTGTTAAATCGAGACTGTTAAAACTGGACTGGAGCATACATGGATGGATTGGATCGAATCGGTAGCAGAATATGTTTCCAGATCATTCCGTAACAATTGAATTTTCTCTACAAGGACAATAAATCCAGAAGTCGCCTGCAATTAGGAACCAGCCAACAGTCCTCGCAAAGAAAATTGCTTTTATGAACTTACTAAATGTCTTCAGGAATATCTAAAAATAGAAGGATCTGTTAGGTTTAGATGTAGAAGTTGAGTTGGAAAATATTATTAGCTCAGTAAGACAACAATAGAAGTCAATGGAAAGTACCCAGTTTGTGTGTGTTTGTGTGAATATGTGCATATTTGTCTTACCAGCCTCTCAATCTGCTGCAGGTATCGCCCCGAACATCACGGCCGGCCCCTCTGACAGCGCTGTGATTGATGGCATGTCTATCATTTTACACTGTGAGACCTCAGGGGCCCCGCGGCCCGCAATCACATGGCAGAAAGGTCAGTCTCCAATCAGTCATCTCTCTCAGAGAAAGATGCTCATCAGTGCCTCGGACATCAATGTATCTATGGAAGCTTAGGGATGTTGGCTAAATCAAGTGTTCAATCAACGTTGTTCTGATGAGCTGGGGACCGTCTTGTCTGTTTGATCTTCGTTTTCATTTCTCTCTCTCTCTCTCCCTTGTGTTTCGCCATCCCTCCGTCTTTGCACAGCTGAGCGGGTTCTGGCAAGCGGCTCTGTGCAGTTGCCGCGTTTCACTTTGCTGGAGTCTGGCAGTCTTCTGATCAGCCCCTCTCACCTGTCTGACGCCGGATCCTACACCTGCATGGCCAGTAACTCCCGTGGGATTGACGAAGCCTCGTCCGATCTGGTGGTGTGGGGTGAGTGTATGGCTCGTCGTCTCACGCAGAGTGACTAGAAAGGACTGAAATGTCATGTGTTAACCATCAAGTACATTACAAAGTAATAACATATTTTCCTTACATCTTGAATAGTTCAACTTGAACTAACCTTGATTTGTCATAACATTCGTCATACTATCGGATATTTTAAGACCTTGACACACAGTCATGAGGGTCTGCAGTTGTATGTTTTTTGTGCATATTATTTTTTTTTTATTATTTTTTTTTTCTTTTTTTTTTGTCGTTTTGTTATATTTTGTGTTGTTTTTTGTTTTGAGTTGTTTTGTTTCTATGTGCTGCTGACATAATTTTTATGATCGCACCACATGACTGATTTTTTGGGGGGGTTTTTTGTGTTTTGAGTCATCTTTTGTTTTGTGTTTTGTTTTTGTTGTTTAATTTTGTCTTTTGTTTTGTTTTGTGTTTTGTTTTGTTTCTGCATGTTGATTTCACCACATCATTTTGTTGATTGCACCACATGACTGAGTTTTTTAGTTTTTTTGTGTTTTGAGTCATCTTTTGTTTTGTGTGTTGTGTTTTGTCTTTGTTGTTTTATTTTGTGTGTTGTGTTTTGTTGTTTTATTTTGTGTTTTGTTTTGTGTTTTGTTTTGTTTCTGCATGTTGATTTCACCACATCATTTTGATGATCGCACCATATGACTGAGTTGGCTGACTTTTTAAAAATATGTATAAGCAATATAGGGTTGTAGATGTTTTGATCATTTTTGTTTAAAAAAAAGATGCCATAGTTTCTTTACGTTGCAACAATATTAAAAAAAAAGTGATGGAGTAGGTGAATACTTTCTGATTATGCCTTTCCCCCCATTCATTCTTAATTGCCCCCCACCAATTGAGGTGGGGGGACAAGGAAGACATGGCCACTCGCTGTAACTTTGCCCAGCCCGTACTCATCCCAAGGCGTCATACATGTGACGCTTTTGACATTTCGTCGAAATCTTACGCACATGGCATCCTTTAGCGTCAATATGAGACGCAGAACCCAAGGCGTCATACAGGTGACGCTTTTGACATTTCATCTAAATCCGACGCACATGGCATCGTTTAGCGTGAATATGAGACGCAGATCCCAAGGCGTCATAACCGTAACCCGACCCCAGACCTAAACCTACCCATAACAGTGCGTGTTATATTGACGCTAAAGGATGCCATGTGCGTAAGATTTCGACTAAATGTCAAATGGCGTCACCTATATGACGCCATAGGATGAGAATGTGTTGCTTTGCCTGTGGGTGTCGCTGTTGGACAGTGTTACTTTAGAAAATCAATTCACATTTTGTAATATATTTTCGTTGTTTTATTTTTGTAATATGGATTACTTTCTCATCCAATTTTTTGAGGAGGCACTGCCTCTCTTGCTTCCTAGAAGGAAACACCCCAAATATACTTCTTTTTGTCACAAGGGATGGTTGTTACAGAAATTGGAGGTGGTAATCAATGTAATCGATCACGGCACTACACTGTGATTTGTGTGTGCAGCTCGAACACGAATCACTAATCCACCTCAGGACCAGAGTGTGATCAAGGGCACCAAAGCAGCCATGACCTGCGGGGTGACCCATGATCCCAGCGTCACAATCAGGTACAACCTCGACCATCCTCTCCATGTCTTTGTCAACGCTGTGTCAACTCTGTCTAAATATCTATTGTCTCTCTCTCTCCCTGCCTTAACACTCCATCTTTGATTAACACTAGCTTGTTCCTTCACTTCCTGTCCTGTGTGTTTATTAAAATTCAGTCTCATAAGACTTGATTTAACTGTCACCTGCTGGGCTGTTGTTATTCATTTGATCAGGGGAAATGGATGAATATGTAAACAAAGCAATAACTTAGATGGAGACTTTAATTAAACGCAAGACAGATGAGATTAAATGGGGAAACGATGTGGCTGCAATTAAGAAGTGTTGATGTGTATGTGTGAGAGGAGAGCATATGTACAGGCCAATGTTGTGTGTGTGTGTGTGTGTGTTTGTGGGTGTGTGTGTTATTTAAGTAAATAGCTTTTCCATGTATTGTTGCTATGAACAAGAAGTAAATGGACCTCCGTTGTTTACAGGCACATCTGGGAAAAAGGTGGAACGGCTATTGATGTGAAGTCGACTCCCCGCTTGCGTCTCGACTCCAACGGCACCCTGCATATATCTCAGACCTGGTCGGGGGACATTGGGACCTACACCTGTAAGGTCACCTCTGTGGGAGGCAACGATTCTCGCAGCGCTCACCTGAGAGTCAGGTACCCGTCAAAGTACACGCCAGTTACCCACTCTCTGTGTGCTTCGCCTTCTTACATTGTATCTGTGAGCTTTGTTTTTCTATTGGGATTTAAAGAACCGAGGCAACGGGTTGTTGGGAATGCACAATGAATAGTAAACAAAACATCCAAAATTCTTTCCTTTTCTCTTTCCCCTTTTTTATCAATGTTTCATTGTTTCAAGTACGGAAGTGTATTGTGTTTTATCTGCTTGATAAATAATGGTGCATTGGCAAAGCAGTTGAGGCTAAATTTATTTAAACAAGAGAGACAAAGTTTATTATAAAAACTCTGCTTATCTCTCACAGTTTGGTTTCCTTTATTGACATGACAAACAATTGTGCATTTGTGTTGCCAAATCGTTTGCAGATTAGCAAAATAGCAGAAAAATAAGTTACATAAAGTGAAACAGTGCTAAAACAGTTTATGCTACCATTAAAAGTTTGGGGTCAGTACATTTTTTAAAAAGAAATTAATACATTTATTCAGCAAGGATGCATTAAATTGATCGAAAGTGACAGTAAAGGCATTTATAATGTAACAAAAGATGTCTATTTCGAATAAATTCTGTTCTTTTTAACTTATTTCTTTTGAAAATAATTAACAGCATAAAGGTTTTCAACGCTGATAATAATGAGAAATGTTTCTTGAGCAACAAATCATCATTATTAGATTGATTTCTGAAGGATCATGTGACACTGAAGACTGAAGTAATGATGCTATAAATTCAGCTTTGATCACAGGAATACATCACATTTGAAAACATATTAGAAAAGGTTATTTTAAATTGTAATAATATTTCACAATATTACAGTTTACTGTATAAAGGCAGCCTTGGTGAGCATAAGAGACTTCTTTCTAAAACATCTTATACCGACCCCACAAAATTGAATGGTAGTGTATATTTTGAACAGAAAGAAAAGTTTAATTGTTATGTAAAATGTGTGAATGATTAATGATCACTCGGTCTCTCTCTCTCTCTCTCTCTCTGCAGGCAGTTGCCTCACGCTCCAGAGAACCTCATCGCCACCCTGAGCAGCTCTGAGAGAAGAACCATCAACCTGACCTGGGCCCAGGCCTTTGACGGGAACAGCCCGCTCATCCGTTACACCCTGGAGGTGTCCGAGAACAGTGAGTTTTCTGGCCTGCTGTTTTTTGTCATCACTCTTCACTCGTCATTCAGCTCCAGAGTCCACTCTCAATGTCTCTGTTGGTGACAGACGCACCATGGACCGTCCTCTTGGCCAACATCGATCCAGAAGCCGCCAGCGTGATCGTGGGGGGGCTCATCCCGGCACGCTCTTACCAGTTCCGCCTGTGTGCCGTCAACGATGTGGGGAAGGGACAGTTCAGCAGGGAGACGGCACGGTGAGTGTGGCAGTCAAAAAGCCAGACACTTTAGCTCACCTTTTCTGTTATCACAGTTGAGCCTGAAGCTTAGGACATCATACTGTGAGATCTAATGTTAACAGAATGATTGCTTTTTAAACATTTTCAAGGAACAAAGTGTTAACACAGACAGATATTTCAGTGGTTACCAAACTGGGGTACGCGTACCCCTGCCCTGGGGGTACGTGAGGTGACAGAAGGTACGCGTACAAAATACTTTGAGTCTAGCCGTTCGTTTAATTCTACCCCACAATAAAATAACATAAAAACCGAGCATGTATTTCTAACTGGCAAAATGGCTTAAATACATGACATCCAATCAAATGACCTTCATCTTTTGCAGTGAAAACTGAATGCATCCACACAAGCTGCATGCATACAGATTGCGTGCAGAGTACCATTTTGCCTTACCAAATCGCGCTACATTACTGTCGTTCTCGACAATGCACATTTGTAAAAGTGGTGATTTAGTATGTACTCACATGAAGAACAAATACAGACACAGAGTGGATTGAGATTGATTTAAGACTCAAACTTTCTTTGATACAAATACATACCCTGTGTGAGTTCTTGTATTTAATGTTAATAACGACGAGCAAGAATGCAATTGTTCCCAAATAGGCCTACACACGATTGCAAAGGTGATTATAATAAAACAGTTCAACAAATAAAACGTGCATTTTAAACATAGTACTGTCAGTATTTACTCTATTTTGCAATGAAATAATAGTTCCAACAAAAGACACAGCAGAACTGCAGCACACATCGGTGTTTCGTGAACGATTCTGCAGCTTTGAACGAATCGTGAGTCAATCATTCAATGATTCATTCAAAAATACAGCTAGTTGCTTCGTTACTGAATGAATGACTCGATGACTCGCTCATTAAGACAGTGACTTACCGCCACCTACTGGCCGTTTTAGTTTAATATTTAAAAGTATCACTTCGTTTTAACCATCATTGCATATTTCTCTATTGAACATTTTTTATATAAAACATTGTTTATTTTATAAAGTTATTCATAAAGGTAAAAAAAAAAATGCATTGGAAAATCAATTTAGGGGGCAAATATTTTCCCTTAATGGAAAAGGTATGACTGCAGTCTAAGTGGAAGAGAGGGGGTACGCAAAAGGATGGTAAACCCCTCAGTGGGTACGCCACTTTAAAAAGTTTAGGAACCACTGGACTATGGCATGACGTTTGGTCTTTATTACAGCTTATTTAGGTTGAGGACTGCACACTTCCATAGAAAGAGACTGACATGGAAAGCGAACTGACACGGTTCATTTGTACATTACATGCCGTTTAGGGCCAAGTCATTTTTTTTTTTAATGAAATGCACAGTAATATGCAGACAAGGAAAAAAAGGTATTTAAATAATGGCGCTTGAAGCTCTAACGCCGTGCCTACGCAATGCGACAAAAGCAAATATAATCCATTATAATCTGTGATGCTGTCTACACTGGATGTGGTGCGGCGTGACTTGACATGACAAATTCCTGACAGTAGACTGATGCCTTGCTCTATTTCTGATGTATTTAAAGCGATCACACTACTTTTGGCACAATGAACAAATTAATTTGCAACAGTCGCTTTGTCGTGTCTAGTGTAGACATGATGTAAGCGTATGGGTACATTAGGTTTAAGGTGTAAGGGAAGGGTCAACAGTGTAATTACTTACAGCTGTAATTACATTGAGGTATTTTTAAATATAAATACTGTGTACAAACAGGTACGTACTAAATAAGTGCATTGAATCAACTGATTATTTTAAAAGCTAGTAGGCCTACATAGTAGTTAAAGACACTTACAAATAGATTTGATGCCACTGGTGATCCTCATTGCTAAGAAAACCGTTGTTCCCTTACTTCCAGAAGTGAATATCAGCCAATCAGATTGAAGGTACTGAGATTTTACAGTACAACGCTTTCCATCAGACGGTCAGTTATCAGGGTTTCCTGGGGTGTCCTAAGTACTAGCGCAGACATGTCCACGAGAATTGGAATTAAGCGTAGAAGAATAGCCATAAAAGCCTGACAAAAGCTGGAAGACTTTCTTCTCGCAGACCCTCGTGAGGAGGGAGTGCATTATTCAGCTGAATCGCAGCCTGCAGTGCTGTGAGAAATGGAACTGTGCACTGAGAGACTTTAACAGCTTTTGTACAATCTCTCTCAACTCTGTCTACTACAGCATTACAAAGAGCGCCAAACGCCTTCAAACGTGCTCCGATCCCACAGGAACGCCTGTGACGTCTGAGACGCACACACACACGCGCGCGCACGTAACCCTGCCTCAAAGATGCCCCAAAAACCGAGAAAATGCCAAACAACATTTCTGCATGAATGCAATGTTTTAGCATTAATATTCGTATCTGGTTGTGTCTTAAGGGATCCTGCTATGACAGAAGCAGTCGTTCACAGATATTTGATTCTCGTAATCTGATAGAACAGTTACATTTGGAGTTTCTTCGGATCAGCTTTTGTATGCTGCATTACAGCTGGAGGGAGACTGATTGAAAATGGAAAATGGAAAAAGTCAAGCTCAAATCAATGTTTGAGGATGAGATCTGAAGGCATGTGGGAAGTAGTAAACATTATTTGCCCGTCTGCAGCTTCCTGCGCATGCACAGCTGTGGCAAATCAATAATCTGCCGCCCAGGATACCAAAGTCCTCGACGGACTTACAAAAAACAAACTGGGAAAATATTAGAAAAAAGAAAAAAAATTTGTAGCTGATGCAATACCACGTCAAGAGCTAACATTCCTGGGGGCGAAAATGCATAACACACTATTATGAGAATGCCATATTGTTCTTGAACACAGTGGTCAAAGTGGTGGACTTCGGGGAGGTTTCGTCATTTGACACCTAATTTATAATTTAGCATATGAAAAACGGTCAAATGGTCAAGGTTTAGCTGCTTATAGCATTGCTGCTGGATGCTGTAACTGCAGGCAATATCGTGAAAGATTATTACGAATTAAAATGGCTGTTTTCTATTTAAATGTGTTTTAAAATGTAATTTATTCTTGTGATGTCAAAGCTGAATTTTCAGCATCATTACTCCAGTCTTCAGTGTCACATGATCCTTCAGAAATCATTGTAATATGCTGATTTGATGCTCAAGAAACATTTCTTATCATTTTCAATGTGGAAAATGATCAAAATCAATGTTTCAATTGTGCTGCTTAATATTTTTGTGGAAACCGTGATCACTTTTTTTTCCAGGATTCTTTGATGAATAAAAAGTTCAAAAGAACAGCATTTATTTGAAATGGGATCTTCTGAACATTATAAATGTCTTACTGTCTCTTTTAAACAATTAAATGCATCCCTGCTGAATGAAAGTATTAATTAAATTTTTTTTTTTAAACTTACTGACTTCAAACATTTCAATGATACTGTACATATTTGCACATTTACATAATTTCGATTCATCCTCCTAGTTCAGATATTTGTTCAGATTCATTCACTGATTCGTTTAAATTACATATTTACTCCAATAGTTGGTGATAAATAAGCATGTTATAGGTGAGTTATTGAATTGATTTGAACTCAACTCCCTTGAACATAGATGGCAGATTTAAAAATCATGTAGCCTATCAGAGCAAGCAGCTGCCAGTGAGATGAATATGAATGCTAACAGGTATTATAAACCTCCCTGATTCTGTCAAACGCACCCCCCCCCCCCCCCCCCCAAAAAAGGAAAAATTACCATCCGCTCATTCCCACAGACTCTGAGCTCATCTCACACCAGATCTATTCTCTCAACTAACAACTTCCACTCATTTTGCAACTTGCAGATCAGAAGACATTCTTCTGTCAGCGCGTTCAGACGGGGGAACCCGCAGAGGTGGGGGTGACATAACAGCACTGCGCCGCTCAAGGATCCGCGCCTATTTCTTTGATCCTAAAACACTGCGCTTTATCTCAGCCACAGAACTGCAGCTCTCACGCAGGAGATATCAAGATGTCAAGTTAAATAGATTTAAGAGGAGTCTTTCTGGATTTTTTTGTACTCTGTGTCATTAGCCAATTTTGGCTGTGGCGTCTTTGATCATCTCACGTTGAGTGAAAGCATGTATCTCGAGGGCCACTACTCGAAATGCAGCCAGCTCTCAGACGGCTTCTGAGATGGAGAATCAAAGTCCTTAATCGGTATTCACCGGCAACTGGTGCATTACAAGGACACACAGATACAGTCAGCATATATGTGGTCAATGGGCCCTATTTTAATGATCTAGGCGCATGGTCTAAAGCAAGCTGGGCGTGTCCGAATCCACTTTTGCTAGTTTAACTATGGGAAAAAATGGTCTAAAAGGGTTGTCCCTATTCTCTTAATGAGTAATGGGTGTGTTTTGGGCGCATGTGCAATAAACCAATCAGAGTGTCATTTTCCATTTCATTTAAAAGCCAGTTGCGCGCGCACCATGGCGGATTCGCTATTTACATGGTGGAATTTGCAAGCGAAAAGACTGAACGCTTCTCCAGAGAGAAAACGGATCTGCTTGTGCGCGTCCATACGCAGACCATCTACGGGACGAGCCGGATTCTACCAAATCTTTATGTACACAATATTCATATTTTACATTGTAATCCTTTTATTTTTAATATTTGGCATGTTTGTGTGCTGCTGCGCGTCCCTGTGTGTGTAATAAGCTGAGTGTACGCGCGTTGTGGACCCGCCTATAGGCTCATATTACTAATGTGCACTTTAAAGGTGCTCTAAGCGATGTCACGCGTTTTTTTAGGCCAAAACATTTTTTGTCACACAGCAAACATCTCCTCACTAACCGCTGGCTGCCTGTCCCCTGAACACACTGTAAAGAAACGCGATCTCTGTAGACAGCCCAGGCTCCACAAACAGCAACAAAAACAAACTGAGCTAACCCGCTCCACGAAACATGACAAACAGTTCCAGCCAATCACCGACAAGAAGGACTTGGGGGCGGGGTTTGGGGGGTTAGTGCGCGGATGAGGAGGAGGGAGGGTCTAGGTAGCCTCCGTTTTGTTTGACAATACTTTAAACGTCAACAAGAAGTGACGTCACCCGACATCGCTTAGAGAACCTTTAAATAACGATAAAAATACTGCGCCATTGACTTTAGACCAGGTTTTTGTTGGTCAATGGCGCAGTCTATTTCAGTTGCCTCAAAATAGCAATGCGCCTGAACACACCTCGCTTTCAGACCAGACTGTTTTTTTTTCATGGGTGCACAAATAGTTGCAAATACATTTGCTATTTAAACGACGTGGCGCAGGACGTGAAAAAGAAAACTGCTTGGACTGAAACTAGCAAAAAACACTTGCGCCACACCTGGCGCCACATTGCGCCATGTGTATGATAGGGCCCATTGTCATAAATGGGTTTACATCTGAGCTAGGAATATTGTAGATCTGGTTTTTGCACCATAACGTTCCTTATTTTTTCTCAAAATCATACAACCTTGCTTATTTCCAGGTTAAAATAATAGCACAAAAAAACAAAACTCACATTTTCAATGAGGTCTGAGACAGCTAGACCTTGCTGCATGCAATATTAATCTTCCAGTGATTCCTCTCTCTCTCTCTCCATCTTTCTTTTAAATGATACATTTTGTATTTTTGCCTCTGTATTCGATGGTACACTAAAACAAGGCAGTAATTGGGTGGAGAGCGAGGTAACCGACTCAACCCTGTGTCACATGGCCATTCCACTTTCTCTTTTAATCTCTTTTTTTGGCTCTTTCTCCCAATTCCCTGTTTTTAGAGTACCATTACCGGAGGAGCCCCCAAGCGCCCCTCCTCAGACAGTGATAGCCAGTGGCCGAACCAACCAGTCCATCATGATCCAGTGGCAGCCGCCCCCTGAGAGCCACCAAAACGGGCCGCTTCAAGGCTACATCATCAGGTGAGAGATCTCTGAGAGACTCTCCTTTACACAATCAAGCTGCTCTCAGCAGAACTTCATCTTCTAGAGTAGACCGGGTCTAGCCTGCATGGTTCAAGTCCCATTGGAACCCCACTCTGTGAGAGCTCCTATATTTGAGTCTCAGAAGTCATGGGACAGATGCTTTTTCAATGTCTCATACTATTCCCACCATGCCGCTCAGGTACTGTCTGTCTGGATTACCGGTGGACTGTCAGATGAAGAACATCACTAACCCAGACCAAACAAATCTTCTGCTGGAGGACCTCATCATTTGGACCAACTACGAGATTGAGGTGGCCGCTTATAACGGGGCAGGCCAGGGCGTCTACAGCCCCAAAGTCACGGAATGGACCCTACAAGGCGGTGAGGACCTTGAGAGTATTTTATAATCAACAGATTTCCCAGACAGCAACATAGTGTCAGCCCAGATCCGGGCCATATCTGGTTCATGTGAATTCAACGAGTACCAGATGTGGGCCGGATCTGGGCCGATACTATGTTGCTGTCTGGGTTTGGCGTAAGATTTACTAAACGGCAAATTGCCGTGAGAGCGCAATCCCAAACACAGAAGCAGCCGGATCATTTCCATAAAGACCAACGCAATCTACAAAGAGCAATGCAAATTAGCGTCTGGTTTAAGATTTTTTTTGGGCGGTAAATATTGGCGCAAACACCAGTAAATTGACGAGTGCAAACTTTAGTAAATTGCCTTGCATGGTTAATTTAAATACTCTCCTCCCATAAATTGTGTCTGAAAAGGAAACTCATACAAATGCATATGCAATAAGGTCAACCGCAAAAGTAATTGAGTCCGCGCCTTTTTATCGCTAATTTTTCACTGTGTCTTTAGTAAACCCTGACAGTAATTTTTAACACCAAAAGACAGAGCCGGATTATCCATAAGGGCACTTGGGCCAGTGCCCAGGGCACCAACCATTCACAACCACTAGGGGGGCACCACATGACACAAGCTTTAAAAATATTTTTCGTAAATTGTTATATTATTAATTCTCGAAAGACCATACATAACTCGTTTATGAACACTAATTTAACAATAATAATAATAATAAATTATAAATAAATAAAGATTACATGACCATTATCACTCCCCCTCCCCAATCTGTCAGAGTTGAGTTGGTCCACAACAAGTACGCGCAAATGTGTCATTTTTTTAACGGCTACAGACCTCCCCAATCTGTCAGAGTTGAGTTGGTCCACAACAAGTATGCGCAAATGTGTCATTTTTTTAACGGCTACAGAAAATGAATCTAAATTAAAAATGGACTGACGTCAATTGAGGGGTTTTGCAAAAAGAAAGTTAAAGAAAGACAAGGATGCTAGACGTTTAGCTACAATTCAAAATGTTCCAGGGATCGAAAGTTTTTTTTGTGAGAACATCACAGGAATTGCGATCACTAGCAACGCTGAGTCTGACGAAGCCGGAGCGAACTGTGGAGACTGGAACAAAGAAATGGACTTCGGGGATGTAGTTGACACCTTTGCTTGCGCAAAAATCAAGGAAAAAGCAGTTCTGCTAAACTTAATACATGAAAACGTTTTACCAGATTTAGTGCTACACTTATTGTCTCTTATTTGTTCCCCACTAAATAATGTTGTTGTTTTTTTCACTAAATGTTCAGATTTTATACAATTATTGTGCACTTGTGATTTTTCTAGACTAAATATTACTGCTGAGTTACCCACTAATCTAGTTTATAATAGAATTTAATTTTTGTCATAGGTTATGTGATCATTTTTTTGATTTGTTGTTTTTCTTTATAATGTAGATTGTGTTTAACACAAAATAGTGATTATCAGTTCAACACACATAGTTATAGAAATTCTACTTGATTAAAAAAAAAACTGCGCTGGTATCGGATAGTATCGGTCAATACTCAGAATTTTTGGTATCGGATCGGTTCAGAAAAAATGGTATCGGGTCATCCCTAATATTTTCTGGTAGGCTATATCTAAGTTACCCAGGAGCTCTGTTGACATAGGCTTAGCTAACGTTAGCTACAGCTTGATGAATTGAGTTGAACACAGCAGGAGAGAACGCAACATTAGCCAGCTAGCTAAAGCTCTGGTGGAAAATGATTAGCTAACGCTACGGAGGCCATAATATTTTTGACTCATGGCTGAAGTTAAGTTTCTCCCACTCTCCCCAGGTTGGCAAAAAATGCATCTCAAAATGCATCAGATTGATGCTTTAAAATATGGAATATTTAAAATTTTCTTACGGGGGGGCATGCCCCCGGACCCCCCTAGAGGGGTAATAACCTTCTCACCTTTTTCACCCCGACCCGTTTTCATGCCTGTAAAGGTAAGAAACCTGATAGATTTATCATTATTTTTGGGGCAAACGTGAATTGACGCTGTCAATTAATTGATGTACATTTTAAATTGAGATATTTGAATATAGGGGGCCTTTTGAGGAATAGTGCCCAGGGGCACCACACTGTCTTAATACGGCCCTGCCAAAAGAGGGTTTGCATTGGCGCAAATGGTTAGTAAATTTGGCCCTAAATGCCTAATAAATATCTCCATATATGTAAGGACATTGATTCTTTCAAATCGCTTCAGTTAAAATATATAATCTGTTACTATAAAGGTACAACAAACACTCAAATGAATTACATTATTTTTTTATTTGTTTTGTTTGGAAAATGTTTTATTCACAAGCAAAAATTCCCTACTTTTTTTTACATTTCTTTGTAATATATATATATATATATATATATATATATATATATATATATATATATACTGTATATATATATAAAGGAATATTATTATTTTTTGTAATGGGGTAAAATGCAGTTACATGTTTCCATCCAACATGTGGGTCGCAGCTAAATAATGTTTTGGTCATTAAAAAATAGATAATTAAATATTTATATGATTTGAACAGATGTAATATTTAATTTTAAATTAGATTTCTTTGTATAATTTAATATTTCTGATCACTTTTTTTCTTTCAGTAACTTGGGTAACAGGGTTGAATAGTTAAGCCATCAACATGACAGTTTGTGTTAAAATTGAGAAAATTAATGGAATGATTTACTTGTCTTCTCATCATGCTGAGAAAATAATGTCACCTCTTGTTTGTCACAATTTTAAGGGATATTAAATTGTTTGTAATGGGTGAAAAAAATCATGCATTTACAGGTTCACACACAACATGAAGGTACACAGCCAAATATATATGTTTTTGGTCTTGAAATCATATTCATATAATCATATTCATACCAAATTTAAACAGATTATGTAAAAAATATTGACATTTTTATGGTTGAATACAGATCCGTGAGGTGTGACAGATCAAAATCACCTATTTAAAATTGCTGCTAGATCCATTTTTAGATAAGATAACAGTGTATACACTATGTCTAATAGTTCTCACAAAAAGAAAAGGATGGAATTATGGTCTCTGTCTCTTTTTCAGTCACCGTCTGCTCTTTGATTTCCCTCACCATCTCATCTCCTCAAATCTTCTCTTTTCAAGTGCCCACGGTCCCACCTGGGAACGTCCAGGCAGAGGCTGTCAACTCCACCACAGTCCGTTTCATGTGGAGCGCCCCGAGTCCACAGTTTATCAATGGCATCAACCAGGGATATAAGGTGAGCGTCCATTCACTGCCCTCTATTGGTCAAGCATGGGACTGCAGTGCCTTTTTTATTGTAATGGTTTCATTACTTCCAATATGTCATGCTGAGACAGCAGCAGGATTCACATTGGCTTGTGCTAAGCGATGGTGGTCACATCTGTCCGGTTTTTTTTTTATGTCAGCTGTTGGCATGGCAACCAGGCCACGAGGAAGATGTTACCTTGGTTACTGTGAGACCCAATTTTCAAGACAGTGTTCATGTGGGTTACATCACCGGACTGAAGAAGTTCACCGAGTACTTGACTTGCGTGCTGTGCTTCACTACGCCAGGAGATGGTCCTCGCAGCACTCCGCAGCGCATACGCACCCATGAAGACTGTAAGTGTCCTTTTTTACGTATCCGTCTCTACACATAACGATGCTCACTTCAGGCTTGCATGTGTCTGTTTGAAAAGACTCAGTGTGGGTGTCTGTATTCTCAGCCCCAGGACCTGTAGGTCACCTGAGCTTCACAGAAATCCTGGACACTTCCCTCAAAGTGAGCTGGAAAGATCCGCCTGAGAAGAACGGCATCCTCACAGGTACCCGTACCAGAAAAATCTTGATTTCTTCTGATCTTCGGAAGTGAGTGTATTCTCGACCGCTTTCTGTCTCGTGCTCGCAGGGTATCGCATTTCCTGGGAGGAATTCAACAGGACGAACACGCGCGTCACGCATTACCTGCCGAACATAACGCAGGAGTACCGGGTCACCGGTTTGACTGCACTCACTACATACACCATTCAGGTGGCCGGGATGACCTCCAAAGGTCAAGGTCAGCTGTCGTCCTCCACCATTTCCTCTGGAGTGCCACCAGGTCAGTTTCTACTCATTCAAAGTCATGTTTTGATTTGTCGATACCGTCATGCCATCATTTTCCAGCAAAAGTGTTGAATTTGTAGCTGCTGTATTATTATAATGACTATACTATCCCCAGCTGTTATTTCAAATAGATTTAAATTTGTGTTCATAAGATCTAATTTATGTTTTGTGTGTGTTGGGGCCAGTAGAAATCTGAACAAGTGAGCACACTGTGAAAAATGATTTTCATGATTTATCACAACTTTTGTTCTTTTGTCAAATGAGCTGAGATAATTAATGTGGTTTTAGACAACATAATATTTTGAGTTTCTGTATATTAAACCAATTTTCTTCATTGTATTAAAGGCCCACTGAAGTGCCTTGGAATGCGCAGCTTTGTATGATGCGTTGATGTAATTTCCACTGAAACAGGAAGCATATTGAATGGCCCCTCCCCCTTTTCAAATAGCCAATAGCGTTTAGTTTACCTCACAGACTCCAAGTCGTACTTGCAAGCACCATGGAAGTTATTCCGAGCGCTGATGATACGTTGGATTCAGTCGTAGAGGTGTGACTAAATTCTAGCCATTTCGTTCTTTACCAACTTACAGTTGGAAAACAGAATAATATGCAATAAGGTGGCCAGGTGGTATTTATAGCATAGGGGGCGGGACACTTTAGATTCTAGAGAGCATTTGATTGGACAGTAGATAGTAGACAATAGAAGCTGAAGTCCGCGGTGATGTCAAAAAAATCTGTGATCATTTTAACAGAAGTGGGAGATTAAGTTTTGAATGCTTATATCTCCTAAATGCAAATTTTGCCATTGTTTTGGAACACACCAGCTTATTCATAACCTTAAGGCTAACATATTCATACTAAAAGCTAAAAAAAACTTACATTTTGATTTCAGGGGGCCTTTAATTCCAATTTTTAATTTCAATGAATTAAAAATGTTAAGGCATCCAGGTAACTTACTTTTTTAAGTTAAACCAACAATTTTTTGTCTTACAGTGCAAGCAATAAAAAAATTAAAAAAAACTTTACTGTTTACTGTGCTTAAATAGTCAACCGGGTTTTACATTCCTTAGGATGTTAACTTTAACTGTGTGCCCTTATTAGCCTTCCTATCGGCGTTAATGAAGGCACGCTGAATATGATGGCGTTGTGCATTAATATTCATAATCTTCAGCCACCTCTTAGACACAAGCAAGAGACTAAACACAGTGGCCCTCATTTATCAAAAGTGCGTACACCAAATTTCCAGCGTACACCTGGCGTACACCCAAAACCACGGTGACTTTGAGATTTATCAATATGGACTTTGGCGTACGGCACGCTCAAATCCTACGCCAGCTCAGGAGGTGGTGTACGCACGTTTTGAGTTAGTGCGGAAATGTGCAGACAAACAATTCCTAACACCACAAAACGCACTGACAAACTAAAAGATATTATATATTATGACCCACAGTAAAAAACAACAACAACAACATACTTGGAGTTATAAGGTTCTATCTGACATTTTTGTCAAAATTGAGTTATTCACATATTCTTATTCTGTGACAACTTATTTACATTATGTGATGTGTTTTTTTAAATTGTGTCCATTGTGGGACTTTTTATTGAAAAAACAAAAAGGTTCTATCTACAAAATCGAACTCTAACTTGGCTCTATAAGGTTCTATCTGCGTGAGCCAATCAGCACTTCGAATGCACAGAAGAGGACCAATCAGAATCAACTTTATATGTCATGTCGCAGGCTTTTTCCTTGAAGACAAAAAGAAACCCCATAAAGGCATAATGCTATACATTTACAGTAAATTAAATATTCACTAAATTGTGTAGTGTTATGAAGTGGCTTCAATTTGACCATTTTCTTTATAGTGTATTGGTTATTATTATTAATTATCAATGAGGTTATTATTAATAACTATTATTATTATAGTTATTATTATCTGAATTATACAAATATGCAGTGGGTAAATTGAATATTTAAAAAAAACATTTAACATGCAAGTGTGTGTGTGTGTGCGCGAGTGTGTGAAAATGTGTGTGTGTGCGAAAGTGTGTGTGTGACTGTGTGTGCGAGTGTGTGAAAGTATGTGTGTGTGTGTGTGTGTGTGTGTGTGCGCGCGCGCGCGCGTGTGTGTGTGTGTGAAAGTGTGTTGGTGTGTGTGTGTGTGTGTGTGTGTGTGTGTGTGTGTGTGTGTGTGTGTGTGTGTGTGTGTGTGTGTGTGTGTGTGTGTGTGTGTGTGTGTGTGTGAAAGTGTGTGACTGTGTGTGTGTGAGTGAGAGTGTGTGTGTGTGTGTGTGATTAAAAAATTAGTCTGACATTTTTTGTGATCATAATAGTCAGTGAATAATTTTTCAATGATTATTAAACTTTATGAATTAATTTGCTGAAGCATGTCGATTTTCTTGTAGTTTTTAAAGTCTTGAAATGTCTTAATTTTTACAATTTTAAGCCTTAAAGGTCAAATAGTTAACAATTTCATTGATGGGGTCTTAATTACAACAATAAACGTTAGCATGTTATTTCAGCCATACTGATGTCTAGAGAGAAAGCCATTTCACCTGGCCCACTTTAGCTGGAATAAAGTCCTGCTCAGATGTATTACAGTAGCTGCTTTCTGTCTAAACAAAAGAAAGATTAAAGTAACAATTTCTGCAATAATGTGTTTAATTACCCACCAAATTGGTAACGAAAATTAAGATTCTGCACTGGACAAAATATTTAGACCTACCTTGCTTAATTTGAAATGTCCTAAATACATGGAAGTGCTAAAAAATATGAAATAAATGTCATAGAAAGGATAAAATTTTACTTTCTAACACATGTTGAGACATTGTTACAACATTCATTTTATATTTAATGTTCAAATAATGTTTTGGCAGATAGAACCTTATAATTCTAAGCGAAAAGTGTTTTTTTAGAATTAGAAGGTTCTATCTGCGTTTGACCCATTCCAAAAAAAACCATTTACAAATTTGAGAGGATTTTGATATTGTATATTTAGAATACATTTAGGGTCCCTGTTATTTTCATGTTTGAAAGAAACTTGTTCCCCATATAAATTTTCCTATATGTAATGCAAAAACTTTGAAGCTCAATATCTCAAAACTGCTCAGAACGCAGATAGAACCTTATAATTCCAAGGGGACGCATAGTAATTATAAAATTCAGTGTTTATTTTTGTGCAACATGGACTTCAATGTTTAATTTGTGTGACTTTACCAAAGCATTTGATTTGTAGCCATATGTATTCCTTCAGTTGCGAGCCTGTGCGCTTTACCCTGACGTTTCATGGTTTGGCCCGGCAGGTGCGCACGGACTGGGTTCGGTAACGAAAGGCTTTCAATGACCAAAAAATAATTCAGACTGACAAAATAATAAAAAATACATTCTTCTTCTTTTAAATAATAATAATAATACAAATAATAATAATGACATTCTTCTTCTAAATAACAAAAAGCGTCATTAATAATACAAATCATACTAATAATAAGAAGAATATTACAAATTGTCATGCAATTATTAATGTGAATGAATGGTACTCCACATCACATCATCATCATCACTATTGTACACCCCAATACATGTAACGTGATTCGAAATTGAATGCTAATCATAGACTGTAAGATGCTAATTCAAAAGACGTGCTGTAAAATAATGCATTGTGATAGGTCATTTCGGCTCCACGTCAGAGAAGTTTCTCTTCTTTGCCGTCTTCCGTGTGTCCATGGCGTAAAATGAGGGCGTGGGGGAAACGGAGACTTGAATATATAGGGGCGTGTTATTCTAATGACGATCGTTTTTAGCCGCGGGATTTATCAAGGCCAGGCATTGCGTACACCTGGATTTCAAAGGTACGCACAGCTTCATAAATCAGGCGGTGAGAGGAGTGTAAGCATAATCTTACGCCAACATATACGCCCGTTTCTACGCAAGAATGATAAATGAGGGCCAGTGAGACGAGACACCGTGAAAAAAATCCTTTGAAGTTGTCCTCTTTAGATGCTTATAATGAAGCATCGGTATGCTGGATGGATCACACTGTTTTTAAATCAAACCTATCTTGTCTCACTTTTTGTCCCCCATGATGCTAATTTGAAAGCTTCTGCTTCTGCATGCAAAAATTAACTGATGGCAGACAGAAAAATGTGTCATGCAAATAAGGACAATGTGTGTCTCACTTTGATTCTGAATGCCTTTTTCCCCGCCGAACGCGAGGCTGAGGTTGGAATGTAAAAGTCTTTTGCATATTGTTCAGTATGGTCTGACTTAATTTTATAATTCAGCAGGAGGCATTGCAAGTGAATTGCAAACATTTTTATTTTTTCCCAATGAGACATTTCTACCATTCATCTTGCACTTTTCATTGCTCCCGTTCCCATAGAGATGCCTGGGCCTCCTACCAACATCGCCATCTCCAACATCAGCCCACGTTCAGTTACCCTGCAGTTCAAACCGGGCTATGATGGCAAAACATCTATCTCACGCTGGCTGGTAGAGGCTCAGGTAGTTCAGAACAAATTTACGTTGAGAATTTACCTCAAGCTATCACCTTTTTATTAGCCATCTCTGATCTCTCTCTTTCCTTTGCTGCACGTTCAGATCGGTGTTATCGGAGAAAATGAGGAGTGGGTCATGGCCCATCAGTTGGCCAATGAGCCTGATGCACGATCCCTTGAGGTCCTGGGCCTGAACCCCTACACATACTACAGGTTCATCCCATGCGACATTTTGAAATCTGAGATATACTGGGACATTCTACAGATTTGGTTCAGAGTCAGAGTTGGAAACGTCTTGAAAAAACCTTGTCTTTTCCCACAAATATTATATGTATGCAAATTGTATAATATCCAAGGTACACATTTCTAGTAATTGTGCAGTTAATTCTCATATTGTATTTTCAGAAAGTTTTGGAATATTTTTCCTCTCCCCAAATTTTTCACTACCGAAACACAATAATATATAATTTATTAACAAGGGTTATATTGACCTATTATGCTTTTGTTTACATCTGCCTTGTAAATATATTTCTTGCTATTTCATTAAAAAGTTTTCACAGATAAATCAATAACAAATAACATTTTAACAATATTTCAATTGTAATTTATGAGATTTGCGTATTTTGAATCCAATCTTTCTTTGTAAAAGGCTTACAGTTAATCGTACTGATAAGTTAAGGATTCTTTCATTTGAATATGCATTGAACCAAACACTATCATAACATCTTGTCCTGTCACCACATGACTGTTTCGGTAGTGACAATACTAGTGATACTTTTAAGCCTAGTTCAAAGATGCTAATCAGCACATGGTTAGTTAGCAAAGTTTTGAACAGTTGTACACACACACAAAACTCAATTTTATCGAATAACACCCAAAAAGAACAATGATGTCACAACTGAAACTTTACCACGTTTCGATCGGGACTGTTTCGGTAGAGACAATTTTTGATACTTTTGAGCCTAGCTCAAATATGCTAATCAGCACATGGTTAGCTAGCACAGTTCTGAACAGTTGTACACACATAAAAACTAAATTTTTATCAAAAAACACGCAAAAATACAATGATGTCACAACCGAAACTTCACCACGTTTCTGCAGTGACTGTTTCGGTAGTGACAATTTTCGATACTTTTGAGCCTAGCTCAAAGATGCTAATTAGCACATGGTTAGCTAGCACAGTTCTTATCAGTTATTCACACATAACAATTCTATTTTATGGAATAACACCCAAAAAAGTTTGCTTAATTGTAGAAAAAAGGTGTTTGCTAGTGACGTTCCTTAAAGTTACGCACAGATTTTCAGATTTTTGAACATATTTACCTAAAAATTATGGGACCTATCTACTCACTATGTAGACATGAGAGAGAGGGACACAGGAATATTTTCCGATCAAAAATGTAGGGGTGTTGTCAAAATCAGTCTCAGCCAATGGACTAAAACATACACTGTTTCGGTAGTGACATGACAACATGGGACACATTCTTTTACATACGTAAAGTTTCATGATTAACAAAGAAAATATCATTTCTTTTTAAAAAAATTTAAAAGATATTTTTAAAAACATCAATGGAAAAAATTGCATTGATTATTTCAATATAATTTTCATAAGTGGAAATTTAGGGGTTAAGGTTCGAGACAGCCACCTCCCAATTGAAAGTACCCATAAATTATGATTTTATATTTATTAAGCTTACTGATATTTTAAATATTATTGTGGGATTCAATAGATAATAGAAGCATCTTAGTAAACATCTAAGATTTGAATACTTAAGTGATTTTTAAATGTGTTTTTTGGTTGTGGGACCGCAGTTTGCACCAATTCTGTAGAATGGCCCATATATGGTGCCCGTAGGCGCGTTATAACTTGCCATTTGATTTTAGGTTTCGAATGAGGCAGGTGAATATAGTAGGCACAAGCCCACCCAGCCAGCCATCCAGGAAGATCCAGACCCTACAGGCTCCTCCTGACATTGCCCCAGCCAACATCACTCTCCGCACAGCCAGCGAGACCAGCCTGTGGCTCAGATGGGTGGTACGTATGCATTGCATTCTGGAACATGATCGATATGCTTAAGAGGAAAAGATGTGTGTTCGTTTTAATTTGAGTAGTCCGGAGATTGCATTTCCAGTTGAGTAGTCCGGAGATTGCATTTCCACCCATAGGAAAATTTTATTGATCAGTGTTTGCTTGTTCATATAGCTTTGGAGAATTAATAAAGGTCGCAGTCTTTTATTTAAGTACCAACTTATATCAATGTTTCTTATTGCTTTTATTCCCAATTACTATGGAGAAATTAAAGTAGACACACACATAATGAGACTATGTTATTAATTTGGAAAGTTCTGATAATTAGATCTTGGAAGAAATGAATGAGAACTGTTGGTATCTCAACTTTACTTTGGTATCTCCGCAAATTTGAGAACGTTTTCAGACATTGGGTCTCATTCACCTTAGTCCTAACCCTACCCCTACCCGTAAACCAACCCTATACTTAACTCATCCCAAAAATCAGAGGGAAATGATGGTGAATAACACTGATGTAGAAGCACCTAACCCTGGATTTAAGCCTAAACTTGACATAAACTGTAAAATTGTCTCTCAAACCTGTTTTCTCCGGAGCTGCCATATTGATAAATGAGCTAAATTAATAACTTTTTACAACTGAAATTAATCAACACTGAACTTACTTAAGATGGACAATGACACTATTTTCTTCAAAAGCTGCTGTACAGCCAAAACAAACTTTGTTGCATTATTTTCCTGTTATCACTGTAAAGCTGCTTTGAAACAATATGTATTATAAAAAGTGCTATATAAATAAAGGTTACTTGACTTGACCTGACCTTGGGCATGCGATCACTCATTTAGAATACTCCAAATTCATTAACATTAGAAAGAGGTTAAAAACAAATGAATTTTTTGGAAAGTAAACACAATTATTAGTGAATGAGACCCATTGTCTCTTCTGAAGAGACATATGTGAGATTCTTTGGGTCTTCTCGGGAGATAAATCAGAAAAAATTGGAAACTTAAGCAGAAGTCTCCATTTGCATCTCATTGTTTTGGGAGAAACAGTTGGGGTATTGAAGAGATTTCGTTTGTGATTTTATTTTCCTAACGGTGATAAGACCTGGTCGAGTGGTGATACATATTCTAAGATGCTAAAATTTCTAATCTAAGTTGAAGTGTGTCTGTATTCTAGCCACTGCCAGAATGGGAATACAATGGCAATCCAGAGCTGGTGGGCTACCGGGTGCAATACTCACGCCTGGGCTCAAAGGCTGGGGTCCTGTCCCACATTATTCCTGACAGGCAAGAGAGAGAGTTTACCATTGAGGACCTGGAGGAGTGGACAGAATACGAGGTCAAAGTGCAGTCGTTCAATGGCATCGGGCCAGGACCGTGGAGCCAGCCAGTTCACGGGAGAACCAGAGAGTCAGGTGAGAAATCTGCTGACCATTAAATTAATTATGATGGCTGCCCACAGGAACACTTTATTGCTCAAAGGTTATTCCTTTATTGCCCAGGAGTCTTAATGGAGTTTGAAGTTATGATTCAACTAACTTTGTATCTCCTAAAATTCTTATGAGAAATAAAAATAGATGAGACAATTGCTGGCATACAGTAAGAGAAGATACCGTCCTATAACATAACTTTGGATTGTATAACTCAGATAATTGATGAGACATATTTGAGTTTTGATTTCAGACTTTAGCGTCTTAGCAAATCCAAGTTTGTGAGATTGTTGAGATCTCATCTAAAACTTTAGAAGAGATATGACACTCCCTGGGGTCTTTTCCTCCATTTGCTCTCCGTTGCTTAGACCATTAAAAAGTTATTTGTTTCATGCAAGTATTGAAAAATAAAATGTTATTTTCTCATCAGTCAAACTGTCTGTCATTCACAGTTTGATTAACAGCTGGCAGCGCAGTCGGAAACACGTTTTTACAATTATGTACCGAATTGTAACCAGACTGCATTGGCATGCTTTATCTTGTAAATATGTGACAGGTACAATGAATGACAAAATGCACGCTGTTCCCGTTTGAAACTCTGATCGCTCTTACAGTTGTTAATTGTATGTTTTCTCCATTTGTTAGTCCCCTCCAGTGGCCCTGCAAATGTTTCAGCTTTTGCTACCACCTCCAGCAGCATCCTGGTCCGCTGGGGTGACGTGCCAGAGACTGACCGCAATGGATTAATTTTGGGCTATAAGGTACATTGTTAACTGGCTTCCTAGTAGATTTAATGACCTTGAGTTCATTGTAGTAGTGAAAAGATGCATCTATTCCTCCTCATTTCAGGTGGTATACAAGGAGAAGGATGCCGAGTCAGCTCTACGTTTATGGACGGTGGAGGGAAATACCACTTACAGTGTTCAGCTCACTGGTCTTGGGAAGTATGTGCTTTATGAGATCCAGGTTCTATCCTTCACCCGTATAGGAGATGGCATGCCAAGTTCTCCACCCATCTTTGAGCGCACACTTGATGATGGTGAGAGTCTAAACCACAATTAACAACCACCATAAGTTATTAATCTTGCTTATGTTGTGCTAGTTACATTTACATTTTTTTAACAGTACCTGGGCCTCCAGTCGGGATCCTTTTCCCTGAAGTTAGGACTTCCTCAGTGAGACTGATCTGGCAGCCCCCTGCCCAGCCAAATGGCATCATCCTTGGTAAATTGGGTGCACTCTATATGATTTTTGCAGTCCTTTGCTATTGTTACTTGTCAGACTGAACCATGATCACAGTGTGACCATGGGTAAAATCTATGGCGCACTGGGCCACGGTCTTTCATGTCAGACTGGATTGGTACACATCACAGCCGAAACTTTTCTCCCAATCGTCACACTGCACGATGGTACGATTACAAAATTTCTAAGATTTACCGCAATTAATCAGCAGTCAATGAACATTAGTGTTGTCAAAAGTACTGACTTCAGTACCAAGTTTTAAAAATGTGACAATACCAGCATTTCCCTCTAGAATTTTGAGCGATGTTGAACAGATTTTTAAACACCTCTGATTGGCCATTTTGTTGACGCGCTCAACAAATATGTCTGTGATTGGCTACAATGATCAACGCTTCAAAAACACGTTGTCTTTCCCGATCGCTTACACAGATACACACGGGAGCGTTTGAAAACAAGCGTCTATCAGCGGATCCCTAGTAATATCCACTGATAGACGGATTCGCTGATAGACGCCTGCTTTCAAACGCTTCGTGTCGGTACTTTTGACAACACTAGTGAACATTTGACAACACTAGTGAACATGTCACACTATCTGATTAAAGATTAGAAACAAGACTTACTCTGGAACAAGAGAAAACTAGTAGAAAGTTAGTGCATCCGCCTCCCATTCTGGTTGATGCTAGCTCAAATCCCGCCCGGAGCAGTGGGGGTAGGACTAGTTTTTTTGGGGCCGTTACCCGGATGGGAGTGAGGTTTAGGGAGTGAGTGTAATAAAAGCTAGCTGATAGATATACCTGTCAAGGAAACCTTACTAGACGCTAGATGCTGTAGTCTTTAGTGTCCTTGTAAGTGCGTTTGCATCCCATTCTGGTAGGCGTTGGTTTGAATCCCATTTGAAGGGGTGCTTGTATGACCAGTTACATGATAATCAAATTCAGAATCTACTAACTGTTTCTCTCATCTAGCCTATCAGATTGCGTACCGGAGAAACTCCTCCATTATTACCTCCGCCATCGTCGATGTTCTCAACCCAAGTGCGCGACAGTATACAGCAGCTGGACTGAAACCAGAGAGTGTTTATGTGTTCCGCCTCACAGCCCAGACTCGAAAGGGCTGGGGAGAAGCGGCCGAAGCACTGGTGGTCACTACAGAAAAGAGAGGTACTGCTTCACCTCTTTTTACAAGGTCAGGTGCTGTTTACTAAATGTCATTGATTAAAATGACTCATCTAATCTCCCCTCAGCACGCCCACAGCCCACAAGTCGTCCCGTTGTGCCTCAGGAAGAGGTCCTGGCCCGCAGTGTGCTGCTGTCATGGGAACCAGGCAGCGATGGTCTGTCACCCATCCGATACTACACAGTCCACTACAGAGAGCTGCCCGACAGCAACTGGACTGTCCACTCTGCATCAGTCAACCACGAGGCCACCTCTTACGTCATAGACAGGTAAGCCATAATTGATCCTGTGTCAAAGTTTGAAGGTCATAGAGGACAAAACTGGTAGCACCGCAGTAGTCCTACTGATCTTTTTTCCTGTTCGCAGGCTCAAGCCTTTCACTTCCTACCAGTTCAGAGTGAAAGCCACTAATGATATTGGGGACAGCGAGTACAGCGTGGAGAGCGAGGCAATCACCACTCTACAGGATGGTAGGGGCAACTGCGAAACGCTTAAATGCTGTCGGGGCCTGAGATGAATCATAATGTGGGCAAAATTGGATCCAGCCAGTGAAGGGGGAAAACTGCTGGGTTACCTCATGCTTGACCTTTGGCGTGTAACCAGAACGCTGCCAACAGTTCCACCACTATTAGCTGGATTTCACTCTTGGTTGTTCGACTCTTATCAGGGTCTTTGCAGCTCCGCAATCATTAGCTGAACAAACTGTCTGTTTGTGTTCCATTAGCTCCCGACAAAGCTCCCACAATCCTCTCTGTGACTCCGCACACCACCACATCTGTGCTGGTCCGCTGGAAGGTGAGGTCCGATTCATCACGCTGTTCTGAGAGGGAACACGGGTCTTTATCTGTTGTTGAATGTTGTGTTTAGAAACAGGAGATAATGATATAATCTGCTCAAACCCATCCAGCCACCCCCCGAGGAGGAGATCAATGGCATTTTGCTTGGTTTTCGAGTACGGTACAGAGAACTGCTTTACGATCGCCTACGCAGCTTCACAGTGCGCACAGTGAACAGCCCACCAGGCAACTGGGCTGAGCTCACAGGTGAGTCTCAAATAAACTCACTCAAGTCTAAATTAGTTTTTGTCTATCTAGCCCTCTTATCTACAAACAGTTAGTGGTTAAAAGACGGTTTGTACCATGGTACAGTCATGGTATAATATGGTGACTTGATTATTATATTCATGTACCGTGGTATTACTACCATGTATTTCAAGGTACATCAAATAATAATAAAAACATAGTACATGATACTTCGAATATCTTGCATTTACATTTTATCAGTTCTTACTTTCCCTGAGAATCGAAGCCATAACCTTGGTGTTATTAACGCAATACTCTATTGTTTGAGCTACAGAAAGCACAGGGAACTACTACCATCATGGCACTTTGTCCAAAAAACATGATACTACTATGGAGCTTTGTTAATGTCCATACAACTTTTAATAAAAACAACTTGTAACTATGCCATATTGGCATTAAACCATGGGTTTTGTATGAGAGTTTGTGCTGATCAAAAAGTACTTATCACAATCACATGTATATAAGAACATGGAGAGATAAGCTAATTCAGCAAAATGCTAACTCGTCTGTTTTGTGTTTCGCTGTAACTAAACATTCTACAGTGGCTCATGTCATTAACATGCATGTAATTGAAGCTTTCCAATGTATGAGGGCTGTGTTAACTGTTTTCTGAGCAGTTTGTTTCTCTCAAAAAGTCTGTAGAGCTGCCAGTCTTTCTGCAAGCATGAGCTAATGCGCTAATCCAGCTTTTTTTCCCTCCCTTTCTCTTACTTTCTCTTTATCTCTCTCCCTCTTTACCTTTGATCTTGCTCACTGCCATCCTCTCCCCTTCCACTCAACCGTCCTCAGCCCCGTACAGTGTGAGGAACCTGACCGAATCCTCACTTACCCAATACGAGCTGGACAGTAAGTCCTGAGATTCGATCTCGCTCTTTCATCAGTGTTTCTATCGTCATCATTTATACCAGTGTTGGGGAAGCTACTTCAAGCTGTTCATATCTGAAATAGTTTAACTGCAGTCAAGCCATCCTATAAACAGTTAGCTAAACCAATAAAACTGCAATGAAGCTATAAAACCGATCAAAAGTTTGGGATGTTTTTCTTTTTTTTCTTTTTTTATTCAGCCAGGATGCATTAAATTGATCGAAAGCATGTCTGAGCATTTAAAATATTATATTTATTTTCTTAATTAAGTTCTTAATATTAATTCTAAATAATATTATTTGTGAATATTACTTCATACATGCTTATTAAATTAAAATGTATATTATTGTTTATATTGAAATATTAATGTATAATTTTACTATTTAATTCATATTGTTGATGATTAATATTATAAAGGATATTTGTATGCAACACAAATTAGATATTCACACAGGGACTCAAACCCGTCAATCATTTTTTGGTTGAACAAACCGGTTCTTTTAAATGAATCTAAGATGAATCAGGAAACAGTAGCTTCTTACTGTAAATGTTACTCTGATTATACTAAAGAACATAATTAAGTTAGCAGCATCGTTAATTTTGGTTAGTTACTCCCCAACACTGCTTTCCAGTCATCATCCACTCCCTCATCCTGCCTAACTCAATCTCTGAAGTCCAGTAGCGACTCTTTCTCACACCTCGTTTATTTGCTCACACGAGAGCCCAGTCTCATTTGTCTCTCTTCTCACGTCTGACTGTGCCCATTTCTCTCCACACTGTCATTTGCTTTTCCTCACAACTTCTCACTTCATTGGAACGGGATCATTATGTTTTAGCACCACTTAAGGTTTTATCATGCAATATTGAATAGGGTGTGCACTTTTTTTCCATTGTTCAGATCTGAATAAACACAAGCGCTACGAGATCCGACTGAGCGTGTATAATGCTGTAGGGGAGGGGCCCACCAGCTCGCCACAGGAAGTGTTTGTGGGAGAGGCGGGTAAGGGCACAAGTATTCCTCCTTGATGCTCTGTCAATATTATTGATTTCACAGTCTAATAAAACATGCAGTAGTGCTGTCAGTCAGTATACAGTCTAATAAATCAGTCAGTCTGGTTTGATCATCTCTCTCTCTCTCTCTCTCTCTCTCTCTCTCTCTCTCTCTCTCTCTCTCTCTCTCTCTCTCTCTCTCTCTCTCTCTCTCTCTCTCTCACTTTTTTTTGTCCATCCTCATCAGTGCCCACCGCTCCACCTCAGAATGTCGCTATCCAGTCCTCAACAGCCACTCAGCTTGATGTCACATGGGACCCTCCTCCAGTGGAGGCCCAAAATGGGGATATTCAAGGCTATAAGGTACGACACTTCAGTGTGCTTCAGCAATTCAAAGATGAATTCAAAAGTAAAACAGTGGTTCTTTTAGTGCCCCCTGATGGTGTGAAACACAACTGTGGAAATGCTGTCAGTACCAGAGAAAATAATTCTGGATTGTCGAAAAAGCAAACAAATTATTGCTTATTTGATATGACAGAGTCAACAACGCTACATTGGCTAAACCAATAGTGTGAGTTTAGTGAGGGATGAAAGACGAGTGTGAAAAGCCGATATACTGTTGAGGCCCGTTCACTCCAAGAATGATAACTATAATGATAATAACTATATAAGCGTCCACACCAGCGCACAATATGGCTCTGCGTGCACTGCAGTTTGTTGTCTGCCAATTTAAATGCTCGAGGTCTGATTCTGATTGGCTGTCAATGTTTTTATCGTTCATCTGCTGGAGAAAAAAATGCTTGAGAAAACGCCGTTCTATTACATTAACATTACTGATAGTGTGACTACTGCTGTGGTTTCAGTGATTTTCAACAAACTTCCAAGGGGTCCTCAAGATGACTTAAAATTATTTAAAATATGACAAAAACAAGCATGAAAATCAGCTGAAACAACTATATTTTTTATACTAATATATCTAAAATATTTTGGGTGGGTGGAAATTTGAGTGAGGGATGACCTTCAAATATTGTTTTGGACAATGGGGTTCTTTGAAGTAAAAAAAATAGGTTCAGATCCACTGCTTTAAAATACAAAAATGATAAATTCTTTGTTTCTTGTTGCAATTTAAATAAGTACTAGACAGTGCATAGGTCTAATTAGATGCTCTAAATGCCCATTCACACCAAGGGCAATAACTTTAACGATAATTATAACTATAAAGTTTTAATAATCGTTCTAATTCTATGAGAATAGGAAAGTCACTTTTAGAAAAAAGATTTTTTTCCAGCTGATTAACAATAAAAACTCTGACAGCCAATCAGAATTCCCCTGACTTAAACAAGCTTGAGGTTCTATTAAACAACGTTATTGTGCATTGGTTTGGACGCTAATTTAATTACCATTACCTTCATAGTTATCGTTCTTGGTCAGAAGGCCTTAAGATAAGCCTGCATTATTCATAGAATAATAACCAGGTGACTGATTGATCCTTAGCCTGATAGACTGATTTGATCAGACTTGGTCTGAAAAGTTTGAGGAGCTGCTCTAAAATATTAAGCTTAATAGCCCATCAGTTTGACGAATTCTGAAGTTATTAATTTGTGCGATTTGTCTTGCTAGATTTATTATTGGGAGTTTCAGCTGCAGAATGAGACTGAGCGACTCCGCACTCTCTTCCTGCCGGAGCTGAGCGTGAAGCTGAAGAACTTGACTGGCTACACCACCTACATGATCAGCGTGGCTGCCTTCAACGCGGCAGGGGACGGCCCGCGCTCGCTACCCACCAGAGGGCGCACTCAGCAAGCAGGTGACCGTGGGACTCAATGCAAAATACATCAATCAACAACCAGTGAAGTGACCTTCATGCTTAACCCGCTTTGGGAGAATGTTTTAGATCTTTGATCCCACTGTTTCCCCCAAGTTCCCTGCTGGAAAGGTTATTAATTTTCAATTGGACGGATCACATCATATGGATTGCATGAGGGCTATGGTGTTAGATTATGAAGGAGATGAGCTGTCTCTAAATCTTGGGGGGTAGTCTGTTGGAACGGAAGCTCGTGACAGTTCATTTAGGACCGGGAGCTGGGAACTGGGTTTGAGAAAATGGGCCACATATTGAGGAAGTGTTTTTTTGGCAGGTCAGCTTAAGAAGAACAGTGTTCCAAGCGATTGAGAAAAGTTAATTCAGCCTTTTCCGCTCCCTTAAAGACTGTGACAGTGTAGTGAGGAAGGAACAATGAGACCAGTACAGGCGAGACTGGATCTTGGCTCAGCTTACACTAAGACACTGGGAGATGAGCCAACTCAAGTCTCCGTGCCAATCTTCCGGAGGGCAAACTAACTCCTTGAATTACTGCAATATTACCCTGACCTCTAACAGCAGAAGAGTGCTTAAATATACATCTGCTGAAAAGTACTTTTTTAGTAGTTTTTTTTATTTTATTTTTTTAAATCTAGCTGTGTCCAGGATCAAGAATATCTTTTCCCTGCCAAATAGTGGGTGAATTGAGGAAAAATAATAAATAATACAGTATAAAATAAAAATAAAGAAAGAAACATTTCTTATAATGATGTCAGGTAAAGTATTCAGCAAGGATGCATTAATTAAATAAATCAAAAAATGACTATAAAGACATTTGTAATAGATTGAAATAGATTTATATTTCAAATAAATACTGTTCTTTTGAATTTTCTATTTATCAAAGAATCCTGAAAAAATGATATTCTGTATCATGGTGTCCACAAAAAATATGTTTCCATGTACAGGCTAATCTGAGTTTTTGTGTGAAATTGCACCTGTTAAGAACGTGTAGACTTTTTTGTTTCCATTGCTTTCGTTTCGGTAGCTCAAGGTCAAGAAAATTCCACAAATGTATTTTTTAAGAAAACAAACTTCCTTGATAAAATCTTGATACCTTTATTGCCTGAGTTAACAGCTGTTATACACTTTTTTCTAAAAGACACGCAACAGATTTTGACTTTAGTAGACCATTCGATTTAAACCACTTATTATGTTCCAGTTCTTAATAAAGTTACCAACTAAATGCGAGTAAATTTGGTTGGTAACTTTATTTATTTTACTTTGGCAAGCATTCATTTTGGGCCCTGACTAGCGCAATCAAACAATGATAATGCAGTGTTAGATGTTTAATGAGAGCTCTTTTACTCCACAGCTCCAAGCGCTCCCAGTTTTATCCACTTTAGTGAGCTCACCACTACCTCAGTCAACATGTCCTGGGGTGACCCCAAGCAGCCCAATGGCATCGTGGAGGGATACCGTGTGGTCTACGAGCCCTGCACGCCTGTGGATGGTGAGAAACTACACCACACTAAAAGCTTTTGGCTGAGCAAATTATTGAGGTGGCTTTCCGTCAGCAGCTGATTTACACCATTTTAGGCCTGTCATGCTTTTTTAAACTTACAAATGTCTCAAATTTGCTCTCCAAATCTGGTCAAGATGAGGTTTCTTTTTGGCGTGTAATGAATGGCATTCCTCTGTGACGTTTCCCTCCATTTGCCCTGTTATTGAGCAAGGCATGGTTAAAAAATTGTGAAGTGTGGTGCATTGGCCAAATTCCACCATAATTGGGATCAGAGAGGGAATTACTGTGGTCCCATAATGGCTCCAGAGTGGTCAAGCCTTCGGGGGGGAACCAGATGTGCTGGGCTGCTGTTTACCAAGGGCCCGTATCTGAAGAATACGCTTCAAAGAAAAAAGCCCAACTTTCTCTGTTAGTTTAACCCCTAGAGCATGACCTCGCGCAGTGTTCACACGTATATGTGAATTTAAGTGTAAAACTCTGAAAGCAAAGTCAGTGCTTGCAAAGCAACAAAGTGTTATTTAAGCTCAGGTTTTAGCCTTTACTTCTGCGTAAACTGAATGCTGGATCAGAGACACCTCGCCTTTTAGTGACACTGAGAGCATATCTTGTTTTCTGTCGGCTACACCCTCGATTATCAACACATGCCATGTTCGGGAAATACTGTGAACACACTGAATACAGTAAACACTGTAGCTGCCTACTTTTAGCAAATGTAGAAGATCAACTGGGCATGTTATGCATACAGAAAATCTGGATACTATGCATAAATTTGCATAGTATTCATAACGTAGCTATAGTCACTGTGCAACATGAAGGTGGCTATAAATGGTTAAACAGAACAGAACTCACAGAACGGATAAACGGAAGACAAGATCAGCCACAAGTCAGTATGCAAATGTATAAGGAAAGAAAACCAATATTTTTTCAGTATGCTAATATTAAGATGAGTCATGACTGTCAGATAGATGAATGCTGAACATTCTATCAAGCCAATGGAACATTTTGAAACCTTCATTTTAGAGGTCGTAAACAGTATTAATTTTCTTAAAACCAACATTAGGAAAAAATATATATATGACCAGAATGTTTATGTAATTCTATTACTGCACACTCCCATTAAAAGCATACTACCATTTTTTTTTAATGTTTTTGAAAGAAGTTTGAAAGAAGTGGAAATGTCAATACAGTGCCACACTGCAAGCTGTGTAATAATTAGTGTTTGTATGTGTCATTGTTAGTGTTTCACTCTAGCATGGTATCTAGAGTTTGAGTGTTTCCTCTACAGACTCCTCTCCTCACACTTCAGGTGTCAGTAAGATTGTCACAGTGGATGTCAAGGGCAGCGCCCCCTTGTGGATGAAAATCAAGGATCTGGCAGACGGAGTGACCTACAACTTCCGCATCCGTGCCAAAACCCTTACATATGGACCAGAGGTTGAGGCCAACATCACCACTGGCCCTGGAGAAGGTCTTGTTGCATCATATTTAGCCCAATTTGCTATTTTGTTACACCAATAAATCTAAAGCGTATAATTTTATAACATCTTATTGCCCTATTTTGTTATACAGGTGCTCCGGGGCCTCCGGGAGAGCCGTTTATCTCTCGTTACGGCTCGGCCCTCACTCTCCACTGGTCCAGCGGTGACCCCGGCCGTGCTCCCATCTCACGCTATGTTATAGAGGCAAGACCATCTGGTGAGTTGAAGAAACAGAAATAGTATAGAAACACAGCATTTAAGGTCATTACGGAGTGAATAATGGCATCTCACCACCAACAGATGAAGGACTGTGGGATATTCTAATCAAAGACATCCCTAAAGAGGTAACATCGTACACTCTTAACCTGGATACTCTCAGAGAAGGGGTCACCTATGACTTCCGTGTCATCGCGGTGAATGACTATGGCTACGGTTCTCCAAGCGCCCCTTCTCCTTCAATATCAGGTGAGTCAAATTGAACAAGTATGCCAGGAAGCCTAAACGGTTTTGTGTTTCATTGTGGAAACCCATTTTTCTGTTTCTTTTCTCTTTTTTACCAGCCCAAAAGGTCTCCCCCTTTTATGAGGAATGGTGGTTTCTGGTGGTTATTGCTCTCGTGGGCCTCATTTTCATCCTTCTGCTTATCTTCATCCTCATCATACGAGGCCAGAGCAAAAAATACACCAAGAAAACAGACTCAGGTGGGTTGATAAGCCAAAAACACTCAGAATAGATCCATAATCTCTCTCACTTACCCTGATTGGCCTGTCTCTTTTTGCTGACTCACATGACTAAAGTGAGATGGACTCAATATAAGCTTTATTTTCCCATCACTGGTGGGTATCGCCATAGTGCTCTGGGAAAAAGTGATTTTCCACTTGAGAGATGCACAAACAATCAATAGCAGTGTGTGTTTGCTTCATTTGGTTGTGGTCATTACTATCAAAATGATTGCTGACTCATTTTGCTGCCTCGGAGGGAGGCGGTCTGCTGCCTCAAGCAAAATTACATCACTCATCATCTCATGTCTTCTCTCAGCTTGGGAAAGAAAGGGACCGTCAAGTCTTTTCTCACTATTCTTGAGTTCCAAACAAAACTCAGTGGTTTTGCCAGTTGCAGACTGGACCACAAACCCTTAAAGCTGTGGAAACTAGGGGTGATGGTGTTGAACGGCTTGGTGTGTTAAAAATGAGCCTTTATGACTGACCTAACTCTTTATTTCCAGTTGGATTGATTAAAAAAACAAGTGCATTTTTTCCTAGAAGTTGCATAAAGCCAACCAGTTAGATTAGAACTTGTCAGATCAATAAATTCCTTTCTAGTTTTGTGTGCAATTTGCATGAGGTGGTTACTGACTGTGGGCTCCATGCATGTTGCATGTTTCTGTTTAGAGTACTGGGGAGGTCAAGTTGCGTGCTGATCTTTGAGAGTGGTTGGGATTCTCACATGGCTGCCGCTGAGCTCGGTCAGCGTTTAGTGCTGTGCCAGGGTCAGTCAACAGGGTTTTGGATGTGTGAATAGCACAAGGGAAGTGTTTGTGTAGGACACAAAGGGCTTCTCTCAAGATACTCCCCAACCCGCCTGGCCCCGTTTGGTGCTGATCTATTGGTGCCGGTTTGTTTAACTGAAATCCAGTGAGGCCAGAAGTTCTGCAAGGTGGGAGATCACACTGTCCATCTAGGCGGAGAGGTCACTGCTCTCTCACCTCCATGAAATCACACTTCAGTTAGACTCTGAGCCTTTGAGATCAGAGGTCTTCTGACTTTAGTAGATGTGTGCTGGATGACCTAGTGAGATTTGACTTGCCTAGCTGCCATGGTCAAGTACACAACAAGGCCAAACCCAGAGGCATACCACGAGAGAGTAGCCGTTGGAGATCTAGGCTGGTAGGCCCAAAAAGTTGTTGGAGCAAGTGAGATATGTATTTACATAAAAATACGGTGATGTTTTTATGTATTTTATCTATGTGTAGTTAGGCTATATGGTCAGTTGAATTTAGGATGGATAGATGTGATTGCCGCCACAGTGGTCATGATCCTCATCGATTGTCTTCATATCTTCTGTCTGTAGGTGCACACTCGAACTGCACATCTCTGCCCCTATCCCATGGAGAGATGGTGCGGCTGGATGAAGGACGCTTCCCTGCCCTGGAGCTCAACAACCGTCGACTCTCTGTCAAAAATTCCTTCTGCCGTAAGAATGGAATCTACACCCGGTTAGTATATATGCATGAAACATGATTTCCATCCATTGTATACATATACAGTGGTATCACTTCACAGAGAGCCTGCAGCTCTTCTAACTGAATATATATATATTGAAATAGTGCTATTGTGATGTTTTTTCTGGAAATGTTCTTGCCAGTATGCTGTTCAGGACATTATTTGCACAATGGCTTTAATTCCCAAATTGCTACAAACAAAGAGCCAGAGAGGAATGTATTCTGTCCACACACAGAGCTTTGGCCGAGCCGTTGATTTAAATTCTACTTCAGGCATCCATTAAATGGATTGAGTTGGCATGGATTTTAATGACAGTCGCTCTTTTCAAATTTCCAACTGCAATCTGTCAGCTGAAAGAACACACCAGACTGTGGAAGTTGGACCACTCGGACCTCCCTCATTTGTGTCTTATTGACATTCAAAGTGCATTCTGTAGAAATGTACTATTTATGTAAGCTGCTTCAACAAAGCATCTTTCGACACATGCTCTTGCGCTGAGATCAGCGATGAGATTCATGATGGTCATACCGTCTCCCCGGTTGCTCAAGGACTAAGAGAAAGATTTAAAAGACAGTACGTTATCAATGACATTTTTTTTTTTTTGAGGCTTGCCACAGGCAACCCAAAATATCTTTTGTCACTTCTTGCACATTTAGCCAAATGTCAGCCACAACTTTGAACCCCTTATTATCTACAATAAATTGATTATTAATGACAGCATGTAGGTTTTGTCTTTATTGTCTGATACAGATCATAACACTGTTTTCTAACCAGTTGCGATCCAACATGTTTACACACTGCAAGCCAATCAGAGGATATTTGCTGTTTAGTTTGCAATTAGGTGGACCACGATTTTGGACCAATGAGATTTCATGGTGGGTGGAGCTACACAGTGTGACGCTTGCAGAAAGAGAAATTAAATGGCCAATGTATTCGAAAAGCTTGAGCGACTGCTGTTGCTATAATTAGCTCATTGGGCGAATGTGACCAGGTTGCATATTTTCACTAACCTTGTCAAACATTGTTTGAAAACTTTCAATGTAATATGTAGAATTAAAACAGTTTAGTACATGTATCACATCCTTTGAAGCCATTCAAGCCTTAATTGGCGGGGTCAGACCTCCCTCAAACCATTCTGTAGTTCACGTCCTGCTTCAGGACTTCTGCAGACACTTTAGATTTGAACATATTTGCATGAACAGTGTACACTTATGGTCTACAGTTTTCTAATGTAGTTTCTTTACGAAGGAGTTTGAAGGCTACTTAACGTGATTGGATGAAGGGATGGGTCTGCTTCAAGCTTCCTCTGGTGGTAATTAGAGAAGCCGCTCTGCGCCCATTATACTGGAATGTGCTAGGGGGTTTGTGCTGGTCCTCTGCCCAGTTGCAGAGGCCCAGATTTGGGATCAAAGAGTGCAGTGAAGAACTTCCACTTTGGATGCAGTCCTGCTAATGAGCTCGCATCAAGATTGAGCCACGAGAGATATCTTTGATAGAGGTAGAAAAGGAAAGGGTTTGGTATGCGACGGAAGAGATCGAGGCGAGAGATTAGGATGGATAAGGAGAATGGACGACCTCGGCGCTCGTGAATAATTGAAGCCCCTTTCTGGCTTCTGAGGGGTGTTGGGGGCTGTTTGAAGTGGCTCCGCCTCTCTGCTTCAACCTTTCTCAAACCTCAGCCTCCTCTGAATTTTAAACAGATACAATGTCATAACCCTCCCCTCCCCCTAGGTCTCTTGCTTTATTCCCAGAGGCCCGATTTTTGTCGGGACAACCCTTCCACCACCAAGGCTTTCCATTAGTATACAGCTCGCGCATGGTCCTCTTGTTCATTTTCAGGTTGAACAAAGCTTCATATGTTTTGCTATTGATGCTATCTGCTAGTGGATGTCATGTTTTTCACAAACCCTTTTGCCTATCAGATATTCTTTTTACTCATTAGTTCCCCGTGTGGTTCTTTAAAGTTTTTCCCTGTGTGTGTTATTTCAGCTTGATTTATAAGCCAACTGAAGTAAAGGGAAGCTTAGCAGCCTCAGTTCAAAAGCTAATGTCTCCAGTGACCTTGGCTTTGAGCATATCAGACCTCATTATGGCAAATCAAGTAAACCCATCCTGCTATGCGGCGATCCTTCTACCTTCTTTTTTAACGAGCACAACCCCTTTTAACAGTTCGTCCACAGTAGCACCCAATGAGTGGGTGATTCCCTGTCCCTTTCCCTTCAGAAGTCTCATCATCTGTTGTTTCTCCTGGACTGTATAGACTGCACTATGAGTGTATTCATCCAATCAAAATCAGCTTTGATCCATGATGATGCTGCATCATTGGGTTTTTATGAGTTCCTTGTGATGTCTTTAAAACTCCTACACAGTCTAGTCCACATTCAAGTGATTATTTACAGTCTGCTTCAAAGAAAAAGCACCATGAAAGTATCAGAAAAGTGGCCCGTATGATTTGTGCACTTAATTCCAAGTATTTTTAAACCATGTAGTAATTTGGTGTGAATAACAGGATGAAATGTCTTGATTTAGAGCTGTTGCAATATACAGGTAAAACCGTTATATTTAAAAAATGAAATATTGATATTGTGTTAATACACATATGATAATATTGTAAATAACCTAGTAACCAGTAGCAATCTTATTGACCATCTAACATGGTATTGCACCTTAACGCTGGTTGCCACCCATCATAATACAGAAAAAAAGATGAAAAAGAAGGTGACAATGCAGTGTGTAGCTACTACTGCGCCACAAAATTTACTCTACCCGCACAAAAAAGTTTGCTCACCAATGTGGACGTTTTTTGGATTTGGTAAAAAAAAAAGACGGGGTGTTAAAAACCCCAGTCTGGAGGAAGTGTATAGTTCAACAGTTCTTTTTGACTGCTCTTTACAAACTGCTCTTTTTATGGTTACAAACTATTTCTGCATTCGTACACTTGAATTTTTATATTTATATATTTGTTAAAACACAATATAAAAATGAATTTGACGTTATAGTCATAATCGTTTTGGCCATGATAATCCTGTAGTGTAATGTAATGTAATATTGTGAAAGATCTATTTTAACTTAAAGGGATAGTTCACCCAAAAAGGAAAATGCTGTCATCTACTCACCCTCGGGTTGTTCCAAACCTGTATGAATTTCTTTCTCCTGCTGAACACAAAAGAAGGTATTTTGAAGAATGCTGGTAACCAGACAGTTTGTCAACTGTTTGGTTTTCCATAATTTTCAAAATATCTTCTTTTGTGTTCAGCAGGAGAAAGAAATTCATACAGGTTTGGAACAACCCGAGGGTGAGTAAATGATGACACCATTTTCATTTATCTATCAACTATCCCTTTAACATCAGAGATTTCATTTCATCAGTGAATTAGTAAATGATTTCTCTGTGTTGGTCCTCCAGATCTCCACCGCGACCCAGTCCCGGCAGCCTGCACTACTCGGATGAAGATGTCAGCATCAAGTACAATGACTTGGTCCCAGCTGAGAGCAGCAGCCTGACCGAGAAGCCCTCCGAACTGTCTGATTCACAGGTGATTCACCCCAAAAAGGCAAATTTTTTTTTTTTTTTTTTTACTAATCTGTTTTCTGGAATCAGAATGCACCAGTCTTAAAACATGTTGCGGATCTTATCGCCCTTGATTCATCAGTGCATGTTATTCTTAGACAAAAACAAAAAATCAAATATGTCTTTGAAATGACTTTCTGTTTCGGCTGACAACACAAATCCCTCTTATTTGTCAACCCCTCCCCCTAACCGCCTGACTTCAGTCTGGTATAAAATGCCCACTGTTTCCAATTCAATTAATTGCTAAATCAGGTCCTGTCTAGCATCTTTCTCACTGAATACCCCATTTCACTCCTAAATACACAACGATTCACTTGACTGTATTGTTTATCATTCACATGTTTTCTTTTGTCAGCAGGCTTGTGGATGTCATTTAACATTGTAAATGAAGTGTTGAACACACAAAACACTACAGACCATCCCCCACAGGGAAGAAAAAAACACACAGAAGGGGTCTTTTTAACATCTGGATTGTTTTTCTAAGACGGCAATGAGATTAAATGGAGAACAAATGGAGATGATTGCTTCAAGGAGTAGTTCACTTTCAAATAAAAATTAGCCTATAATTCACTCACCCTCAAGCCATAGGTGTATATGAATTTCTTCTTTCAGACGAATACAATCGGAGTTATATAAAAAAATATCCTTTCTCTTCCAAGCTTTATAATGGCAGTGGATTGCAACCAACAGATCGAAGCTCAAAAACGTGCATCCATCCGTCATAATCGAACTTCACGTGACTCCCGGGGGTTAATCAAGGCCTTCTGAAGCGAAGCCATGCGTTTTGTGTAAGAAAAATATTCATATTTAAAACTTTATAAAGTAAAATAACTAGCTTCTAAAATAACTTCTTCTAAAATAACTAGAATCCGTATGTTGGCCAAACCAACATACGGATTCCACTTAAGTCTAAAGCGCAACTTATGCGAGTAATGCGATGTACTGCTAATATTTACGCTACGCCATGATGACGTGACGTACTACGCTATTTCTGACGTCATACGTTTCGTAAGTTGCGCATTAGGGGCAAGTTAGAAATTTTACCTTGTGACGTGTTAAATAGGAAACGAGCCGAGTTCCTTTACGATGGATGGATGCACACTTTTAAGCTTCAATCTGTTGGTTGCAATCCACTGCCATTATAAAACTTGGAAGAGCCAGGATATTTTTTAACATTACTCTGATTGTATTTGTCTGAAAGAAGAAAGTCATATACACCTAGGATGGCTTGAGGGCGAGTAAATCATGGGCTAATTTTAATTTTAAAGTGAACTAATCCTTTAAGTCTTCTGCCTCTTAGGCTTCTCCTGACCAAAAAAAAAAAAACCCTAGTAATCTCACCTGTCTCCTCTAGAGATCTCAAGAATATCACTCCTTTTACTGTACATCAGCAATTCATTTGTCTGAATTTTAGAAGAGACAAAGTTGATACTTAAAAGAAACAAAAGCAGAGAACTTCCTTAAATCTCTTAAAAGAGCAATGAAAATGAGAACATGTTCCTATGAGCCTTCAAAATGCCATTTATTTAAGCTGAACCATTATTTCTACAAACACATTAAAAATGAATGATGATAAGAATGACCTTTCTTTTACAAACTGCTCACCTCATTCCAGACTAGCTGGTCTCATTTCTATGCATTGCCTGGAAAGGAAGGGAAAATGGCTTAAAATGTTTCTCATGTCTGAAATTTTCATGTTTGCAGTATTTGATACAGTAACTATGAAACTGGGGCTTAAAGTGTCATGGGGATTAGTGAATCATTTGTCCCAAGCTGTGAGAAAGTAGGGGGCACTCCTCTTTGTTTTGAGCATTTGTCTTTCCTCCCACAATCCCACTGGGAGCTTTTTGTTGGGTACCCAAACTATAATAACATTCCTCCTTCAAAGAAAACCCCCCCACCATGCCACAATTTAGCATAATGTCATCGTAAACAAGCGATGTGGGTTTTAATTCAGTCCCTCTCTGACAGCTACAGTTTGAGTAGAGCATTTCTGAGAACCATCTGTCATCGTTACTTATTATGATTTTGATTTGTCATCTGTGAGGTTCTGTAAATAATGTTTTTTGCCCTTTCAGGAGGCGCTTATGTTTTCATATAAGATCACTGCTCCTCCGAGTTTTGGGTGAGGCTGTAGTTTGTGTCTAGTAGTCTAGTAGAGCAGTGCTGATGATAGGAATCTGTAGAGTAGTTGCTCATATCCCTCTCATTAAAACAATAGCTCATATTTAATTTCACCCTAATGGCGCCCTATGTACCCTTTTGTGTTTCATATAAAAGTATAAAAGTAACAGTAAAAATGACAATTCTCAGTTTGGGTAAATTATTCCTTGATTCAATTATTCCTCCAATTTCGTAAAGAAATTAATTTTTCTACATGTACACTACCATTCAAAAGTTTGAGATCATAATTTCGCTCACCAAGGCTACATTTATTATTTTGATCAATACAGTAAAAACAGTAATATTGTGAATTATCATTCCAAATAACTCTTTTCTATTTAACACATTTTTAAAATGTAATTTATTCCTGTGATGGTGAAGCTGAATTTTCAGCATCATTACTCCAGTCTTCAGTGTCAGATAGATAGACAGACAGACAGATAGACAGACAGATCGATCCATTTTAATACCCAATGGGGAAATTGTAATGCATACAATTTACAATTTGAATTCCATTACAATACAATTCAATACAATTCAGAAATCATTCTAATATGATGATTTGATGCTCAAGAAACATTTCTTATCATTATCAATGTTGAAAACGTCTCGGTTACGTATGGTAACCCTTGTTCCCTGAGGAGGGAACGGAGACGTCTCATCGGAGGAGTTTCCAACGAATTGGGATCACGCTAGGGAGACCAATTGCCTTCGAGTGAACTAAAACGAGCCAATGAACATTGGCATGCAGGACTTGCATTCCACGCCCCGCCTGCCAGTGCGGGTATAAAGCGGAAGCAAGCGCACACACATATGCTTTTCGCTGAGGAGCCGGACGGTGTCCAGTCCTCCGCGAAGGTACAGCAAGCATGGCGACGGGACGAGACGTCTCCGTTCCCTCCTCAGGGAACGAGAGTTACCATATGTAACCGAGACGTTCCCTTTCGTTCGGGAACTCCTACGTCTCGTCGGAGGAGTTTCCAACGAATTGGGATCCCTAATAAAACGCCATGGTGCTGGCCCCTTCCAGCGCCCAACTTAGCTTCACGCCAAAGCAGTTTAATAGTTTTCTTTACGGCAGGAGCTAGCTAGGAAGGATCACACTGCTGTTCTGCAAGACCCGCTCAGTGGATTTGGATAACACTGGGGAAGCGTGCCCAGCCTGTAGGAGGGAATGCTTCAGAGCCCCTGCCCGCCCGAAGGGAGGCACTGGAATATACATATGTACTAGCCTGTGGGGTAGTGAAACATGTGGCAGTCCCTGAGGTAGTCCCAGCCCGAGGGGTGGGAGCGTACTCAGCAGGGACTACAGAACAGGTCTGTCGAGGGAAAGACACGGAGCTAACCCGGAGGGTAGCTGGAACGTGGAAAAAATGGGTCGCCAAAGGGACCACTGTAAGGCCACCCAGTCTAATAACAACTCTACGAGAGGTAATAGACCTGGCGCCGGGCGAACAGCCTCGCCTGGTGCCGGAGGGGTGATGGAGGAACTCACGAGGTTAACCGTATGTTGGGGAACCAACGGAGCAAAAAGACGCACGTATCCGGCCCATGGGGCGGGAATGCCATAGCAAGCCGACATGACCTAATTCCTCTCGCTACTGGCCGTAGCGAGTTCACGGGAGGAAACAGGTTCAACACGGAGGCTATAAAATCTAGGGAAGCACCGTCACACCAACACAGAGAGGTCTCGGTAAACAGAGACTCGTTGTCTCATCCACTCAGAGGACACAACCGGTCGGCTCCGAAGCAAAAAGCATATGTGTGTGCACTCGCTTCCGCTTTATTCCCGCACTGGCAGGCGGGGCGTGGGATGCAAGTCCTGCATGCCAATGTTCATTGGCTCGTTTTAGTTCACTCGAAGGCAATTGGTCTCCCTAGCATGATCCCAATTCGTTGGAAACTCCTCCAACGAGACGTAGGAGTTCCCGAACGAAAGGGAACAGCTATTTTTAAAAAACATATATAAATCTTTTGTAACAATGTACTGTAAATGTCTTTACTGTCACTCTTGATCAATTTAATGCATCCTTGGCTTTTATCCGAATTAAAAAGTGCCACAATGCACAGTTCAAGTACAGGCTATTACAAAAAGTGAAGGTAATGTATAACAGAATATTTCTTTCTTATTCAATTACAGGGCAGCGACAGCGAGTACGAGTTGGATCCAAACCGGCAGAAGACCCACTCGTTCGTCAACCACTACATCAGTGACCCCACCTACTATAATTCCTGGCGCCGGCAACAGAAGGGCGTCTCTCGGCCTCCGGCGTACGGCTACGCCCAGCCCGACTCGGTGGCAGAACAGGAGTCCCGACCCCACCCGCCTCCGCTGCCACCGTTACCACCTCTGCTACCCCACAGCAATCCCTCCCCGCAGCCCCAGGGCCAGGGCACCCTGTTCAGGCCCAAGGGGAGCCGGACTCCCACCCCGTCACTGCTGTCCTCTGACACCCACAGCCAGCACACCCTGTACAGGCCCCCTAGCAGCCTGGGCACCTCCGCCCAGGTCCCGGCCACAGGATTCTCTTCGTTTGTTTGATACAAGACTCTCATTCCAATGACAACACGCATGGGAGGGACTCCTGCAGTGTTATTGGTCTGTTCTGTTTTTTTGTTGTTTTTTTTCTTGCTGCAACCGTGTCGGACATCAACAGCTGCTTTTTTTGGCCGGGTGTGCAGGTGTATTGTGGGTTTATATGTGCGTGCAAGAGCATTAAAACAGACAATCATTCTGAAGGAAATCGGTTTGTTGATTGTACATTTTAAAATATATTCACTTCATCCGTCACTAAAAAAAAAAATGTGGATATACAGAAAAATTTCCTAAATATTTAAAAAAACTGACTGCATATATAGCGGAGTCCTAAATTCTGAGAATTTTTTCCAAGGTTCATTTAAGTTTTAGTATTTTTGAAATATTTAAGGGCGAAGCAAGGGCAACAGTAGTGGTCTCAGACTGTTGGAGCCCAATGTAAATGTTTTAAAGTGATGAGAACAAACTGCATTTCACATAATGCTGCCGATTTCCAAAGCGCTTATCTTTATAATTCTGTTTTTGTGATATCGCTTCGATGTCAGTCACACAGAAATCAATGACAGACTATTTCTGAAGGGAAAACATTGCAACTGTGAGTTTGTAGCAATGTCGGTCTGTTGAAACGGAAGAAAAAGAGAACATTCTGCTTCTTAGACAACAACAAACTTTGAGAAGGGAAAAGTATGGAATTTCTGTATGATTCATACAGAACATTTTTTATTTATTTTTTGCTTATATTGCTTATGTCCAACCAAGGAGATGTTGCAAAGGAAGATGCGCTACCATCTTTTCATTATTTTCATCGAATTGTGATACATTTGGGATGGGAATGTGGCTCAGTGAATAATCCAATTTATTCTGCAGTATTTATGGATAGGATTGGGTCAAACTTTTTGTATAGTTTGTGGAGGATCACATCTATAATTTAGTACTAGCTAACAGGGACATTTCTCAGTTTCTTTAGCTAATCTTCGGGTTTTCTCAAAGTTATGAACAAACGTTCCTCCAGAATGTTCATTCATAGTTATCTGGTCTTTAATAATGTTCTCCAAAATGTTAGTACAAAAACATTATTTATACATTGTTCATTGAATTTTTTTTTTTTCTGAAACGATTTAGTCGAATTTTCGTTTAACATTTTTTTTAAATGTTACTACTTGTTTCAGAATATTCTGATAACATTCAAAAGTTATGTTTTCCAAGAAAAAGTTGTTTTAAAAATGTTTTTAAAAAACTGGACGTTTCGAACATTCAGAGAGCATTTTAGAAAAAAAGATTTCATAACTTAATTTAAATGTTAGCAAAACGATTTGAGAACAGAGTTGCTTCATGGAAAAATACCATATTCCCAAGATATAATCAAATAATTCAAAATATATTCATGCATTAATCATGCATTTGCATTACACAAAATATAACAACTGTGAATTTGTCAGTCTCTGAGGGAGTTTTTTCTGCTTCTTATGGGCTGTTTACACGACTGTTTTCAACTAAAAATGGGAAACTTGTTATGCGTTTTGAACACGACAACCGCGTTTTGGGGTCCTGAAAACGCAAATTTGAAAATGGGTTTCAAAGTGCACGTTTTTGAAAACAATACCGTTATCATCACTGTGTAAACTACAAAAACACGAATTAGTTCACGCGTATGCGAGTATGCGTATCACGTGTTCAATCTATAGGCACGTAGTGTTTCTTTACAAAGTGACATCGCCAACTACTTGCCTGGAAGAATAATACAGCGCTTTTAGTCGTTTTCACGGATGTCGTGTAAACGTACCCTGAGACCAACTGAACTTTAACACTAAAGAGCAGAAAAGAAATGTTATAGTGAAATGGAATTTCCAAAGGATTCGCTAAGACCAGCTGCATTTATGTTAGCAAAGGATGTCACATCTGGATGTCTTTGAGGGTATAATAATGCTTTTTGGGAAAAGAAAAGACATTAACATTCAAAAGCGATCGCTTCAAAATGTCTGTGCACATCCAAATCTGTAAGATACTGTGTGGGTCAACATCTTCTATAGGTAGTGCACATTAAAACCTCATCTTAAGCAAATGAGCCTTATGGACTGACGTCACACTGTCAGTTGAGTCACACACATCTTCGAATCAGTCTCACGTTCGGGGTCTGTTGCTCTGAGGCTGTCTGCTCTTTCAAATGACAATACAATTGTATGTATTTCTCTGAATATATTGTAGAATGTGTTTTTACGGTTCACAGTTTGACATTGTGTACACATGCTTACGTGTATGTATGCTTTATTTATAATCGATTGGTTTTATACTCTAACTTAAGAAGAACAACAGCAGTCTTATGTGGAAACTATTTTAAAGGAGTTGAAAATTACGATGATCATGCTTCACATTATCTCCTGTCTTGTTCTCTGTGAGGTGACTATCACTGTACAAAACTTGATGAATTATATTGGACCAAGGCATGGTTCATATCTAAAATAAATTACTCTATTTTTCAGTGTTTTTGTTGAATATCTTGCTTTGGCTTTTCGAAAGTACATTTTTGACCACACACTGTAAAATGTTCATTTTAATGGAAAGATAATGTAAAAATGCTATAAGTTACCGTATATACTTCAAAAGTTTGGGGTTGGTACGATTTTTAAATGTTTTTAAAGTCTCTCATGCTTACCAAGGCTTTGTTTATTAGATCAGAAATACAGTAAAACAGTAATATAGATTATGACAATTTAAAATAACTTCTCTTTTTTAATATATTTTAAAATGTAATTTATTCCTGTGATGGCAAAGCTGAATTTTCAGCATCATTACTCCAGTCTTCAGTGTCACATGATCCTTCAGAAGTCATCCTAACATGATTATTTGATGCTCCTTGATGCGTAACTTATTGTTATAATCAATGTTTACAACAGTTGTGCTGCGTAATATTTAATTTGTGGAAACCGTGACACTTTTTGTTCAGGATTCTTTGATGAATAGAAAGTTCAACAAGCATTTTTTATTTGAAAAATAAATATTTTGTAACAATGTAAAAATCTGACGACCCCAAATTTTTGAAGGGTACTGTACAGTAAAAAAAGATTTAGGATGCGTGAATGTATATATATATATATATTAAAAGGCAATACATTTTACTGTAAAATTGTTTTGTGGGAGTGAAAACGTCCCGGGTTACGTATGTAACCCTAGTTCCCCGAAGGGACGGACGCTGCGTGTAATCGCAGTGGGAACGCCCCCAGCGTGACGCGTCTGAAGCATGAATGAAATCAGTCAATGGAGAGAAAGAGCGTACGGCGAGTGACGTCATAGACCAGGAAGCTATAAATATCCCCTGAGCACACAACACGCCAGCTTAAAAGTCACTGAAGCAGCGACCCAAGGGGATGCCGAGAGTATGGCAGGACACGCAGCGTCCGTCCCTTCGGGGAACTAGGGTTACATACGTAACCCGGGACGTTCCCCTTCAGGGACTACCGCTGCGTGTAATCGCAGTGGGAACGCAATACCCACATCCCCATACGACCAAATCCCCGTCGTGTGTCATTAGGAGACACAAGCCGACGAGAGAACCTGAGCCCCGGGAGTGGAGCTAAGGTCAAGGGAATAAAATCTGACGAAAGTGTGCGGTGAGGACCAGCCTGCCGCATCACAAACGTCCTGAAGAGAAGCTCCTGAAAGAAGAGCTGTAGAGGCAGCCATACTCCTGGTGGAATGAGCCCTTACAGCCAAAGGTGAAGGCTGATGGGCCGAACCGTAAGCAAGCGAGATAGCCTCGACCACCCACTTGCTCATCCTTTGCTTAGATGCAGGACACCCTCTCTTAGGTGGCCCAAAACAGACAAACAGTTGTTCCGATCTCCTCCACAGAGAAGCTCTGTGGACATACGCATCTAAAGCCCTAACAGGGCACAGCAAATTAAGTTTCCTCTGGTCTGACGTCAGAAAAGGCGGAGGACAGAAAACCTGCAGAACTATAGGTCTAACCAAAGTAGTCGGCACCTTAGGAACATAACCTGGTCTCGTACAGAGAAAGGCCTTAACCATACCAGGAGCAAATTCCAGGCACGAGGGAGCCACCGAAAGTGCTTGAATATCACCAATCCTTTTTAGAGATGAAATAGCAAGAAGAAGGATAGTCTTAAGAGTAAGAAACTTTTCCGAAACTTCCTCGATGGGCTCAAAAGGAGCAAGGGAGAGACCTTCTAAGACGATGGCCAGATCCCAAGCTGGTACCCTTGTGCGAACTGCAGGCCTCAGCCTCAGGGTGCCACGAAGGAAGCGAGATATAAGTGGGTGTTTCCCGAGGGAACCTCCACTTGAAGGGGCGTGGTAAGCAGCTAAGGCCGCCACATACACCTTCAGTGTGGAGTGGGATAACCCTGTGGAGAGACGGTCCTGCAGGAAATCCAGCACTGTACCAACCGGGCAGTTAACTGGGTCCTGCTGGCGCTCTCCACACCAAGAGGTGAAAAGCTTCCACCTCGCGGCATATAACTTCCTCGTGGAGGGAGCTCTGGATTGGAGGATGGTCTCAACGACCTCAGCCGAGAGACCAGAATCTATGAGCTGGGCCCCCTCAGAGGCCAAGCCCACAGCCTCCATAGCTCTGGACGGGGGTGAAGGATCGACCCACTCGCCTGAGAGAGCAGGTCTCTCCTGATCGGTATCTCTAGGGGAGAGCCGTCGAGGAGAGACACTAGGTCCGAAAACCATACTCGGGCCGGCCAGAACGGGGCTATAAGCAGGAGACTGAGCCCGTCCCGGCGAACCCTCTCCAGAACTCCTGGGAGCAGAGCGATCGGGGGAAAAGCGTACAGGCGTGACCTCGGCCACGGATGTACCATAGCATCCAACCCCAGTGGGGCTGGCTGGCTGAGAGAGAACCACAGTGGACAGTGTGATGTCTCTCGGGACGCAAATAGGTCTACCTCGGCACGACCGAAATGTCCCCATAGGAGCTCCACCACCTCGGGGTGAAGACTCCACTCCCCGGGCCTCGGCCCCTGCCTCGACAGGATGTCTGCCCCCTGATTCAAATACCCCGGGAGATAAATAGCTCTGAGAGAGAGAATTTTCCCCTGGGACCATAGAAGGATCTGACGTGCCAGTTTGTAAAGCGGGCGAGAACGCAGACCCCCCTGATGGTTGATGTAAGAGACCACCGATGTGTTGTCTGTCCGGACAAGAACATGGTGGCCTCTTAGGTCTGGGAGGAAATGTTTCAGGGCCTGAAACACTGCCAACATCTCTAGACAATTTATGTGCCATAGACGGTGATGGTCCCCCCACAGACCCTGAGCCGGGCGACCACTCATGATCGCCCCCCAACCCGTGAGAGAGGCATCTGTCGTTAGCGTAACGCGACGACAAGGAGCTCCCAACACAGGGCCTTGGGACAGAAACCAAGGATCTTTCCACATAACCAGGGCGCGATGACACCGTCGCGAACTCATGATCATGCGAAGCGGATTTCCCCTCGGGGAGAATCCCTTGGTTCTGAGCCACCACTGTAACGGTCTCATGTGCAGGAGGCCAAAAGGTATCACGTTGGACGCAGCTGCCATGAGACCTAACAGTCTCTGGAACTGTTTTACAGTGGATGACCGGCCTAGCTTGACTTGATCTACTGTGGCAAGAATCGAAGCAACACGAGCAGGTGACAATTGTGCCTGCATCGTCGTCGAATCCCACACTACACCGAGAAAAGTGGTTCTCTGTAATGGAGAAAGAACACTCTTCTTGGCGTTGAGTCTCAACCCCAACCTCTTGATGTGAGCCAGAACGACATCTCGATGCCGAACCGCCTGTTGTTCCGATTGAGCTAGGATTAACCAATCGTCTATATAGTTCAGAATACGGATGCCCTGCAGCCTGAGCGGAGCTATAGCTGCATCCATACACTTCGTGAACGTGCGGGGTGACAGTGCTAGGCCGAACGGAAGAACCCGATATTGGTACGCTTCGCCCCCGAAAGCGAACCTCAGGAACTTCCTGTGTTGAGGGAGGATAGATACATGGAAGTAAGCGTCCTTTAGATCTATCGTGACAAACCAGTCCTCGGATCTGATTTGTGACACGATCTGTTTGAGAGTGAGCATCTTGAATTTGAGCTTTCCTACAGTGCGATTTAAGACACGCAGATCTAGAATGGGACGCAGCCCTCCATCTTTTTTCGGAACGATGAAGTACCGGCTGTAGTATCCTAACTCCCTGCTGGGTGGAGGAACCCGTTCTATAGCCCCTTTTTGCAGCAGAGTTTTTACCTCCTGTTCTAATACCAGAGCCTGCTCGGGGCCCACCACCGTGGGCAGAACCCCTCTGAACTGAGGTGGACGCGTTCTGAACTGAATAGCGTACCCGTTCTTTATAATATTCAGGACCCACTGAGAAACATTGGGAAGCATTTCCCATTCCGCCAGGAACTCTACTAAGGGAACCAGCCTCTCGAGGCTGGCCTCTGGATGAACATCCCGAGTGACAGACACAGCGCCCTGTAACATACTGGCAGGAAACAGCTGGTCTGAACACTCCACAACCCTCCTCGGAGGGGGCGAGCGTCCCTCGGGAAATCGCTCGCCGAGTCTCTCTACGCCCTGTGTAGGCAGGGTTAGTAGAACAGACCCCTGAGGGCATCGGGAAAGACAGGGCACCGTGTTCTTGTGCGGTGAACTCAAGTCTCTCCCGATGGGGACCACCCTCAGAGTCCTGACGTTCAGCCCGTCAGGATTTTTTCGACGCGGCCTTCCTGGCGACAATGACTGTCCTCAGATCAGTCCTGCCCCGAGAGGGCCGCGCCGGGGAGCGCCCCGCCTCGTCCCTCCAGTTTCCCTGCGGTGGGGCACGAGACGCGACACTCCGCTTCTGCTGTGCTCTTCTTGAGGAGGAAGAACTCGACGGCTGGGACTGCCCTTTTCGCTCAGCAGCCCCAGTGACACGTACTTTGAGAGGGATGAATTTTGAAAAAGCAGCCGCCTGTTTTTTCTCTTCCTGGAACCTCTCCGTGACCGAGTGAAGAGCGTCACCGAAGAGGCCCACAGGCGAAACAGGAGCATTTAGAAGGAGAGACTTATCTTTTTCCTTCATCGATGTCTGACTCAACCATAAGTGCCTTTCTGTGGCCACCATGGCTGCCATAGATCGACCAATAGACTTAGCGGACTCTCTGGTGGCACGCAGAGTGAGATCAGCAGTCTGCCTAAGTTCGCTAATCATATCAGCCGAAATTTCACCCCCCTCAGAAACATCTTTGAGCAGGTCGGCCTGATAAGCCTGCATAATAGCCATCGTATGCAAACACGCAGCCGCCTGCCCAGCCGCCGAGTAAGCCTTCCCCACCAGCACAGAGGTATTCTTTAGTGGTCTAGATGGAAGAGCCGGCGCTTTAAGTGAAACCGAAGAAGCAGGAGAGAGATAGCTCGCGAGCGTCTCCTCCGCCTTCGGCATCGCCACATAACCAGCAGATTTAGCACCAAAAATGTTACCATAAGCATTTGACTGATTCGTGTAAATCCTGCTAGAAACCGGTCTAACCCAGGTCTTTGAAACTTCAGCATGAAGGTCTGGGAAGAACGGCAAGCACCGGCGAGAAGGTTGAGGTCGTGCAGACAGAAATCTATCATCTAGTTTGCTTTTGATTTTAGAATCCTGTCTATCAGCTGGCCACTCGATACTGAGCCTTTCAACAGCCCGAGATAACACATCCATCAAATCTTCTTCATTTGCAGTATAATGTGTCACACTAGAACCCTCTGATGCAAAACTTTCGACATCCAGATCCTCAGAACTGGATAATCTCAATTCAACATCATCATATGCCTCCACCTGGGCAGAAGTAACCGCCGCAGCGCGTGCTTCCGAAGCCGGGTGAGAGGCACTGGATCCCGCCGGAGAAAGCTGAGATAGGGCGGGGCCCGTCTCAACATCGCCGGTGAGATCCATCTGCGAACCCCAAGTCAAGCGCCGCCGCTCTGCCTCAACAGAAGCGGGACCCGAGCCTTGGGGAGCTCGCAGCAAACCACTCTCCTCAAAGAGCGATCGCCGCGAGCGCAGAGTTCTAAGAGGAAAGCGTTCGCAATGCTGACAGTCGACTCCCTCGAGAGCCGACTGGGCATGCTGAACACCTAAACAAGCCACACATAACTCGTGAGAATCCCCACCCGTGATGTATCGAGTACAGGGGGGAACACACTTTCTATACTGCTCGCTCATATTGGTTTTTTTATATATATATATATATATAGTGATAAACTCCTGACAGAACAGACAAACACAATCGACAGATTCAGACACACGCACAGAGCTGCTGAAGTGACAAAAGCTGGCGTGTTGTGTGCTCAGGGGATATTTATAGCTTCCTGGTCTATGACGTCACTCGCCGTACGCTCTTTCTCTCCATTGACTGATTTCATTCATGCTTCAGACGCGTCACGCTGGGGGCGTTCCCACTGCGATTACACGCAGCGGTAGTCCCTGAAGGGGAACTACTTTATAAATTACTGTGGGAAAACAGTAAAATATTGTTTCCAGAAGAACTGTTTATAATATTAGATCAGATTTTATTTAAATAGTAATATGTTTCTCTCATGTACATTGTGGTGTTTTGACTAGCATTTTATATTATTTAGCTGATGTTTGCTACATTATTTTAGTAGCATGCTGTTCTGATGCTGTTTTGTATTTGAGTAACACTGAGCCCATATATTTATTAGCCATGATTCATGTAAATTAACAGTGCATTTCTGAAAGCCTCAGCAGCCAGTTTTACAGTAAATTTAACAAACATGTTTGGCATTTGTAGTCATTAACCAGGGTGTATTTTAGTTTCATTATCTGTGACTCTGCTTGTTCCATAAGAAAGAGAGACGTTCCAGCAGCTCTTGCCTCATTTCCCTGCATCTACAGTGGAGATTTGGGCCAGATGAGAATGGGTAAGTGCGCGCTGAATCATTCAGCATCCCAAGAAACTGAGCTTAGACGTGGGAGAGTTCGCCTGGAGATAATCTCTTTATTCCAGGCCGGAAAGCATCGATCTGAACATCGGGGGGTAAGAAAGGAGATGTCACAAGAGAGATGAGAAATAATAACCCAGTAGGGAGGAGAGGCCAAGCTTACAGTGTGACCTACACACAGACAAAACCCATCTATAAGCATACCTACAATCCTTAAAAGTATGCTTTCTCTATATACAGTATATGAAATAAATAAATCAACGCACATACACAATGTTAAGGGCAGTCATTGCATGATGCAAGCTGCATCTCACACAGTTGATGGATCAATGAATCCTGGGAATACAGCCAACTGGGGAAATGACTTTAATTGTGACTAAAAGACTTCCTCAATTTACTGTCTGTCACACTGTTAATCTAATTATGACCATGATTGTGAGTGATAATGTGCCCCATTCACATCATTTAACATGTGGACGGCTGCATCTTTTATTATATACTCTACTGAGCAGTGTTTAGGGTAATGCATTAACTTGAGTTATGTAATCAGATTACTTTTTTCAAGTAACTAGTAAAGTAATGCATTACTTTCAAATTTACCACAAAATATCCGAGTTACTTTTTCAAATAAGTAATATTTAGGATATAGGATACTTTGTTTTCCTGAGAACTCTCCTGTCCCCATGTTGAGAGAAATCGTGAGTAAGTGCAGAGGCGTGTGTGTGTGCTGTGTGAACATGATGGTTATTGTAGTTCTAGACTAAATGAGAGCATTTACTCATCTCTCTTGCACAAAAACAGATTCAGTATTCCTCAAAATGAATAAAAACTGTGAAATGCAAACACAGAATATTACGCAAACCTGCAATAATTAAATGTTAAAAATTATACAAATATACTTTATGTATTTAATCTCACTTTATTAATCGATGTCTTTGCTGAGGACATCTGATGATCTAATTCAACCATAATAAGCAAAAAATGACTTTAGATAGACATCACATTTCTGTTTCTTTTTTTATTGCTGATGTAAGAGTGTTTAACTTTCTTCTCCTGCATTCTATTCCAGAATCGTATAGCCCAGCTGAAAGGTTTGTGAGCTGGTACTGTTCCTTTACATGTGCCAAAATATAACTTTTTTTTGCTATTAAAATCAAACAAGCAAGCCCAGCCCAGGTGAGAAAAAGTAACGCAAAAGTGTAATGTAACATTACTTTCCACAAAAGTAACTAAGTAGTTCCTTTTTTGGGGAGTAGTGCAATATTGCAACACATTACTTTTAAAAGTAACTTTCCCCAACACTGCTACTGAGTTACTAAAAATTCCATGTCACTTTCTGGTTGTAGGGCCATCTTTACATAAAAAAATAAAAAATAAAACACTGATATGACCATACTGTTTGACTGTTGGGTGCAGATAGTGATCTCACTGTTCAAACATGCCTTTCTTCTGTACACACAGTGCCAAGGGCCTTGAACTGCAAGAGGATACTCCTCTTTAGGCGCATGTCAGAGGTGCAAATAACACATAATGGCCTTTTCCAAATTGATTTATGTGAATACGCAAACAGCAGTTAAACCCTGCGGGTACTGACTAGGTCCTTCAATGGCACAGTGACTAACAATTGTTCCCAACAAGATCCCTATCAAGTTAACTGCTTTTCAAAGAGACATCCAAAGACAAAGGGAGGGCCACAGAGAGGGCAGGCACAGTAACACCCTTTTTACACACAATACAATTTTGGGATTAGTTGTTAAAAATCAGTCCAGCACTTTGCAAGAAAAAACAAACTGAACAGGATGTTCATTTTTGATAGCTTAACTAAAGAGCAGTCTGTACAAAAACAATGTACAAAAAATAAATAAATAAATAAAATGAAAGCAACATTCCAGTTTAATAATAGGGTGATACTCATGTAAACATGTCCAGGTTGTGGTCACATTTCACCAACATTAAAAAAAAGAAATTCTTGATTTTAGTTTTCATTAGATTCCCTGAACTGTAATAGCCTATATTATTTTATTTCATTTTCTACTCTGATCAAAGAGGAGAGCAATTTAGCCTACACGTAAATAATAAAAAAAGGCTTTTAATTTTGTATTTCTTTCTTTGATTTTAGGTTGAAATAAACCCGGATGTGTTCTTGAGGTTTCTTGAAGTTCTCCGAATTTTGTGAGTTTACGAGTTGGAAAAACTCGTACTCCCAGTTACGAGTTGGAAAAACACAGGTTGGTTGCCTGGAACGCGGCATAATGCTGCGTTCCAGGCAGGTTTTTGAGCACATAAATCACGACTTCAAACCACGACTCACCACTTTGTAGCGTTCCAGACCAGTCACGCCAAACTACCTGAGCGCAAGGAATTGTGGTAGCTATATGTAAACAAACCATTGTTGTGTTTTTTTTATTTTTTTATTACAGAAAAGGTAACATACAAATAATAACAAAATATAAACAATCAAGACAAAAAAATAAGATAAAAAAATAAAAAAAAGCATAGCTCACATTCAATTTTCAAACCATTGTTGTTTTGTATGGTTTCGTGGGCTATGTGACGTCAGAGCTTGTAACTGGGAGTACATCGATCTAGTACGAGTTCACGGGTGGGAAGTCACGGGTTTGACTGCAGTTCCAGTGCACTTTCACGGGTATAAGGTTGGAAAAACACGGGTTACAGGTTGCCTGGAACGCGGCATTAAGTGACAAAACAGCAAGTCACCACGCTAGATGCATTAATTGCGCTGTGTCTTTAAGAGCAGCGTGTAAAGGGGCGTCTCTCATTTTAATAGGGGGCGTGTCCGTGAAAAGAAAGGGCGGAGTCAAATGAATTATTGCACAGAGAGATGCGTTTACAGCAGAGCTTGATACAGGAAGGATGCGGGCGGCTGTCTGTGGACTCAGAGCTTGTGTATTGTCACAACTGAGAGATACATGTATTACCTATAAATAAACAACAGACAGGAGCACGAGGAAATATTTAGCTCAAACAGCAAACCACGCTCTGGATGAAATCATAAGCTGCACAGTGTATGGAGCACGGCATTAAATACAGTAAGTTTTAACCCTATTTTATGGATAGTGGGATATTTCACACAATTAAAACATGCATGCATAGCGTTTATTTTAACACTCGCGTGAGCGTAAATTTAGCTAAGTAGCCTACCTAATAATAACAATCAAATATTGCATTTATTTATTAGGTGGTACTGGGTTTGGTCAAAGTTTTTGAAAGCTATTCATTAGTCCGCACTATAGGCTAGCCTCCATCAGTCTTCAAAGCCATGGTCGAATAAGGGAGGGTCTCTCGAAAGCTGTTTCATTTTTGGAATTCATGGTTCTGTTCAAAATATATAATTAAGCTTACACATCTCCATGCATTTGCATAAAAGTATATCCTTTCCGCTGATAGAAGCGCTTTCTGTGCGTTCATTGTTTATTTCTCTGAGGATTCATCATCATCATCATCATCACTGCTGCACATGGTCAGCTGGATCATTGTTCTTTATGTGCTCGTGCGTTTCACGCAACACTCACGAGTCAAACGCTCTTATTGATTTTGCACCCACAAATGTGAGCTCAAATGTGCTATATCAACATTGACTGAGCAACGTGTGTGACACGGTCGCTTCTCGGTCACTGTGATGATGATGTCCATGTGCATGACTGGTATGAAATATTGCCGGTGTAATATGTAGGCTAATTGGTGGACAGCATGTGCAACACATAACATTTCTTTGTTGTGAATTGAATGCAGGTTTAGAAACGGAACTGAGACACTGCCAGTGTGAGGTCTGTCACAAAGGGAGATCCAGTGCAATGAGATTGGCTATGGTGCCCATGGCAATGGATGCACTTGAATGTCCTCCTGACCTACATTATAATACAGATTTCTTAAATTAAAAGATTAAGCTATGGTTTAAAACACTATGCACGAAAGGATGAAATTTATATATATATATATATATATATATATATATATATATATATATATATATATATATATATATATATATATATATACATGCATATAAGCTATATATATTAGTGCATGGGCAACATCCAAAAATAAAAGTTTGTTTTGTGTGTAGGCCTACTGTTTATAGCCTAATTATTTTGTATATAAATACACATATGCATGTATATATTTAAGACATATTTGCATGTGTATATAGGCTATATTTATACATAATTTATACTACATATAAATATTTTAGATTTAAATAACACATTTTTCTTAAATATACATGCATGTGTGTGTATTTAAATATATACAAAATCATTATACACAGTACACAAACACATATTATGAAAACACAAACTTTTATTTTGGATGTTGCCCATGCACTTGTGCTATGACAATGATGTACTAAAACCGCATATAGACGACACCGTTGTGAAAAAAGATCCCCGTTCACACGGATCCACGAAAACGACTAAAACCGCTGTATTATTAATGCCTGGCCAGTAGTTGGCGATGTCACTTCATAAAGAAACACGTTGTGTGGTGTAAACAACCCCTTATGTATCATGTTAATAGTTAATGTCATGAAGTACACTCAATATATATATTTTTCTTATAGCGAGTACTTCATATGTCCACTTAAAATAAATTGGTTAAAAGCTAGTTAAAAGTCAGTTCTGAGAAAAGCACTAGAATCATTTGTTTAAAGACGCCATTTTAATCATTTGATATTCAGATTTTTATGTAATAAAATTGATAAATGTATAAATGAAAGAAAAATTCGGAAATCTTTCTGTGCTACTGAAGGAGATCCCATATTCATCTTTCACATTAGTAACAATAACCACAATAGCTGTAGTTTGTTGATGATAACTGTTATGGTAAATGATTTTAAGGAGCCTAATCACCGTATGAATTCATGTTTGACTTTGGCGATGGCAGATGGAGCAACACTCAAGTGCATCTGAAGGTCTGTTTACACACGTGTGTCCACCAGTTGATAAACGGTCCTCGTGTTTGTTTAGTTACAGAAGTTCAGCACCTGCTGGTCATCCTGGTACTCGGGTTAATGTGTTTCCCATTTTCTCGTTCATCACTCCACCACAGTAAACAGACCGCCAGAAAGCAGATGTACAACTTTATGTACTCGCTACTCTCTTTGTTAGTCTACTTGAAATGTTTTCCGCTTATCTTGATATTTGTTTGATATTTGATACTTCTCAACATTGTGATGTTGAGAAGATCTCTTCCTCATTTACAAAAACGTTAAGGAGAAAGATATCATTTTCACCTGCATTCTTGTCAGAATTAGCAGTGTGTATTTGCCTCTGGAAGTCACTTTCTCATTTGCACTTGAATATTTTGACTTTTGTCAGTGGGTTTAACTGCATGCACATCTTCAGCTCATTGTTTCGCAACGCCCTTTTTAGTCATTATATTTTTAAAAACCTAATGGATCATTCTGTGTCAGATCAACCAAGTTTTTGGAAACTTCCCCGGCTACGGTTTGACAATTTTCATCTTCGATTTGGAGCTAAATTACAGGTGAGAGAAACTTACTTTAGAAAGATGGCAGCATCATTTTATTTTTACTCAGAGATTGGTAGGGCTATTAGTAAAAGCTATTGACTTAAGCAATCCCTGTTGCATTATATGCCAACGGTGACAGGTCCAAAACGGTGACAGGTCCAAAATTGGAAAAAGCTATTTGTGTGTTTTTCCCCTATACGTTTGCATGCCTGTAACTCAAGAAGTATAAAAGATAACCTTAACATCATTTTAGATTTCGGTTCTTAACAAACCTTTCTTTTGGTATATTTCACCCTACACGGTTCACTCGCACAGATATGGAGATCTCAATTTGGCTCCACGAGTAAATTGTTAAATTCTACACATTTTCAGTGGTCAAAAACCAAATGCGGGCCACTTTACTTACGGCTGATACTTTTCTCCTTTAAAGAGGAATGCCTGAAGAACTCATAATGTTGAAATGTATCTTGTTTCCTTTCAAAACATTTGCATAACATATAGGCATGTTCTTTAAAAAGAGAAATGTATCAGCTGTATGCAAAGTGAGGTTTTTGACCATTGAAAATGTGTACAATTGACCAATTTACTCATGGAGCCGCATTAAGATCTCCATATCTCTAGGATTGAACCATATTGGGCCTTTAAAACGAAGACACCAAAAGAAATGTTTATTAAAAACCAAAATCTAAAAGGATATTAAGATATATTTAATACTTCTTTAGTTACAGGCATGCAAACTAGTGGCAAAAAAAAACACAAAAAAATCGTTTTTCCCTCCATTTCGTTAACTGTCACCGTTGGCATATAATGGCATAAAGTAATCCGCTTTAACTAATAGACCAACCAAACTGTAAAAATAAAATAATGATGCTGCCATCTTTCTAAAGTAATGTTTACCCTGTATTTTGGCTCCAAATCTCAAAGGAAAATTGTCATTTTGACCCGCTCGACAAAATAGTGGATTACTCAGTAAATATACGTTTATGACAAATAATAATTTGGCCTCATCACTATTTGTGTTTGTCTGTCTTCAGAATAAATAAATAAATAACAAAATCACAAATTTGAGCCAAGGAAGTTTCTGAAATTTGATTTGACATGGAATTAAAAGTGGCCCTATGATGGTATTTTAAAGTTTCCTAATGTTGTTTTGGAGTCTCATATGCATCAAGGTCAAAAAACTGTTTAATTTTCTCATAAAATACATCTACACATCACCACATTTTCAATGATTCTCAAACGACTCGTCAGATGAATCAATCTCTCTAAATCCCCCCGTTCCGCGAGCTACTCTGCTCTGATTGGCCAGACGGCTCAGTCTGTTGTGGCTGGTCTGCCGCGTGTCGTAAACAAAAACGCCCATTGCCATAAGTCAGCTCTTCTTGTCCTGAGGCTTCCTACACCATAATCTAAACACAGTAACGAACAATGATGTCGATTTTACCATACCAATCCGAGCGAGAGTCCGATGACTAAACACTGGAAGAACTATTCATTAAATTCAATACATTTCTGCATTTAATGTTTTGGCTTTCATTACCATTTATATTTGTCTTTCTTCAGAAAATATATTAACAAAATTAAAAATTTCAGCCAGGGAACTCTGGTTGAGTTGACACGGAATGACCCTATTGATAATTGATTCAGTTTATGATTTTCTAGTTCACAACCCCCTGTTTTTTGTGGACTGAAGAGTGTTTTTGAGCATGTATTCTGTTTCTGTGTATTTCCTAATGGTAAAATAAGAACAGGTGTCAAAAGGGTGATATTATAAAGAAGATCCCAGTATGTTTTTGACATTGTTATTTCTCTCTGATAGAGTGCTGTGTGTGAGCATCTCCTCGACCTCCACAGTTCTGTATGTCTGTGTGGCTCAATGTGTGTCCAGCCTTTTCACGTTCCAGGAAATTCCACATATACTGTATTTTTCCCCAGAACAGGGCAGTGAAAGCAATGTCAAGTGAAAAATGCCTAAAAGAGCCGGCAGTATGTTGCATGAAATCATACAAATACAGACGCTAACAGGAATAAAATTAGGTAGAAATAGTATACTTGATGGAACCAATTGCAGAAGGATATATCACATGAGATTTATTTGACATGATACAGTGGGCAGGGTATGTGGATTCAGCCTCGTCCAAACCCACGATTGCTCTCTGATCCACTGCCAATTCAGCTAAAGTTTCTTCCCGCTGTTTTTAACCAATCAAGTTATGTTTTTTCCAGTCATTTGTGATTGGTTGAATATGGTTGAATTGGATCATTGAAGGTCAGCAGCAAAGACATTGGTTAATAAAGTGAGATTAAATACATAAAGTATATTTGCGTAATTTAACATTTAATCATTGCAGGTTTGCGTAATATTCCGAGTTTGCATTTCGCTTTTTCATTTTGAGAAATGGTGAATCTGTTATATCATTTGCTTTCAGGATAATCCTTTATTGCAAAATTGAAATACTTGCGTGGATTTGAAGCAATTATAGCCAAGTAACAGTAAGATGCAAGTTTTGCACTGTGGAAAACGCATCTCAAACACATTAAACAACACACGTATATGACGGTAGGACAAGCCATGTAGGTTTATGATTTAGTTTGAAGTGCTTAATATAAAGCACCTCTCATGTTTAAGGCAATTTGGATCATGCACTTATCTGGCAGCAGTCCTTCCTTATTTTTCAGAGAAGTTTGCAACAAAGTATATTTATTTCCCATCCTAGTGGGGGAAATCGGAGTTTGAAATGACGTTCCGCACATGCAGCCGGTAAAACAACACCATATTCATTTGGTAAACGTGTGTACCGAACCGAAAGACCCCTACCGAAATGTTTTCAGTATGAAAAATAAATTTAAAGTTCTTGAGGCTCCCTAGTCAGCTCTGTCCTCCTGGTAAAGAATGACTGTATTAGAGACATGGACCAATAAGAAATCACTTTGAAAACATTTTGTAACACTGTTTTCATCTTTCATGTCAATTGACCTATGGCTAAGCTACGCCCCCAAACGCGATGAGCCAATCACAGTGCGCATAGCTAACCCAATACACTCGGACATTCTCTGCTTCTACGTCCATTGAAATGCATTGTAGTTAGTCAGTTTTCCTTCGTTTTTATATGTTTTTTCTTGTCATTTTCAGTTTAAAATGGTCAAACGGTGTGCATGGGGTACATGCAACTCCAACACTAGGTATCCCGAGAGGCAGGGCGACGGTGTGTATTTCTTACCCTTTCCCAAGCCACATTTCAACCGAGATAAGTTTCTGCCGGTGTCTCCTCTGGATTAAGTTATGCGGTAACTTAGACCACAACACCAACTAAACGTGGATAAATTAAACAAGAATTAAACAAGGATGTCTACATCTGTTCTAAGTCAACAACTTATTTGAACGTTATCTTTAACATCTCTAACGTAACGTTAGGCTAACGTTAGCCTAACATTAGAAAACGTTAACGTTAGCTTCTAGCTGCATTGTACATTATGTCACTTAGCTTCATTAACGTATCTGTAAATAACCGAGGAAACAAATGTTAGCAATGTTGTGCTGAATGATTCATGTAAATACTGCAGTGCATGAACAATGCTGATCCTCTATCTTGTTGTCTGAGATGGTGATGGCAACGAGATGCGGTTTATCACGTTTACACTGACCTGTACATTTTTGCCTGTAGCTGAAGCTTTTTATCGACCTTCTCAACAATAAAATTATTAATATAACCCTCCAATGCATAGTTAAGGCCCTTTTGGTGACTTTGAGATGATATATAATCTTTCTGTCTCCAAAAATCATCAATTGCCTCTTGTGAAATGTCTCCTACTGTGACAGCGCCTGTCACCGAATATTGACTGTTTGTCCGAGTGAGTGGAGGGGGCGTGGCTTAGCCATAGGTAAATTTTATTCAATAGCAGAATATTTGATGGCAGAGAAAGGTGCATTGTCACTATAGGTAGCTATAGAGCCATTTCTTTGTTGTTACACAATGCAACTTTCCCTGGAAGTAATGTCTATGTCTGGCTTTGTCACTCATTCTCTTTTCTTTTTTTCCATAACACGTCAACACAAAAGCAAAAAACAGTGTCAACACGGCATCTCAGCTATTTAAAACAACGCCTTTCATGGATCCCATCACTGTTTCATGACTGCAGACCGTGTGTTTTTAAAGATTGTTGCCGTTTCTTGACCCTGCAGTCACATCACACCTGGTGAGGATGAGAGTGGTTGTAATGTTCACACCTGCCTTTAGGTGGAATAGACTCTCATTACAAATAAAGGTTCTCTCCTTAAAATGAAATCTGTACGGAAACCGTTGGAAATGGTCTAATACATGAAGTCCATCGTAAACATCACTTGAGCAGCAATAACAGTCACGTTTACAGAGGCCTGCTGTGCTGTTTGCTTGTTTAGTGTGATGGGGGTTAAGTTTGTGTCGTGTTTACGCTCCTGCGGAAGGGCAGGGAGTGGATTTTGTTGGGATGAGAGGGAGTGGAAACTCTGCCCTTCCTATCCAAAAACCCCAGTTTACAAACTCGATCTTAATTCACATCATTCTGTCTGTGTTGTTGCACCAGGAATAAACCGTATTTCACTTGACAGTCCAGACTTGATGTACTGCTTTTTAAGGCTGTTTATTGGTTAAGTCAATATTCATGCATTGTTTTACTCTCGAGTCCTAAAGTTTAACAAAGTACTTTTAGTTTAGTAAGTGTCGTTTTAAGATGACATAAGGCCTGTTCAAACCAAAAACAATAACTATAACGACACCATATTTGTGTCCACACCAATGGACAATAAAGTTCTGTTTATTATAAGCGTGCGCTGCAGTTTGTTTGTTTGTGAAATAATCAGTAGTAGAGAAATGTTTTCATTGTTGGAGACTGACGCATCATTATTTGAATTCTTTTTTTCCCCATGGTCTGTTGTTGTGGTATCGTTTATTTTTTTTATATAAACCCACCCAGAAACTGCACATAAATACAAAACAAACTGTGGTTGTCTCTTTACAAGCTGCTCAGATGGTCACTTCCTCTGTAAGTGAGTAGTTCATGGCAGACAGACCGGCTTCATGAGGATACAGTTCTTACAGTCAGTTGTTGTGTTAGCCATGTGTTTGTCTCACTGTCCTCTGTCTGGCGTCGAGTCGACATCACCAGTGTTTTGGGAGCAGTGGATTGTCCTCTGTAAATAATATGCAGCTTTGAAAATATTTTACTTTGGAGCAGAATGAATATAGATGGGCTGACGTGATTATTCCCGCCAATAACAATGGATTTGTGTGTGTAAGGGCCAACATTTCTACTGTGTGAATAATCCTGTACATGGCTTTATTGTTCTTTGCTCAAAAACAACGTCCATAAAAAAGATTGTACAATGGAAGTAAATCTAAAAATAAGTATAAAAAATGTAAAGAGATGATGTAAAATGTAAAAAATAATGTAAGTAAAAATGAGATTTTTTTTGTAATAAATAAAGAGGAAATATAATATAAATAAATGTTCAAATAAATTAACCATTAAAACAAATAAATATAAATAAAAATATTTATAAATTAAAAATAAAAATATAAAGAAATTATAAATATAAACACACACACACACACACACACACATATACACTCACCGGCCACTTTATTAGGTACCCCATGCTAGTAACGGGTTGGACCCCCTTTTGCCTTCAGAACTGCCTCAATTCTTCGTGGCATAGATTCAACAAGGTGCTGGAAGCATTCCTCAGGGAGTTTGGTCCATATTGACATGATGGCATCACACAGTTGCCGCAGATTTGTCGGCTGCACATCCATGATGCGAATCTCCCGTTCCACCACATCCCAAAGATGCTCTATTGGATTGAGATCTGGTGACTGTGGAGGCCATTTTAGTACAGTGAACTCATTGTCATGTTCAAGAAAACCAATTTGAAATGATTCGAGCTTTGTGCCATGGTGCATTATCCTGCTGGAAGTAGCCATCAGAGGATGGGTACATGGTGGCCATAAAGGGATGGACATGGTCAGAAACAATGCTCAGGTAGGCCGTGACATTTAAACGATGCCCAATTGGCACTAAGGGGCCTAAAGTGTGCCAAGAAAACATCCCCCACACCATTACACCACCACCACCAGCCTGCTCAGTGGTAACAAGGCATGATGGATCCATGTTCTCATTCTGTTTACGCCAAGTTCTGACTCTACCATCTGAATGTCTCAACAGAAATCAAGACTCATCAGACCAGGCAACATTTTTCCAGTCTTCAACTGTCCAATTTTGGTGAGCTCTTGCAAATTGTAGCCTCTTTTTCCTATTTGTAGTGGAGATGAGTGGTACCCGGTGGGGTCTTCTGCTGTTGTAGCCCATCTGCCTCAAAGTTCGACGTACTGTGCGTTCAGAGATGCTCTTCTGCCCACCTTGGTTGTAACGGGTGGTTATTTGAGTCACTGTTGCCCTTCTATCAGCTCGAACCAGTCTGGCCATTCTCCTCTGACCTCTGGCATCAACAAGGCATTTCCGCCCACAGAACTGCCGCTCACTGGATGTTTTTTCTTTTTCGGACCATTCTCTGTAAACCCTAGAGATGGTTGTGCGTGAAAATCCCAGTAGATTAGCAGTTTCTGAAATACTCAGACCAGCCCTTCTGGCACCAACAATCATGCCACGTTCAAAGTCACTCAAATCACCTTTCTTCCCCATACTGATGCTCGGTTTGAACTGCAGGAGATTGTCTTGACCATGTCTACATGCCTAAATGCACTGAGTTGCCGCCATGTGATTGGCTGCTTAGAAATTAAGTGTTAACGAGCAGTTGGACAGGTGTACCTAATAAAGTGGCCGGTGAGTGTATATACTGTATATTTTGTATTTATCTTTTTTATTTTATTTTTATATTTTGTATTTATCTTATATTTATCTTCTTGTTTTATCCTATTTTTTTAAAATACATTTTTATATGTTGTATTTATCTTATTTTATATTCATCTTATTTTTTTTAAATAATTAACATTTGACAGATTCTGCAAGGTGTATGGACCACACAGTCATAGTCAAAAAGCTTACAAATAAAAAATATACAATATAAAAAATATATATTTTAATTATAGAGTTAGACAATATATATGAAATGTATAACTAATTCCAATATATAAAAGAAAAAAGCTTTAGGATTAAATAGTAAGTAAATTATTTTAATTTTAAGTACCAAAATGCAACATGATGCTTTAATAATTTGCAATTACTTTGCAAATTCATTTGATTTATCATTTTGAGTGGTTCCTTACATACTATTCATAATTAAATGTTAAATATGTTGTACAGCATTTACAACCAGTATAACTTCATAAATGGAGTGACAACTGCCCTCGTTCTCAAAGCCTAGATAAAATCTTGTATGGTTAAATCATTGCACCCATTTCCTCAGCAGAAAGACATTCAGTCGAGTTCTGTGCTGAAGTCTCCTCACTCTTGCTGTTCTCCCCCAGTCACAACCATGATATAACTACAGCTGACATCTTTTATTCTGACCGGGCCACAATCATAATGCAAGGTGATACACCATTTTTAGTTGGAACCAAGAATGTTTGCTCCATCTAAATCACCACAAAGCAATCAAGATATTGACACCCCAGAATAACAGCTGCTTGAATCTTTTGCCTGATCTGTTTGAAAGACCCATCCTCCTGTCTATTGTCACGCTTCCTCTCCTCTGTATGAGAGGTGTGCCACGTTCAGCCCAATAGCCTTTGTGAGCAAATGCAAACGACACCTGGAAGGTGTGACAGGAGGAAGAGAGGTTAACGATGAACCATGCTGTGAAGATTATCTTATCTCAAGTGAATAATATTTACTTACCCATCCCCTCATCCTTTCTGCATGCAACTTCCACAAAGAATAGCAGGCTTAGCATTATCTGAGGTCCGTTTGAGCAGCAGTACTAGATTAGCTGGCTTTCCAGAGCTGCCGTGATTCGTTTTTTTAGGGTTATCGGCATCTGTGAGGACAAATGGGCTGGGGAGATGCTGTGGGTGCTTAGTCACTCTGCCACAGAGAGGTGCATTATGGGTAATTGAATCGGCTCTGGTCAGTGTCTGCTCTCCAAATCAAATAGTTCGCCTATTTCTGGTAAAGCAGATGTAAGATGTTTCACGAGTGGTTGACACTTCACGTGGTCATGCTGCTATAAAAAGAGACGTCGCTTTTTTTTACACTCTCTTTAAAGGCTTGTTCACATCACAGGGCACTAGAACAGCACCAAATTAGTTTAGTTTATTTTTTGTCCACTTAAATGTCTGGTGAATTCTAGGCTATATTGCTTTAAAGCAAGCGTAATTTGTTTTTGACAGGTGGTTTTTTACTTTTTTCTTTGATGGATGCTTTTATCCAATTTGGCTTTGTATTCAAGGTATACATTTTGCAGCAAATTATTTTTTTAGCAAATTTTAATTTACGTTTTAGTAATTGTATGGGCTTTTGTCATTCGTTTTTTTCTAATATTTCTATTTAGCTTTATTTTTGGTAATTTTAGTAGGCCTACTTCAAATTTATTAGATTATTTCAGTTAGTTGCCAGTTAGTTTCATTTTTATATTTGTGTCTTATTTTACTTAAGATTTTTCAATTAACAAAAATAAAATGTAATGGTTTTAGGTAACAAAAGCTATGTTTTCATTCAAACTTGAAAATTTAACTTCACGCACAAAATTGTAATATCGCTTAAAACATTTGTGAATGAAGCAGCGTTTCCATCTCGTGTTCAAGAGAACAAAATCGTCACTTCCTGAGAAAAAATGGCGTGGAATATCTGTGATTAAAAATGGAAGTTGCTGCAATCGAGGAAGAAACTGTGGCTCTTTTTTTCCTCTATCACAAATGACTTGCTCCTCAGAGCGCATAAACAAAATGCAATAAACACTGACATGTTATCTTTTATTTGGATGCTGTTGTTTGTGAACGCAATCGCGTGAGACGCTTCTGGGAGGGAATTAAACCAAATCTGCGATGCGATTGGTCCGCTGGTTAGTCCAGTTATCCAATCACAGCCTCAGTTTTTTCTTTGTTGCGCATCGAGGGATTTATTCAGTAAATGTGTTTCCATCCAGTTTGTTCATGTCGTCCAATCAGATAAAAAATGGATCCACCTCTAATTGAGCGCTTGCGTTTTTTATGCGCATTTTTTGAATTTATGCTCATCTTGGCATTTCCATCCAGCATTTTTTTAAATCTCAAAATGCACATTAAAAAAGGTGGATGGAAACGGCTAATAACAACCAATCACAACCTTGATTTTCATTTTGTTCTTGGTGCAAATAGGCATTTATTACATGTCTTTCTCATACGTTACACATGTACTTACTATAGTAGTAACACTACATTTGCATAATTGCAAGCAACTAACTGAACCGAACCCTAACCTTATAGTAAGTGTTATTAATTAACTTACTCTGTAATTAATTGTAAAATCACACTGTAACAAGGACACCTGAAAATAAGTGTAGCCATTCGTTTCTTTACCAGTCTTGCTGTGCCCTGCTGTTTAAAGATCTGTCGTAATGTAAGTTGGATTGCGCCATATGGGTCTCTGTCTGTGCGGCCATGGGGTCATGGGGACCTCCATACAGGTCACTGGCTCCTAATGGACCTAGTCAGACGGCTCTGTCCCAGCTGGTGCACACACCTCATCACATCACACCGCTGCTGGCAGATTTATGTCTAGTAGGAATCATTACTTTGTTCTAGAAATCTATTCACTCAATAATTTATGAACTCCGTGGCTTTCAGTTAATTCAGTTTGCTGCAGCAAGGTGAGTCAAAAGTAAATAACTCTTTCAAGTTGCAGGCTTTTCACAGCATTTTAACATTATAATTGAATTAATGGAAGGCGTCTTTTTCTGCCTCAGCTGTAGTCTTTCTTTTTGATGATTTTAGGACTCTGGTATTGAGCAGAACACATAAATTATTTATGGTTGAGTCGTATATAATAAAAGAACGCAGCTACTGAGGCTCCTGCTCAGACAGGCAAAGAAAAACTCCCACAGATCAACAGCAGATCATTCACTGTCTGAGTGCTAGGATGCACTCAGCACTTTTGTTTGATTCACAGAGAGACTCTTGTTCAGAAAGAGCGAGCTTACTGTTCGTCCACTGCGAGGACCAGAGAAGTGCATGTGACATGCCAGTGTGCTTCAGCCTTAAACGGGATGTTTCAGTGTCTTAACGTCGTCATTAAATGAGACCAATTAACCCAGTCTTCATGTTTAAAGGTGAAGTGTGTCATTTCTGCACCACTAAAGGTGGTCCGACGCCCAGTAGGGGTGGTTAATCTGTCTGATTTCCCGATTCGATTCGATTACGATTATTGAAGTCCCGATTCGATTACAGTCGATTTTCGATTATTAACGATTCTCGATTAGCGATTATTGATTTTCCATTTCACAACAGTAAACGAAAAAACACTACAAAGTGATTGCAGTATTAAAAAAAGTCAGCTGCTGAATTACTTAACTCTTTTATTGAGTAACAACAACTCAAAAAGCACTTTCTGTGTCGTGTAGTTATAACTTCAGAATTATTTGTATGTAGCTTATGTTCTGTAGAACACAGAAATGAATACCGTAATTCCTCAAATAAAGACCGGGGCCTTTATTTACCTGAACTGCAGATGGTAGCCGGCTTTTATTTGAAGCAGGCTTTTATTAGAGGCAGGCCTTTATTTCTAATTCGCGATCCCCGCCCGCCCGCCCGCCAGCCAAGTTTCCATGGTGACGCGTCATGCTTGGCACGTGTTCACCACAGCCAAAATAGCGCTGTATGACAGATGTAGCGCTTTTATTTCTAAATATTAACAAACTTGCTTACCATGTCATCAACTATCTTCTATTCTGACTCTCAAATCCGTGTCAGTGAGTTTGTTTTGTCGTTTAAAACCCTTTATAAATGATCTTGATCTGTAACGTGAGATGGGCACCGCAGTTCGGAGATTCCTGTTGGATTTGTTACGTTACAGCGCGTGAAGTGAATTCTTCAGTTTCTCCCGAAATACATGAAAGTAAGTGGCCGGTGAACTGGGAGAAGAATAGAGTAAACTTTATAGTTACTTACACTGTGTATCTGATATGAATAAAACACGTCGCCAAATATATTTGAATGGATTGTTATTAATGCTTCCATAGACACCATTGTGTATTTTACAAACTGTAAATGTATTGTTTTGCTATAAATCATATCTATTTAAATGTCTGAAACCTAAAATAAACATGTGGTTAAAAACACTGAATAGTTGTGATATGACAACCGCTGAGCGAGTCTGTCTTTGAGTGTACACTAATTTTTCCCCGGCCTTAATTTGAGACCGCCCTTTATTTGTCCGCGTTGACCACGCCCCCGGCCACTATCAGAGGCCCGGCATTTATTTGAATACCGGTCTTTATTTGAGGAATTACGGTACATCACATTGTGTTGTGACTCATCAAGTTGAACGAAACAATAACAAATAAATGAAAGGCTTATTTCCTTAAGGAAGTAGATCAGAACCAACATACTGTAGAAATTGGACAATTTTCTTCTAGAAAGACAAGGTGTTGTTCAGGTGGAGGAAGACTGCAGGTTGCAGTCGAAACATGTCAAGGTAAATAAAAAGTTTATAATGCAAAAAAATGTTTGCATTATATGCGGTTAGAACAGCTGTCAGCAGCGCGTCCTCATCCATATCAAGCGCCTCGTCCCCTGAGGCGGCGGCAGCGCGGGCGGGAGCCGGCGGCTGCGAGTCCGGGAGAGGGGGCGGAGAAGGAGAGATAGACGCTCGAGGGAGTCATTCCGGCGAGCATTTGCATCAGAAAACGACGGCAGTGCAGCCCGCAGGGTCGACATCGGAAGTGCGTCGCTGAGCTCACAAACCCCTGAGGGCAAGAGCTGCGTGTTCCTGGCCCAGGCAGAGAGCGCAGATCACATGGCGGTCTCCGTCGCTGTGCGGGGCTCTGCACGCGCCGCAGGAAGTGCAAGGCATCTTGAAAAAGACGCTCGCTGCTCTTTTAGACAGTAAGTTTTGCAAGAAAGGATCCGTCGCCGGATAGCGTAGCTCGCACGGATGGCTGAAGGTGGCGAAGACGGCCGGCTACTTCAGGCGCTGTCTTGTCGCTTCCTCGACGACGGCTTCTCTCTAGATCCAGCGATGCGGCAATAATAATAACGCAATTTTTTTTTTAAATAATAAAAAATCGATTTTTGAAAATGTAATAATCGATTCATAATCGTCCATAAGATACTCGCGATTAATCAATAATCGATTTTTTTAACCACCCCTAACGCCCAGGGTGTTATTTGTTTGGCAACAGTTCTTCTAACAATTAATTGATGGAGTGTGTAGCTTTTCATTTCTTAAACAACCATGTAGGAAGACACATAATGGCCATATAACATATATGTATATATATATATAACATGCTAGAAACATCATCAAAATCACTGCAATAATGATCCAGTCATAGACGCTTAATCGTTTGCCTTAAATCCAAACAGCAACTTTTTTTTGGGCTGGGCAGTGTACGTTATGTTGTGCTATGTTACGTACGACCCTACTTTGTTACGTTATGTTACGTTATGTTATGTACGACCCGACTTTATGTTACGTTGTTACGTACGACCCTACTTTATGTTACGTTATGTTATTTTACGTTACGTTATGTTACGTACAACCCTACTTTGTTACGTTATGTTACGTTATGTTATGTACGACCCTACTTTATGTTACGTACAACCCTACTTTGTTACGTTATGTTACGTTACGTTACGTTATGTTGTTACATTATGTTATGTTATGTTACGTTACGTTACGTTATGTTATGTTACGTTATGTTACGTACAACCCTACTTTGTTACGTTACGTTATGTTACGTTGTTACGTTATGTTACGTTATGTTACGTTACATACGACCCTACTTTGTTACGTTGTTATGTTACGTTACATTATGTACGATACTTTATCTGCACAAACAGATAATACAATATAATATTCGGTCACTAATATTATAAATTGTTTGTAGACAATTATTTTTGCATTTCTGTTTTGCTGCTAGTGGGGCAGAAATACACACTTAAGTTCACTCATGTTACGTGGATGAAAAAGTTTTGAGATTCAGTACTTAAACAATCTCTGGATTATGATTTCAAAATCAGGATTTGTGGCTCCCTCAGAGATGCTTTTTGAAACTAGAGGCACCCGAAATGCATTATATGTGTGTGTGTGTCTATGTTTTTCTATGAGATTTGCTAAACCTCTTGAACTCACACGGGGGTCAGAGATTAGTATGTATAGGGTCGCAGGGATGTAGAAAAGGAGGAGCGGGTAGTGGGAGCGAGGGAGGTGTGTTTAGTCTGTACAGAGGAAGTCCAAACTGCTCCCTACAAACTGTTTTGCTATCATAGACGTTGTGAAAGGGTATTTGGAAAGTCACTCACCCCTTCAGGGGCCTGTTGTTTCCCACGCTGCCTTCCCATGCTCCCCGGTCTTCATATTTGCACGTCTATAAATAAAGCTCCATCTTACCAGAAGCGCTTGCTTGATAAACTGGTCCAGAGATGCACATGGACCACTATTAACCAAAGGTTGTTAGCCTTTCCCGCAATATCCGCTAATAGTGGGGCACTTTTGAGAGGGATTTAGATACAGATTGCAGTGTGTCTTTATAGAATGACTGTGCCAGAAACAAATGCAGACCAAGTGGCCAGTGCATGAAAAAGTGCAATACTGTACATAATGTGAATTTTTACAACTGTTGTAATAAAAATGTTCAATGCTCAAGGTGGCAATAGAGTTGTAACCTAATAATGCACAAAATGGAGTTTGCTTAGCTAGAAGCGCGTGTTCACATACTTGCGAAGACTATGTTTGGGGCCTTGGTGTACTGTATGTGGGACAGGACAGAAATGCAACGGAACTGTGTGTCTAAGGGATTTAGGGCTTTACATCTTTCATCTACTGCTTGTTTTTCTTCCAGCTCATGCCACCCAGTAGAAACACGTCATATAAACACTGCTGTCATTGTCCAGAATGCTGTGAACTGTTGTTCTGCATTGAAATTTGTGTCACTAACTGAATAATTTTGCATATTGATTGCTCGCTGTCCTCTCTTTGAGCTTCTGTTTGTGCCATTTTTATGAGAAGTAATTTGTTTGTATCATTATTACACTTCCATTTTTCTATTAATACAATTCTGAAAATTCTTTTTAGGGCATTTTCAAATTAGTGGGGGAAAAACAGTTCCCTCCCCTTTTGGGAAATGATAATCATTATGTTTAAGGCAAAAAAAAAAAAAAAAAGTTTTTTGGGGGGTTCTGACTGCATAAAACTGCAACTTTAAGCAGAAGTTAACCAGTTGCATGGCAGTGGTCTGAACTAACGCGCAAGTGGTAAGTGTTAACCTACTATAACTAGCACACATTTACCTGTACTTATGTATTCGGATCAGAAAACAAACGTTATGTCAGCTAATTATGTAGTATTTTTGTTATGATCGATATAACCAAAAATGAAGCGTAGCATCAGTTCGGGCAGGTCAAGTTAGTCAGCCACGTCTGCCTATAGGAATACGACGTCTATCACTGTATACATATAAGCTTGTCAGTATTATCAATAGCTATCAGGTTTCTCAGGAGCTAATTACCAGGATTTGGCATTCTGATTCCCTCTGAATCAAACTAAAATTCTCTAATTTTGTTGTACATTAAAATGAATTAATGATATCTGCAATACATTCATGTTGGTTCTGTTCTGTTAACCCTAAGGGGGGTTATTGCTGCTCTTATCCATGCTCGGCTACATGGACGCGCAGGGAGTTCTTGCCCAGAACAGAACCATATCGCTAATCCTAACTGTATGCTACTTGTCAATCGTATTGACAATAGTGGTCCTGACAGAAACTGATATGATTGTCCCAGAGGTGGATAGAGTAATAAAATATTCTACTCAAGTAAAAGTACTACTACTTCAATTAAATTGTACTTAAGTACAAGTAAAAGTACTGGCCTAAAAATCTACTCAAGTAAAAGTAAAAAGTAGCTCATTTAAAATTTACTCAGAGTAAAAGTTACTGAGTAACTTTTTTAACAGCGGGGGTGGTCTGGGGGAATCCCCCGTGTAGGGTTGTAATGGTATGAGATTTTCACAGTATGATAATGTCTCAGAAAATATCACGGTTTACAGTATTAATCAATTAATAAATAAATAAACTGTATTATTAAATTATGGGTATTATTATTATTATTATTCTTTCAGTTAAATGACAGTTAAATTAAAGGGTCACTTCAGGATTTAGCATTAAGCTTTGTATCAGTAGAAAACCTGTAGTATTTTCGAATTACCGTGCTCATTTCTTCTACATAAATGACCCAGACCCATTTTAAATACACATTCATCTTCCCAGAGGTGAAGTGCCCCTTTAATGAAAACAGGATTTTTTTTTTGGTTGTAACCAAAAAATTTTATTATAACAAACTTGAAACCATTTGTTTGTTTTGTTTATTAAAATTTCAATAAAACATGTCTAATCAATTAAATTTGATCATTGATAATGAATTAGATTAACAACTTATTTTTAACATTAATAATTTAAGAAAATGTTTAAGAAAAATTGCCCTATGAAATGTATTTTATTCAGAAAATTAATGTTTCTTTTTATTATTTAATCCAAATATATTATCAAAAACGGTTGTAATCAAATGTAAATTTAAAATGGTGTCCTTTTATTTTTGGGGGAAGCGCTGCAAAGACAGATTTACTAAATTAAACCATGGACAAAAAATATATTCCTTTAAATAATGTTTAAATAAAATGTATTATTATTGATGTTATTATTATTATTTAGAGAAGTAGGCTACGTTCTATTGTATGCCTATAATAGTAATATATTTCTGTCCTAATTTCTCCTAGTAAAACCAAACTTTTATTTTGACGGGTTGTAGTGAAGACCAAAAGTGTAAAAAAGTGTTTCAAAGTGTATTTGACAATGGTTTATCTCAAATAAAATTATGAAATTGCTCATTAGGCGTTCTCTTAGCAGCTCTGGAAATGTTCATGTATTCATATCCTCAAATTGTTTGTGAGACTCTGAATGTCACGCGTACTTTAGTATGTAGTAGACAAAGCTGCGCAGCTCAGCAGAACAAATAGGGTTATATTTACATGCAGTATTTTTGTGCTAAGCTTAAATATTCACAGACCATGTCGCGATTGGATTTATTGCACAGTTCTACTTTCCATGTATTCATCCATCCATTATTTTGCGTGTTTTACGTGACATCGATCTGCGTTATGTAAATTTCATTTTCATGACTGGATTCCGGGGTTCCCTCTGCATCACGTAAATCGGGACATACCTTTATCTGCAGGAGGGATGGTGTCCTATATCCTCCTTTTGCAGCCACTTTGCGTCCACATTTTTTGCAAATTGGATATCTATCCTCGAGGACAACCACGCTTTTTTTCTACAAAGTATTTTCAAACTGGCCATAATTCGCTTGGCGCTTCGGTTTCAGCTTCAGCTGGTTCTGCGTCACCTTTTTTGCGCGTTTGTTCTCCCGCCCTTCAATCAATGCAGTAGTTTCCGGAGTGTGTTTTTTTTCTTTTATTATTTTTTACTCAGTAACGGATATGATTTCAAATGTAGCGAAGTACAATACTTCAAAGAAAACATACTTAAGTAAAAGTAAAAGTACAGATTTTAAAAACTACTTAAAAAAGTAGAAGTACACAAAAAAACTACTCAATTACGTTACGCGAGTAAATGTAATTCGTTACTTTCCACCTCTGGATTGTCCTTACACTAGGGTCAGTGAGACTTTTTTATTTTTAATTAACACTTTTATTCAACAAGGATGCATTGATCACAAAATACAGTAAGAATTTGTAATTGTTTCAAAAAACTTTTGACCTTTTTATATTCATTAATATTTTTAGCAGCACAACTGTTTTCAACATTGATAATGATAAGAAATGCTTCTTGAGAATCAAATCATATTAGAATGATTTCTGAAGGATCATGTGACACTGAAGAGTGGAGTAATGATGCTGAAAATTCAGCTTTGAATCACATGAATAAATTACATTTGACAGTATATTAACATAGAAAAATATTTTTTATATTACTATTTTTACTGTATCTATGATCAAATGAATGTACTGTAGCCTTGGTGAACAGAAGAGACTTCTTTCAACATCAAACTTCTGAATGGTATTGTGTATGATAAATCTATACATTTTCTGTTTTTTTAAGATGTAGAAGTTTCCATAAGATTTTTTTTATGATTTACATGCTTTATTCACTCATTTCATTTGTATTTCTGCTCTAGCTTCTGTACTACTCTAGCTTACTCAACAAACTTGGCAACATGCCATGGCTCTTGCTTAAGACACTTTAGATAAAAGTGTCTGTTAAATGGCTAAATGTAATTAAGTTAAATAAGGTATCAAAGCCTCATTCGTGCACAGTAGAAACAACACTGATATTGTCACCAATATATAGTGCTTCCCTGGGCATCATTTTGGAGGCTGTGCAAGGGCTTGCTTTGTTTTCAGGTGGGCTCATCATCATGAAATGAAGTCATGGAAACAGGTGTGTGTGTGTGTGTGGCGTAGAGCCGCAGGACGCCATCACTGATTGGCTGAGTCTTATCCTTACTCTCTCTTGCCTTCAGGGAGGTGCTGGCTGCATGTATTCAGTCCGTCTCTAACAGAAGACACAATAGAAGATGCTCATTATCTGTTATTTAAACAGTGAGTTCTGATATTCAGTGTTTCTGGGACAGGGCATGTTAATTTTTTTTTTTTTTTTTTTTGCTGTATAATTAATCTTTAATACCAAAGAGAGATATAATTCTATTCTAGTCAATGATTTTCTGCATAATTCACAAAATCATTGTGGATATTTTAGGTTTTTAATTCAGCCATTTATGCAGATGCATTTTAATCAGTGAACTGCATAGAGTGAAATAAACATTTTGGTTGGTGCCAGAAGAAGAAGAAAAAAGCATGCTGACAGGAAACACTAACATCTGTGTGTGAGGGGGTTGCTATAGAGACACAGGCAGGTATGGACATTATCAGGAAGTGCAGACAAAGCTGGTAGAGGAAGACTGAGCCAGAAAGAGGTCATGAGTTGGTTGGGCACCTCAGAGAATTTTACTCTTGCTGCTGTTCGGTTTCAAAGCAAAGACTTCATGAATATTACAGCAGATCAGTGACAGGAAAAACTTGTTGCCTGCCAAGCATTTGGCCTGTCTCTCACCGTTAGTGTTAATTTACAGACCTGGGAATTATGCCACAGGACTCTCCGGTGAGGGTAAGCATTTTATTCATTCAAAGTGAGGTTTGTTTAAGAGCGTCAGACCTTGTTGTGGTGTTTTGAGTTGGAGGCTTGTACTTGCTTGTCTGTGTGTAAATGTGTTTGTGCTTAATTTGATATTATTGTGGTTGTCCCTGTTGAGCTACTTAGTTCAGAGCATAGAGGTTAATTTTAGAGTCGAGTATTGTTACCTCCGAGCCATCAATAGGGTCATGGCTAACCATGTTCCTCTGTCTCTGATACAGTCATGGCTAATTACACAGGAAGTCACTGTCACTTGACAGAGAGTCTTATCGGTCTTATCTGTACTGCAGAGCAATGGTGTTTGAGATATTTTGCGTTCTACTAGTATCATTGGCAGCTGGTCTCTATCTGCGATGTTGTCCTTTTACTTGTGTATTATACAATAATTTATTTACCAAATTGAGAATTTTAGAGAGGGAAATGTGCTTAATTGTAATGAAAATTAAAATCAGAATGATTCCAAAAACATGCTGTATTATCTTTATATAAATGTTTTCTTTTTGATTATTTTGGGGTAAAATATGGTTTGTAGCAGGTTTCATAAAATCCACCCTATAAGGATATTACTATTGACACCGTAAGTATTTCACCAAGTAGTTAAACTCTCTGCTAAGTTCTTTCAGCAGTCTCTGCTTATCTTATTGATGATTGAAAGTCTGCCTGACCGCAAGAATCCTGACCCTTACCTCATTTGAATGCCAAAAGCACTTCTGCAGACTAGCGCGGGGAAAAGAATGACACTGCAGCTTCGGCTGGTATTCTGGCCAGACGCATTGATAAGACATCCTGGAACTGCCTGCGTTCTGCCTGGACTTCCAATTTCTTCTGACCGTATTGATCTTGCACCCAGAAAGTCAAACAACACCGAGTTATAATTAACTCAACTTCTTAGCTTTGCACTGTGGTTTTGCTTCGAGTCAAGATGTCATCTCCAGTTAACTATGAAATTTAATTTTGATCTTGTTTGTTCCCAATTACAGATTATCTCCTGTCTGACAGATGAAGTGGCAGCCATCAAGACTGGACAGAGTCGGCCTGAGCAGAATCTGGTTTAACCAGGAACCTTTTAGGACTCTTTAAAAGAAAACCGCTGATTTGTGAAACCACATCACCAGCAGTCAAATGCAATTGTAGGACTAGATTTGTGAGTTGTACAAACCAAGATGCCTATCTTAAAGCAGCTAGTAGCGGGGTCTCAGACCAAACGGCGCTCTCGTATGGACCTTACTACAGAGATGATCAGCGCTCCGTTGGGTGACTTTCGGCACACCATGCATGTCGGGCGCAGTGGGGAAGCTTTCGGGGACACCTCTTTCCTCAGCACTCGATCCGGAGAGCCATCCCAAGAGGGACACACCTATCCTCGCTCTCCGAAACCAGGACTGCTGTCTCGTACCTTCCGGAGCAGCAAGCGCTCTCAGTCCGTCACTAGAGTAGACCAGCAAGACAATACCCTCCTTCCTCCCAGTGGGTCACCTACCTTTGTGAAGAATGCCATGTCCTTGCCCTTTCTGAACAATGAAGATGAACACGATATTGACAGTAGGGAGCTTAAGAGCTTGACATCCAGCCCCTCCAATGGGGCCTCTGCTAACGCATTGGACCTGGAGCTCCATGAGAAGCACTTCGGTGTGTTGACGGACCTGCGCCCTTATCCATCCTACAACGGGGGAGGAATGAAGAAGGCTGAATCTGTAATGTCATTCCATGTTGACCTTGGGCCCTCGATGCTGGGGGAAATCCTGGGGGTCATGGAGAAGGAAGACGATGATCAGGGGTTTGAGGAAGGCAAGAGCAGTGAGGGACATGCTTCTCCTCTGCCCTGCAACCAGGGAGAAGTGGATATGGATGAGGAAATGAGGGAGGTTGCTGTGAAAGAAGAGGAGCCAGAGGGCTTAGTTGCTCACGATGAGGGTCCCATGAGGGCTCCCAGCTCTGTCGACTTGGAGATCCAGAGCGAAGGCACCAGCACCCCAGAACCACACCACAAACATCTGCATCACCTCGACAGCTGCTCCAATTCCAGCTCCGGCTCAGCCGCCATGGAGGAGAAAACAACCAGTGAGCCTTACGAGGAAGATATTGGCATTACCGACAACACCTGCAACCCAGACAATGAACCAGCCTTCTCCTCCTTCATGGAAGATGAGGATGATGAGATCCGAGTATGAAACCCTACAATCAGTAAACCCTTCTGGGGATGGATCGATAAATATCCAGAATTTGGCATTGTGTATTGAGGAGAAATGCAAAGACATAAGCACGTCAAAGCTGGACAGATGCCTCAGGTTCCTGTGTCCATGTAGAGATAAGTTGAGGAGACTGCTTTAGCTCAGACACCAAAGCCATCTGTAACACTACTGACCCATGCTAAGATAAACAGCTGGATGTGTTTATATTCAGACCGAATATCAGTCCAAAAGGGACCTGCTACAAGTTCCACTGATAGCTCTGTTGAAGGAAAGGCATCCGGGAATACATACGTGACCAAAACGTTAAACTTCACTTGCTCAAGCCATTCTTCCATAGTCCCATGCAGGGTTCCCAGAGTCGTAAACTGGAAATGTCAGGGATTTTTAAATGGTTATTTTCAGGCATTGAAAGGTCATGAATTTGTTTGTGTTTGCAATCTCTATAAAAATGTGTTTAAAAATTCTCATCCGGTAATCATGTGCGACTAGAACTTCATGTAAATTCATTGGTCAAACAATTGGGGAACCCTGCCCATGACTTGGTGCCTAAAGATAATGCTTATTTTGATTTGGAGCACTAGTGTATTAAAGTGAATAGTGCAATTTGTTCTGTGGCCCTGTGCATTAAGGTACTGTATATTTTCAAAGTTAAAATCAGCACTCTGCCATTGGCAGAAAAGTAGCATTGTGTGTCGAGGGAGCTCTTACGAGATGATCCAAAATGCTAAGTTCTGTTTTACCATACACATGATTGTGGTTGTCAAAGCCATACAAATAATTTATCTCTTGATTGCATAAAATTCAGTCATCCATCCGGTAATAGGGCGTCATTTTGAGAGCTACTGTGGTTCAGAAGCTCAGGAAATGTCCTTGTGAAGCTGATTACAAAACCGCCCGAGCTCAAATGGAGATCATTTGAAGGTGGCAGATGTTTGAGATCCTCTTCATCCCCCACAGAATGATTATAGTCCACTTTTGGGAAGAATGGCAACAGGTGTCCCTTCATCAGATCTTTTTTTCAGTCTGTACATGTTTTGCATAGTAGTTGTTTGCTCAGTATCTTGCATATCTTACCACTTCCTTCCTGCTCTTCATGGCGTGTGAGGGGAACTATCGCTGTTTATTGCTGGATTTTTTTTTTTTTTTTTTTTTTTTTTTTTTGTGATCAGTTTGGTTGTTGCTGTCATTGAAACATTTAAACCATAGGTTAAACAATATGTGCTGTCAAGCTAAACTAAGTCAGTTGTGTTGAGTCATGTCTTCTAGTAAACATGAAAGTGTCAGCTGTATTAATTGTGTTAACTCTAGCAAATTATGGCACTGGTATTGCTCCGTAGGAAATTCACAGGGGCGATTTAATACACTGTTAATACACAGAGACACTAAAGTCCATTGATTCTGTTTGCATGTTTAGACATTTTCATTATGTACATATAGGTCTTCATATTGCAGATGACCATGAATAAACTGAACTGATGCCTTTATAACTGAAGACCTTCATGTGTGAATTAACTGCAGTAGTCTGCAAGCTTACTGTCTCTGAATAAAAAAAATCAGGCACTGTGAAGTCTTCAACATTGGGACTACAGTAAAACGAGATTTACAGGGAATCCTCAGCTGCTTCACACTTGGGGTCATGTCAGCCTTAAGCAGAGAAGTGCCAAATCTAATCTAGCATGTACTGCCTAGTAAGCCTGACTGAGTACCATTTAACATGGTGAATGAATTAGGCTTTGCCTTAATCTACAATTTCAGATATGGGCCAAATAATCCATTTTAGTTTGATTACTGTAGACAGAAATGCTAAACAAGAATTTACCCAATTTGCTTCAAAATGAACCTCAGGGAGAAAAAAACATGAGGTTAGCAATTGAGATTTATTTGCATAGCCTTGTGCTAGCGGTCAAATTTTAATTTGGGGAGATAAAAACATAAGCAAAGAGAGAAGTCTGTTTGCATATATCTGAAACTGTGTGGTTGTGTGTGAGGTGGATTTAGCGAAGCTTATCTTCGTCTTTTCCTATTTCTATGTGATAATAGTGCTGTTTGCCTTGCTTTGCTACAATTTCTATGTTGATCATGTATATATACATGCTTGCCAGCCTTTTCAAAAGGCTATAACCGCTATATTTTTAAATAAAAGAAAAAGTTGTCTTCATTTCAGAATTTTTGTCCTTGTAAGATTATTATTTTGTTATTAGTTATACATCATCACACAATAGGCCCCGCCCACTGGCGTACAGCCGCTTAACGGCTGACACTTTACTAAACTGGATGTGAGTGTCACGTCAAAAGCAAATAAAACCCATTATAATCACTGATGCTGTCTACACTGGATACAGTATAGCCTACAGATGCACGTTCGGTTTCTGACATACTCCACATGCTTGGAGTATGTCACGAGTTAATATCTCAGAATTATGAGATAGGCCTACATTTTTCTTGACAAAAAAATTTTTCACTCTGTTTTTATGAATTAATGTGTTACTCATAATTTTGAGATAATTGAGTCATTAATTCAGAAAAAAACAGAGCAAAAACTTTTTTTCCATGAAAAATAATCTCGTAATTCTGAGATAATTAACTCGTTAATTCAGAAAAACAGAGTAGATTTTTTTCCTCAAGTGAATGCAATACGCTTCAGTAGTAATGGAGAATTCGCAAAAAAAAAAAAAATTATTGAAAGATGAAGCAGCCGAGTGTATTGGATTTGACAGCAACTGCATCACAAACCGCATGATTTCATAATGCTTTGTCTGTAAATTATGGTTTTACGTGGAAAACGTTTTCAAAACACTTGCGCAATTGCGAGTGGGCGTTGATACTGTTTCTTATGCAACAACATAACAGCCAATCATAATAGTGGCCGTTTACTGACAAGCCTTAAAGGAGCCGCCCCCTTTAAAAATTGATTATTTCAAACAGGGTCAGAACGGAGGTCGAATTTCGAAAACAATATTTTTTCCACACATAAATGGGTGATTCTATAATTTTGTATTTCAAAAAGTTAAGGGAAAAAACTGTTCACTAACAGAAATTATTTCCAGTGTCTTATTGAAAACATTTACAATTTTAAAAATGCATTGCTTGCCAAACTTGCTAGAATAAATGCTAAGAGCACATGGAACTAATGAAACAACTTTTAAACAACCCACTGTGTGATCCGTGATAAAAAAAAAATCAGTTTTCCTTTTGATACTAACAATTTTGACGTTTTACAAAATAACTCTTGGTGTAAGAATTTTAGATTAAAATATTTTCTCAGAGAGAGCACACATTCCTTTCAGTGCTTCAGATCTAATCAGTGAGGGAAAGTGACATAATTTCCCGTATCTTACTATTTAAATGCAAACTGTACAGTAACAGAATTGACGCAAGATGTATGGACACATTTTGTATGAGATAAAAGTTATTTTTAAACAATTTAGGAAACTTTCTGACTTTAGGGATTCTATAAATAAAATAAATGAAATATTCCCAAATGAAAAGTAAAATAAAAATATTTTGATTACACAATGATACACTGAAAATGATTTTCAGCTAGATAAGGCACTTTTTTTCCTTTTTTTTTTTACAAAGAATATTATATTGTTATGGCCTGTAACATCTTGTGATCTATGACAATGATTAACAATTTATTAAAATAATTAAAAATATAACCATTTGAAAAAAAAAAAAAAGCGTAAAAAAAAAATAGTGACTTTGGACACCAAATGTACCTGCAATTATAAATCAATGTCATGACAACCTTTAAGCAAAAGTTATCTAGGCTTTTGGAAGTCGTTATTTGGACAGACAGCATGTGCACAAATCAATTGAATCAAATTCAATAGGCCAATATGAGGCTGAGAGGGGAGCTCAACTTTGTCAACACATGCTGTTAATGGAGAGAAGACCTCCAATGATCGCTCGACCACAAGCGGCTTTCTTAACCGGATCACTGCGACTGCAGACCTACATGAAATGTTCATGTGACCAAAGAGGATTCACACACACACATTTAACCTATCAGCTCTCATATTTAGCTCTTCCTCACATCTTGTAGCTGCGCGCAGACTAGGCCTACAGGTGAAAATCAAACATTCCCAGCTCCAATTTAAAAGTGAATACGTATTGATTTGAGTGTTAAAAGTAAAGTGGTTTGATTGATCTGTCTGCTGCCCTACAAAGTTCGTTAGGTGTTAATGTACCTTCGGCTCAGATCAAAGAGAATCTTTAGAGTTCGTGTCTTGACAAAAAATCCATTTCATAAACCAGCAAAATGTGGATACAGTCTGTCACCTAGTGGCCAGTTATATGCACAGGCACTCTTGCCATGGAAAATATTACCATGGTACATGATCAAAAACGTAATACAGGCCTACAAATAGTGCTTAAAAGTAGTTAAGTTAATAAATGATTATTAATGTATTCAAAATTGTAACTCGATTCTCAAATAAAATGCTAAAAAAAAAAAAAAAAACACGATGGAAACTGAAATGGAAATGAGTTGGAAAGTAAAGGATGAAAGTGGTGACAACTTTGAAGAAGCTCAAATATAAGATTAGGTTTGATTTTGTATAACATGTTTGGTTGCTACATTGTCAGGCTTCTTTTTTAATTATTTCATAAAACAATAATAAAGAATGAGTCAGTATTCCAAATATATTTAATTGTACAACAGTGCTGTTGAATGCTCGAATCTGATCGGTCGACAAACGTTCTAAGATGTGCAATTATTTTAATGCAAACGTACGGCTAAGTAGTTCCAGGCAGTTCTTGACCGCATTACATTTCAATGTCACTTCGCCAAATGATTTCAGTTATGTTAAGTTAAGGTCCTTACAGACTACAACAGCAAAAGAACCAAAACCAACAACGTCACTGACCCAACAAATAAATATAGTAAATAATAGGATAAAAGTTACAAATTATTTTATAACGTTTTATTATGTGTAGCTATAGCATATCCTTCTCCCACTCTCTCTCATAATCAAACGCACACACACCGGCACAGAAACGTGTTGTCAGCGCCAGTGTTTGAGAAAGTTACTTTTAATAGTAATGCATTAAAATATTGCGTTACTCCCCCAAAAAGTAATTATTTGCGTTACTCAGTTACTTTTTAGGGAAAGTAATGCGTTACATTACTTTTGCGTTACTTTTTCTCTTCTGGGCTGGGCTGTTTGTTTTTTTTGTTTTTATGGCAAATGTAAAGGCCCTTTCACACCAAAAGTGAAATAAATGAGCTGAAAGAAATGCAAATTCATGCCTGTACAGAAGAGGGCGCAGCTCAAACAAAAATGCCAGCCGTGCTCCAATTCTGGATCACAGAAGAATAGGATGCAGGAGAAGGAGAAGAAAAGAAACCCAAATGTTTATCTAAAGTTGAATTGGATCTTCAAAGGTTAACAGCAAAGACATTGCTTTAAAAAGTGAGATTAAACACATAAAGCATATTTCTTTTATTTAACATTAAGTATTGCAGGTTTGCGTAATATTCTGAGTTTGCATTTCACTGTTTTTATTCATTTTAAGGAATACTGAATCTGTTTTTGTGTAAGTGAGATGAGTAAATGTTTGGTCATATTTAGTCTAAAACTAGTCTATAGAATAACCATCATGGTTACACAGCGAAAGCTTACCCGCAGTTTCTCTTAACATGGGGACAGGACTCAGGAGAGGTGTCTGTCAATAAATGTTAAAACAAAGTTATTTGCATTACTTATTTAAAAAAGTAACAGAGATATTTTATTGTAAATATAAAAGTAATGTGTTACATTACTAGTTGAAAAAAGTAATCTGATTACATAACTCGCAGTGCTCGTAATGCATTACCCCAACACTGGTTAGTGTTGCTCTGATGATTTTATCAGCAAAGTAGTTTAACAACTTAAAAGCTACATGACATTTCTCACTAGCGAGGTAATGATGGCACTGTTCTTGAAGCAGATAAACTTACAGTTCCGCTAGTAGTAGAGACTCTGCTGCCGAACACTGTTGAGAGACGCAAAGACTCAGGTAATTCACTTACGATTAATCTCTCTCTCTCTCTCTCTCTCTCTCTCTCTCTCTCTCTCTCTCTCTCTCTCTCTCTCTCTCTCTCTCTCTCTTTCCAGTGTTTCCCACACATAGACTAATTCGTGGCGGTGCGCCACAGAATCAACACCGGCCGCCACATATTGCGTTTCGTTATTCATTTATTTTTTTTAAAGCTATTTAAAACACACAGAGTATTCGTTCAGCTGCATTTCCTTTCCCTGTTCTCCCTCCATCTCTGTCACTCACGCGTCTCTCTCACATACACGCACAGACACACACACACAGCCTCTCCCCTCCGTGCACACCGTCTCCATGAAAACGAGATCATCCCTGGAAGCGTGGAAGCTTGGCCTATTTGGTGCAGAGAAGACTGCTGGCGAAATTCACAAGTTCACGAAAGGTTGGTATCTCGTGAACACCTTTACACAATCACACATTAAAAAGTGCTATAAAAAATATTTTATATTCTGAATACAATGTTGTCAAGTGTGGTAATGTTGGAGTCCCGACCTGACCCTTAGCAAACAAGCGATTGCGCCTTCTTTAGAAAGTTAACTAGTCGCAAGTTTGCGGTAAAATGCAGTTGGGTTGTCGAGGTCAAAATACTATATGTAGCAGCTGTGAATCAAATAAACTTATTATAAATAATGTTATGTCTTTTTTTACTCTTACAATGAGGCCTTGTCCACACGGACACGGGTATTTTTATAACCGGAGTTTTTCCTACGGCGTTTTTAAAAAAAATCCCGTCCACACATGCTCGGTCTCCGTCTACATGAAAACGCAAAAACACGCTATCAAGCGCGGTCAAGAGCATGCCACGCCAGCAGGCGGCGATATAACCCTTAACCGTAAAGCCACGTTGGCCAATCAGAAGCGCAAATCTGACGTCAAACACAGCGGATAACGGCGCACATTCTGACGTCGCAAGGCAAAAACCCCGGTTTCACTGTCTACACGACAACACTGTAACCGGCGTTTCTGAAAATCCTCACCCTGGCAGGGGTTTTCAAAAATGTTCGGTTTCAGTGCGTTTCCGTGTGGACGAACGGCCGAACCGCATAAAAAAAGTCACGGTTATAAAAATACCCGTGTCCGTGTGGACAGGGCCTGAATGTTTGCTGCTTCAATCCAGATGAGTATTGAAAAGTATTTTCCGCGACTGAAAAAGGCACGTGTTGAGGATGAGGGCCATTCCCCCCCCCCCGAGGTGTGGTAACCGTCCTATAAGCGGATTAAGCCGTTTAATTATTGTTAAATAATGCACACCCGAGGTGTAACATGTTTTTTTTTATAATTCAATAGCCCGTCGTCAATTGGCTTTATGCACAGCTTCACTACTTCCTGAACTTCAGCCAGCCCTTTGTTTCCTGTCTGTCATTATTGGACAAACTGATTAATCCAGGTGTGCCTGGCCTCAGTAACAATAATCCTGCACACCTGGATTAATCAGTTTGTCCAATAATGACATACAGGAAACAAAGGGCTGGCTGAAGTTCAGGAAGTAGTGAAGCTGTGCATAAAGCCTATTATTCCTAACATAATCCACTCACAATATGCTAATTAGCCCTTGTGCTGTTCCTGCTTGACAAGCAAATCCGCTGGTCCAGCCTGTGAGGATGTTCCTGCTGTTCCACTATATGACCAGATGAGGTCACTGTTTGTCAAAATATAAGGTATTATCAAAATGAGCTGCCATAACCGTGGCCTCCTCTGCCGAATCTCATGACAGGAGTCAAGGCTTCCAGAAGGAAACCAGCATGAAGAAATCTGGAAACCATTAAGCAACCTGCTAGAGCCGCGATTTGAGCGGGCGAGAGATAGAGGACGGGAGGGGGAGAAAGGGGGATGGGTTAAAACTGGGAGTGGAACAGAATGAACGATCAACTTCTTTTTCCTCCTTGACTTCAGTCTCAGTAGACAGACACACACATACACAACTGCCTTCATTTGGATTCCAGTACGACCCCTCCCATACTTTTTTCCTTTGTCTTTGCAAAGCAGTTTGTCTCAGGATTAATTTCTCGAATGCTAGAAAGGGTGGGACGTGGCTGCAAGCGGGCAGGCGGGAAACTCGCCCATGGGCTGCAGCTGTGGTCCACACATCTGTCATGATCATAGATGGGCGACACCATAGACACTTGGTTTAAATGCAAGAACTGACAGTAGCCAGACAGCATGTCCTTTCAGCCTGTCATCTCCAGCAAATAATGACCGCATTCATGTCTGAGGCTTCACCGCAAAACAATAAAACAGTTGAGACAAGGAAGATGGTTGTATCTTCCTCTCTGGCCCATCACCAAAAAATGTGTGTAACTGTGTAATATGTGAAATTTTTCAATGTCACATACTTTTCTTCTTGCCCAGCTCAATATGAAGAAACAACTGTAAGTGCTGCATTTGTAGGTTGATTTCCACAAACATTGTAAATATTTTTTCTGGCACAGTTCAAATATTGCTGTGTCAATGTAACATGTAAAAAAAATATATTTTTTTATTGGAAAATTAAACATTTAATCAAACTTAATCCTTAATTAAACAACTGGGAGGATACCAGTGATCAAACTAAATTTATAAAAATCATCTGTCAAGTTCCCGAATCTTACATCAGTATATGCGAGTAAGATGGACGACTACAAGGACTCGTCTCAAGATCCATTACCATCAATTGCCAAATGTATGAAAGAAGATCATTCAAGAATAGAACATATTCAAATCAGACCGTAGTTTGTGCATTCAAAATGTCAGTCAAAATATAATGCACATCACACTTTGTACCATGTTCACTAAATTATTTAGCATGCAGTAAATTTCAGCAACTGAAGAACATCACTATTATCACTATATAATAATATCACTATTATTTAAAAAATACAGTAAAAAGACAGTAAAATTCTGAAATAGTATTACTATTTCAAAGAACTGTTTTCTATTCTAATGTATTATAAAATGTCATTTATTCCTGTGATCAAAGTTGAATATTCAGCATCATTACTCCAGTCTTCAGTGTCACATGATCCTTCAGAAATCATTCAAATGTGATGATTTGATGCTCAAGAAACATTTCTTATTATAAATGTTTAGAACAGCTTAATATTTTTGTGGAAACCATGATACTTTATTTCCAGGATATTTGATAAATACAAAGTTCAAAGGAACAGTATGAATAGTAAAACTATGAATATCTTTACTGTCGCTTTTGATCAATTTAATGCATCTTTTCTAAATAAAAAGTATACATTTCTTTCAATTATTATTATTATTTAGTATTATTATATTTGAAAGGACAACTTACTGAAGTGCAACTGTGTCTGTGGGGGTTTAAAGCAAACAAACAAAAAAGGTTAGATGGTTGGGAAACACTGGGTTTAGTCCAGCTCCAATATGTTATAGCATAAATCAAGAAAATAAAATGTAAGGCCCAACCCTAGAGTCCAGATTCTCTGTTCCACTCCCTCTCCAAAATACAGTTCACCGCTGATGATATGCAGATGGTCCATAAAGTGCATCAGCTGATCTTTTTGGACTTCTGCACATTTGCTTGTTCTTGGTGAAATACACTGAGCTGAGTGTCCAAAGTTTTATTCAACTTTTCTGGGCAGAGGAGCCAGGCCATGATATCCACTGCTGGAGACACTATTTTGTTCGTGTCCTTCATTTGTTTGCAGATCTAACCGCTATGAGCAAAGGGCTTTGAATTTAACAGCCCTTCGGAAAGTGTATTAAACTAAAAATTATAATAAAACCCAAATGGAAAGAATACTCGACTGCACTAGCTGTGCTTGAAACTCATCTAACAGTAGAACTGCTTTTTCCATCAAGCATTTTCCAAAAGTATTTTAGCTGAGAGCGCAGCCGCTCTTGAGTACATGCCGATGGACGACTCCAGATTGTGGTCTGAGAAGGATCGGAAAATGTAAACATACGGCAGTTTGGCAGTGACCTCTGACCCTGGGCCCATGGGACCGCACACATGGATGAGGAACAGTTTGGATGAGATGAATGTTTGATGTGCGGTTTAAGGGTTTGAAATCACTATGGATCAGAGTGAAGGACTAGGTGTTCGGATCTCCCCACTTGTACCCGTGTTTTATGTCCACAGTTTGTACGGATGATTGCGGTTGAGATTTTTTCAACGTTTTCATGTTCACATTGTAATTCTTTCTCTCTTTCCTCCAGAGAGTCTGTCTGTTGCAATAAGCAGTTTCCTGCATAAATCAAAGCCCATTGGAGTCGTCTCAGATACTCCTAAATCTTACTGCTGCACTCGCTCGAGGAGCATTTGCCACTTTAGCGGGACTGTAAACTGCAAGTGTGAAATGAAAAGGTATTTAATGAACCTTAATAACAGCCTTGCAGACAAAACATAATTTAGAGACATATACTAGCATATTCCATCTACTTTACGCTCACTTAAGCCGGGCTCAGACATCATGAGTTTTTAAATCCTAACCAATTATGAAATCTGGTTGTATTACGCACATAAGGAGAATCTTCACAGATGGTCTTCTCTCAAATCTCAAACATGCGCACACTACAAGATGGTGACATCACGCACTACAAGATATTATTACAATTATCATGCCAGAGGCAGCACCTCACATGATCTCATGCGGAAGCGGATGTAAACGAAATGGATATTGTCTGTTTTCCAGCAAGAACTGGAGGTGAGATTTAACTGCCTAATTGAATATCTGTTAACAGTAGTATGCTAGCTAACGTTAGCTTCAAGGGCTAAAATGTTTACTGTTGCTTTGCGACACTAAGGTGATTTCTCTCCAGCTCTTCAGAAACTGAAAAATATACAGAGAGAAAAGGTTGACTCTAGGCAGAATGCAAATGCGATGTGATGACGACTTTGCTTACTAGCGTATGACGTTATCTAGTGACATTTAGCGAATAGGCTTCAGCTACTTTCCATAATTTCCAGTTGCCAACGGATGTAAACGTCTGTTTTTCACTGGAGGTGAAAGCAGCTGGAAAACAAGAAAGAGGTTGCTTTTGGCATTAAACTATATACAGATAGGCTACAATTAAAATGCCACATCTATAAAATATAACATTTACTTATCTAATCTGTCACGTATTAATCAGCTGTTTTCCCATAGTAGATGGTTACAGTAGAACGTCACAAAGTAGCAGATTTGCGCACCGTTCCATCAGCACCTGTTGCTGAAAGTCCCACAAGCAGCTCCTCCAACTCCGCCAACCCTACTTCTCTCATTCACCTCTGTCTACTGTAGACTTGTCTCTCATTGGCTATTCTGAAAGTACTGACAAAATCATAGTCGTAATCATATCGATTTAAAATCCTAAATATCAAGCAGTTGATATTATCGGGGGTGGCCTGGATGTGTCTGCGAGTAGATCTGGAGGTTTTGATCTGTAAACGCCTCACATTACCAGATAATCTGGGCCAAACATTGTAACTGAACAAGGTCCTGGGCCAGATTTTTTCTCAGATTGTCAGGAGGGGTAAAAAAATCGGGGGATAAATTGGTCTAAAACTCCTGTATAGTCTGAGACCGGATTTAGGGCCATTCAAACAGTTTTGCATTTACTTAAGTCCATTAGTTATGGACTTACACATTATGCACATACAGCATTCACACACTAAGAGAGCATGTCATGTGGAGTCACGTCCCATTCACCGAAATGAAAAAGATTTGCACATGGATGTGTGAAACAATTTTGGAGCATCACTGTACGTTCACACCGCCGCCGACTTGAGCTTCCAAAGCGGCCGGAAGTCATTCATTTTCAATGGAAGCTGGCTTTTCTCAGCTGCAAGAGCGTCAATCGGCGTCGCGTTTTGGGCCTTTTGAGCATTTTGAGCGTCAATCAGAAAGTTGAAAGAAGCTCAACTTTATGGTAATGAGCTGTGACGCGGTTCAGCGGCAAGCAGCGGCAAAACGCCAGCAACCAATCAGAATATAGACGTCCTTCACGCTGGCTGATTCCGGAGAAACACACAATGTAAACTTTCGTTCCTCCCAAAAAATTAGTTCCGAGAAAATGGAAGAGAAGCTAATAATCGCCGTTGCTGGGTTTCCTACAGGTTTCCTATCATTTATGACATGATGTTGTTTGCTTATAGGGACCGCATGAGCGCAACTTTTATTTGAAATATTTACGAATGCTCGTTTTAAAGCGGGAATGCAATTAATTTGCTCACGGTGACACCGATTTGACCGCAAATAATAATAATAGCTAACTATTCTTTTTTCCCTGACCAAATGTGACCAAAACGGTTATAAAAATGCTGTCATTATAAAAGGTTTCTTCAATGTATTGCTTGTTTTTTTCTGTTTATTACATTTCCTGTTGTGACACTTCTATTCTCCCTACAACGTCAGAGCGTTCAAAGCGTCCAAAGCATCAACAAGCTTCCCCGTACTTTTTGACAAGTATCCTTGACAGGGCGGCCAGAGCTTCTTTGACGCTCAAGTCGGCGGCGGTGTGAACATACAGTCAGAATTGCACTTTTGTGTTGCTACCCCACTGGAATGATGGTCCATATTCCTTAAGTGATGTTTCCAAAAATGTTAAAAGTCAATAATTGTATTCCTTAAAACTCACCTTTGATCACCAAAATGACATATTTGAACGTTAAACATTTTTGTCATGCCTTAAAATAGCTTGAATGTAGCCCTACACCCTTGCCTCATTTAGTATAAGCGGTTCTATGAATATGTAAATTAGCCCCGCCTCCACTCACTCGCACCAGCTCAGAGATCCACTCGTTGACGATCACACGTTGATGTGATTGGTTACAAGGTAGTTTGTGACGTCAGAAACACCAGAGATTTCAATCCGCGTTTTTGAGACTGTCTTTGGTTCACTGCAGTTTTAAGGAGAAAATACTCAGCAATAGTGTTGACTTGTGAATTTGGACATGGTTTGTCTTAAAGCATATTTAAACCACCACAAAAACAACATTAAAAGCTTGATTTTCTCCACATGGGGACTTAATACATTGACACTCATGTAGATGCCGTAAGAGCTACAGAAAAACACACAAACAGAAACAAACACTTAATGACCCCAACAAAATAACCAACATGACAATAAAGCAATCACATCATACAATTACTAAATGATAGTCATTTATCTCGTAACCCTTTCAGTGAGATGCACAATACGCTACGTGTGCATGAGTGCAAGTATGAGCAATAAGTTGCTGGCTGCAGTTCAATTAATGGCCACCGGTGTCGCTAATAACAAGGGGAATTCTGCACATAGCCCGGTCATGAAACCCCCCTCTATCAGCTCAAGTCTAGCTCATAATCTTTTTGAAAAATGCAACTTAAATGGGCGTGGATGGCTGTGAGAAGAAGGGAGGGAGTGGGTGTGGCACGGCAGGGGAGAGGGGGAACTGTCATCAGCCAGCAGTGTTGCCAGATGTACGATAATTATCGTATTTGTACAATAATTTTGACCTCTGTACAATGTACGATCAATAATGAACAATAATCTCAGAGTTTTCAGTCGTTCGTCCAAACACACATCCTACCGCTTCTCTCTCTGACCCCGAATCATTTCGCAGGCTCGCCTGCCTGCACGTACACACACACACAACACGGTGTCGCCCGGCCCGCACGTCAACACTACACATTCACAAGTCTCCCGCATTAAGCATACAATTGATATATTATCGAAATATCTAAAATGTTCATAACGACCGCTTATTTAACAAAAGGCAAGCAAAATGACCAGGGTTACATTTTAGACACACTCTGAAGGGATAGAAAAGTCCTCAGGACTTGGTACCGCATTACTCGCAAGACGTAACTTGCATTGGTCATCGACAAGGCCGAAGTCCACCATTCTCCAATTCTCGAAGCTCTCTCGGGTAAAATGTTTGCGGCACTTGCGTCCCATGATTGTCTCTCTCCTTTACTACGCGATATCACAGTTTGACATGTCTGTGGAAAGATCCACGTGGTGTCATGAATAATTAAGAGACCGTGTCTTCTCATAGGATATAAAAACTCAGTCTCATTAATAATTATGAGAGACCGATGAGTCATCAACGCACTACACTGTGCACTGCCACGTCACAGCCTGCGATGAAGATTTTAAACCCGGAAGACGAAAATAGCTGGAAAAAACTAACATTTAACCATTTTCGCCCTACTATTAAATCTAACAGATGCTAACATTGTCTTCAATGTTGTTCAACACACATACCTCTGTTAAAATCTCAGAAAATTTGGTTTAGGGTTTCATGACCCTTTAAGCTAGTGGCAAAAAAACCTGCAAGATCTAAAGACGCATTTTTTAAAAGATTAAACATCTTTTAACTTTTCATTTTTAGACTGCAGTGTCATGCATAAAACACAGGGTCTTGAGATGTGTTTTTTAAAAAGTTGAACTGCTTTTAACTTGAGCGCTGTGTTTTTAAAATGGCATGTCATGCACAAGATGCTGCAAAAGAAACGCAATGGTCAACACTTCTAGAGCATGTTTACATAGAAAAACAATGGGAAAGCAACGCAGTAAACGTGTTCTGTGTGAACTGCATCTAAAGCAGTTTTCACACTGGATTATATTGCTTGATCCTGTTTGAACGCCTCATTCGGCCAAATTGTGTTGGAACCAAATGCTCATGTTTTACATGAATCGCAACCCATGCAGTTCCATGTTGATACACAGTGGAGTTTTAAAGACCGCTTACCCTAACCAAACTAAACTAAAATATGACGTCAAATAGACTCAGAAGAACACTAAACATCTTGAAAGACTCTTCAATCAAATGTTTTTCCAGGCTTTACACATGTGTTTGGCGTTCTGGATATTAATATTTGTCCACTCCCCCACAGATATTACTGATAGGGCCCATTAAATGCTTTCCCCTTCATTCACACCTCCCTCCCTCCAAAGGGACCTTCACTCTAATGCATTCAGCATTGCATTGAGCCACGTGAGAATACACACACCAACACACAATGTATGTGCATGGGTGGCTTCTCAATCTCACTCGCTCTCCCTTACTCCATCGTTTCCCCTCATTCATTTATTATTATTTTCTGCTGTGTAGTTTATGATTTGTGGAATCCCTCATGAACTTGAATAAGTTTCCACCAATAAAAAGACAACACCCAATACATGCATGCTTTCCTGTTTGCAAAAGCCACATAATGCTGGCCCTGTTCAGCACTGGAGTTGTGGTATGTTGTCTAATATAGGGAAAGCATGCAAGGTGATGACGGGGTCAGATCTGGCCAGGAAGTGGGAGATCACAGGGGGTCATTTGCTTTTGGCATGTATTAAACTCTAACCCCCGCAGACTTCCACCTCCTTTTCAATCCCAGTCCAGCCCCATCTGTTTTATTTCCCATAGGGTGTGAATGCAGTTCTTGTTATATAGCATGCATAAATTACATTAAATGGTTAAACATTATGTGGAACAGCTCTGGGACCTGTGTTTCTGTGACTGCATTGGTAGGGTGATTCACTCAAAAATACAGATTCATTCAGGAATTAAACCTCAACTCTGTGTTGATCGAAGACGGTTTATGCAGCTTTGGCTTCGTTTGGAACTTGTTCCATTGGTGCAACTAATATATTGTGTCTAAATTGTAGGTTACTGAATATTAACTTCTTGTTAGTTGAACTTGTGTATAAAAGCAAAATCACACTTGCAGTTGTGCTTGAGTGTGATATATAGTGTGCACGTCACAACTTGAATATACTATATTTGTTACAGCTATTTGTAAAAAAAAATATATGTGAAACATTTACCTATGTGTAAATGTAAACAGTATTGTCACATGTATGTTCTGTTTTGGTTTAGTTCTAGTTCCTGTACCTGTTTCATTTGTTCCCATTTTCCCGCCACTAGTTTGTTTCTATGGTAACTGATTTGAGTTACACACCTGTTTCAGTTGAAAGATTCCCATGTGTATTTAAGCCCTAAGTTCTTTGTTCTATGTCATAGCCGATAGATAGGATACGGCACGATTACAAACCGTTCTCGGCCCAGAATTCTCAGCACGGTTGGCTAATTTTGCTGAACTGTGCTGGTATTTGTCACTTGTCTGTTGCCTGGCTACCAGCTCTCTCTTCCTTTAAAGGCACATAGTGTCCACAGTGCATAAGCTCCGATCTTACAGAAGCTTATTAACATCAACCTTGGCTTCGAGCTCAGAGCAAAGCATGGACTTTCCATTACTGCACACTACTTCCTTTTTTTTACTTGTTCTTCTCACATCCTCTCTCAATGGATGCAAACAACGAGATGGATTGTCTTTTAGGTTCCTTATTCTATCAGCCCAAGCCATTTTCTCTGTCTGTCCTGTCCCATAGTTTGACGTCTTCCCATTGCTCTGTTGGCTGAGGGTGGAGAAATACTGGAGCGTTTGGCATTTCCCTGAGCGCTCCATGCCAATTCACCTTAGCGCTGCATCATGGCATCTGTAAGGAGTACATCACAGCTGGGATAGAAAAACAAAGTATTGCCAAATGAGAGAGCAGGTTTGTGAGTGCACTTTGTACAAATGGGGCATGAAGAACATACTGAAGCTAAGAAGCAAAAACGGGTTAGTCAGAAATGATCATGGCATTCGAACAGTCTCACAATCTTCATTAAAAATGTCCTCAGTTTAGTGGATTATATCAAGCTGTGGGAATCTTTAGATGTTATTGTGTTTAAAGATGCTGGGAATATTATCACATGTTTGAAAGCAAAATAGAGAAGTGGCTTTAACCACCTTTATGCTCAGATACACTGCCCGGCCCCCCAAAAAAGTTGCTGTTTGGATTTAAATCGGCAAAGGCTTAAGAGTCTATGATTGGATCATTATTGCAGTGATTAATTAGCCTGATGTCGTCATACTCAGATTCTAGTCAGTATGTGAGTCTGATACTGCTCCATTGGGCTGTGATTATGGGGCGTGTTTCACCAAACCAGGAAAAAAAAATGCCTCTGCACTCAGTTGGATAGACCGAATCTCGTAGTAAGGACGGCAAAAACATCTTTCCAATCGACAAATGCCTTGATCGCGATTCTCTGTTCCTCTTTTAAAAATAATGCGCTGTATAGATCTTCTATAATAGACGCGATGGCTGAACACATCTCAATTCTCCAGAGGCAGCCATTCTTTGTTGTAAACGAATTCAACCCAAGCACTCTTTGGTGACGTGGATGATTACGTTGCTGTTGACCATCTTTCCATCATTGTATAAAGCCCGCTCTGACAATTTGATTGGTCCGAACAGCTTTGGTTCGGGCATACTTGCTTCACAACGGATCAAGTCCAGACCGAACTTCCCATCCTCAAATGTTATGGGCGGGGCTAAGTTTGGCTGGCATCCAGGCTAGTGATTAATAGGTTTATAGCATGTTGTATGTTTGGTAACAGTTCTTCTAACCATAATTGATGGAGTGTGTCCTTGCATGAAGACACATCATGGCCATATAGGATGACAATCTTTTGTGGATTTAACGGCTGAAAATAATACTAAAAACTATGTGTAGCAGAATATGCCTCTGTTAATATTTGCTGGTATGTGTATATACTCACATGCTTCAGTGATGAAGATCTTCTCTGCCTGTCTGAAATACAAACATTTTGTGAACTCTTGATTCCTGACTAGCTCTCATGTGATTTAATTCATCTGCGTGCAACTTAATTTGGTCAAACTTCCATGAAGGCATGCAATTTCAATCATACAACATTCCTCTCTTTCAGGGTAAATGAAAAGTAGAGCGTTAAAATGGGTATATTTATTTTCACTTGGGGAGGCTGTTCTTGGGGCACACGACACCCAGAATTCCTCTCCAAACCGCTCACCTCCTTTTGACCTTGAAAAAAATCTAGTGGTGTTAAAACACCCCAATTTCATTCATCCTCCTTCATGCAGAACCACAACAGAGACTAGATAAATTAGATCAGCATGTGGGTGTAAAAACCTCAAATGTAAACTGCTTGAGGGAAATGCGACTGCAGAGACGAAAGGATGAAACTTATTCTGATTTGTGGAATGTGTCTCCTGCTTTCATTCCTCTGTCTGTTTTTATCGGTGTGTGTTGCACAGATCTGTGTGTATGCTACACTCTTAAAAATAAAGGTCCAAAAGACCATTTTCACAGTGATGTCATACAAAAAAAAAAAAAAAACATTTTTGGTTCCCAAAGCACCTTTCAGTGACAGTTCTTAAAAGAACCATTTTTTTTATTATCTAAAGCAGGGGGGGTTTCTATGGAAGCTTGTTTTTGCTACTGAATAAAAAATTCAAATTGCAGATTATAAACTCACAATTGCTAGTTGTAAAATCAGAATTGCAATTCTCGCAATTGCGAGTTTATTGCTCGAAATTACAACTTTTTTTCTCACAAAGTTTATAATTGACAATTATGACTTTGTCTCGCAATTCCGACTTTTTTCTCGCAATTGTGTTTGACTCATAATTCTTTCGCAAAAGTTTATTTTTAAAATTCCAAATTTATAACTCAAAATTCAGACTGTTTTCTCGTAATTGCAAGTTTATAACTCATAATTCAGACTTTTTTCTTGCAATTCAGAATTTATAACTCGCAATTCAGACTTTTTTCTCGCAATTCAGAATTTATTTCTCGCAATTCTGACTTTTTCCTCGCAACTGTGTTTATGACTCATAATTCCGACTATTTTCTTGCAATTGCCATGTTTATAACTCAGAATTCTGACTTTTTTCTCGCAATTACAAATGTATTGCTATTGCTATTTTCAGAATTGTGAGATAAAAACTCGCAATTGTGAGTTAAAAAAAATCATAAGTGTGAGATCCAAAAAAGTCACAATTACCTCTTTTTTTTTTTCTTTTTTCTTTTTTTGCCATGGCAGAAACAAGCTTCCATGGTTTTCAATACTTTAGATGTCACTGACCCCCAAATATAAATGTCCAAATTCTAGGAATCCAAAATGTATTTATCTTTAGATTTATATTTTACAAATGTAGTTTTTTTATTTTGTTTGTTTATTATCTAATATTTATTTAACTAAATGTTTATTTAGTTAATTAGTTTAATAATTTTTATTCTTTATTTTATTTTTTTATATTTTTACACTATACTTTTCTGTAAACTTTTACACAGACTCTCTAGCAATACCTTGTGGCCCTCTGGTTGTCCCCGGACCCCAGATTAAGGCCTTGTCCAAATGGACACGGGTAATTTTATAACCAGAGTTTTTCCTTCAGCGTTTTAAAAAAAATCGCGTCCACACATGCTCGGTCTCCGTATACATGAAAACGCAAAAACACGCTATCAAGCGCGATCAAGAGCATGCCACGCCAGCAGGCGGCGATATAACCCTTAACCGTAAAGCCACGTTGGCCAATCAGAAGCGCAAATCTGACGTCAAACACAGCGGATAACGGCGCACATTCTGACGTCGCAAGGCAAAAACCCCGGTTTCACTGTCTACACGACAACACTGTAACCGGCGTTTCTGAAAATCCTCACCCTGGCAGGGGTTTTCAAAAATGTTCGGTTTCAGTGCGTTTCCGTGTGGACGAACGGCCGAACCACGTAAAAAAAGTCACGGTTATAAAAATACCCGTGTCCGTGTGGACAGGGCCTAAAACTCCTTATCTAAAGTAGTGGTTCCCACCCTCCACCAGTTCCCCCAACACTACACATTTTTAGCTGACGCACACATCTGACATCTTTGGAGTCTACTGTCTTTACAAATAAGTTGTGTTTGATATAAACCTCTGATATAAAGAACCTTTTTTTCCACTATAAGAAAAATTGTGAAATGTAAATGTTCAGTGGATGTTAAAGGTTTTTTATGGAAACACAGATGCCAATAAAGAACCTTTATTTTTAAGAGTGTACATCAGTGAATGTGTTTTTAATTACCATTTAATTATTCTCCAGCAGCATTGAGTGTGTGTCTGAGGAGTGGGGTGGAGCAGGGTCGTGCAGAGGGGGACGGGTGGAGGCAGGGTGATGTCACTGCTCTTTTTTTGCCCATGGGGAGTATAGAAGGACAACAGGAGGACATCAAGAGACTTGTTTCACTGCAGGTTTACTATTGCAACATGCTAAGCAGCATATGCTTGTACACCTCAAACATTTGCTCAGTTTTAAAGCCCCCACCCTTTAGGACACTTATAATCAGTGTTAATCTTTTCAGCAAAATTACTGACGAAAATGTTTGTAGCTGAAGGGTTTGATTTCATTAGTGATTGGATTCACATAATCCAATCATAGTGTGCTGGGGATTGACCCGCTTGAGCTGAAAGAGCTGAACTCTGGTAAACTCAAGTAAATTAATCTCAATCAAACATATCCTATATGAGATTATTCAGCGATTGGGGAGTTGAAACGATTAGGGTGAGTAAAGTAGAATAGATTTGAAATGATTGAGATGAGTAATGTTTTTTAAAGTCTCTTATGCTCATTAAGGCTGCATTTATTTTCAGAAATCATTCTAATATGCTGATTTGATGAAACATTTGTTGTTGTGCTGCTTAAAGGGTTAGTTCACCCAAACATTATGTTATCAGTTACTCACCCTTATGTTTTTCCAAACCCGTAAGACTTTCTTTCGTTCATCTTCGAAACACAAATTCAAATATTTCAAATGAAATCGGAGAGCTTTCTGTCCCTCCATTATCAGTTTACGCAACTACCACTATTGACGCTTTAAAAAGTTCATAAAGAGATTGTAAAATTAATCCTTAAAAATTGAGCAGTTTAGTCCAGGTTTTCTGAAGAGACTTGATCACATTATATGATGAACAGATTGAATTTAGGCTTCTATTCACATATAAACATTGAACATAAACAGAAGCTTAACCATACTTGCTTGACGCAAGAGAACAAACCTCATGTTGTGTAACATGAGAATGAACATCATTGGTTCTTGTGGAAGCTCAAACGTGCTGCGTACCACGAGAATGAACCTCATTGGTTCTTGCTGAAGCTCAAACGTGCTCCGTAACACACAAGACTGAATCTTATCGGTTCTTACTGAAGCTCAAACGTGCTGCGTAACACAAGAATTAACCTCATTGGTTCTTGCTGAAGCTCAAACGTGCTGCGTAACACGAGAATGAACCTCATTGGTTCTTGCTGAAGCTCAAACGTGCTGCGTAACATGAGAATGAACCTCATTGGTTCTTGCTGAAGCTCAAACGTGCTGCGTAACACGAGAATGAACCTCATTGGTTCTTGCTGAAGCTCAAACGTGCTGCGTAACACAAGAATTAACCTCATTGGTTCTTGCTGAAGCTCAAACGTGCTGCGTAACACAAGAATTAACCTCATTGGTTCTTGCTGAAGCTCAAACGTGCTGCGTAACACAAGAATTAACCTCATTGGTTCTTGCTGAAGCTCAAACGTGCTGCGTAACACGAGAATGAACCTCATTGGTTCTTGCTGAAGCTCAAATGTGCTGAGCTACAAAGTTGTAAATTTTGTTTTCATGACATTTTTCCATTTGTTTCTGTTGTGTGTGATAAAGGCAACAGCCGGGATTATCTGTCTCCACAAATGGGGCAAAGAGAGACTTATCTGCTCATTCATCTATTTCTCTCTAGGCGCTTATCTGTTCATTCATCTTAGCCAAATATTTTGGGAATGGCGCAGTGAAACTGGCCTACCCCTCACCTTAATCGCTTATTTTTGTTCTATGCATGTGCACTTTTTTGTGTTTTTCTTATATGTGCAGTTTGGCAGGGCTGCAGATGTGATTATGAATCTCCATGTTGCTATTGAGCGCGGTAGATTCACATAAAGACTCGCCTGGCTCAAAATGACCTTGTAATAATGCTAACGTTACAGCCAGACACACTATAATGAGGACCCAGGTAATTTTGAAAGGTTAAGTTCATAATGGAAAAATTCAAACAAACACAGGCTCTGGTTTCAATTACACTGCGTTTCCCACCCCCAACCAACAAAAGAGGAAGAAAGGAGCTAACTTTTGATTCCCCTTCTGAAATCCACAGACCTCTCTAAAAATACAGATATACTATTTTTAGTGCTCAGTTTTTCCCATGAAGCACCTTGCTTTTTGTTTCATTCTAAAAGGGGAAGTGTGGAGTAAGGTTGAGAAAAACTTTTAGACATTTTTTTTTTTTTAATGTAGAAAATACCTCCCTCTTTTATTTGAAAAACTGGCCACAAAAGCCAATGTATGTAAGACCAAGCAGAAGTGTCCCAGTAGTCCCACCAGTGGACTGAACAAACAGAATGTTTGCAAGTGGCACATGGGAATCTTAATATGGCTAGAATCCACTGGCAAACAAAATCCACCCACTGCCTGTAAAATGAAGAGTTGTGTGGGTGTCTCCAGGATAGCCGACTGTTTTCAGTCATCATATGTACACACTTTATTTCCAAATTTCCCTAACCCTTTCAAATGAATACACTTTTGTTAATCCAGTCACAGTCTAGCCAGAATACAAAGGAGCATTTGGAAATAAATCATTTCCTAGCTAACAAAAATATGTTCTAAGAAAGTTTTGGAAAATACAAAGTTCTGTCATGAAGCAACAACATTCCATATGATCATTTTACAAACATTATGGGACATTATGGGTTACTTTCTGAAAGTTTTGAAACAAGTAATAAGTAGTAATGTATAAAAAAATGTTAGATGAACTTCCAAATAAAGCGTTTCCGAAAGAAAAAAAATATATAATGTATAAATAATGTTTGTGCTAACATTTTTAGAAAGTTATTAAAGACTATGAACGAGCATTCTATTAAATTTACAGGAATAACGTTTGTTCATAACTTTGAGAGAAACTTTACACATTACACATTACATCACCTAATTAATATTTCACCTAGGCTAATTCATATTATTTTATATAATGTTCATAATACATTATAAAATCAGATTTCAGATCGATCCAACACTTATTATTTCACAATCATTATGTTTTCTCCACAAATGTTGAGTCATGGTGGCATGAGGATTTTGTGGACGCTGCCGGTAAGGGGCATACCTGCAATGCAAATCACTCCCATTTCAGCACATATTATGGCTGCGTACCAAAAGTGTGTGTGTGTAGTCTAGTTGAGTGATACTCAGAAACAGGTTGACTCTGTCTTTTTCCCTTTTCATGCTGCATTTTTACATGAACTGTCCTTCCATGTGTGGTGGTAAACAGCTGGATTAACAGCTCAATTGACATTTCCCGCTCGTTCTCAAGATCTGGATCATCCTGTTGATCATCCACAAACAATGACTCACTCGTTCCATCCCTGAAGATGCAAAGGGAGATAAAAAAAAATAGTAAGGAATCCACTTGCACAATAAGATAACGTGTCTCTGTGGATCTTAAAAACAATTTAGGTTTTTTTTTCTCAGCCAAGACAGAATAAATTGGCCTACTGATAGCGCTGCTGTCAAGCATTTTTGTACAAGTCAATTTGCTAAAACATTTTATGCAAATTAGGTAATGGCATACATGCCTTAATTTAACCATACAGTTTTGTTAAGAAAAATGTCCTATTTGTCATTGACGCAAAAATTAAACTGGATGATATTATTACTATATGCATGATCTATAATCAAACAGTGATATAATCTCACAGTGCAGCACTATTTTAGTGTATTAAGGATGTTGTTTTCCCATTTAAATACCACACTGAATAACCACCACAACTGTATAAAACCGCAATGTAATTACAGATCTTTTCTTCTGTATTGTGATGTACATCCAAGTGAAACAGATTTTCAGAAAAAAAAAAATGTAGGGTGGGGAAGTGGTTCAATCCACGTGCAAAAATGATACGTGCACAAATGAATCGTTCACAATAAAATCAATAGCTAGCGTGAATTTCTGTTTCATGCCAAATAATTTCACAATTTTGCCACTGTCCAAGCAGAAAGCTTGCTTTACTGTGCAGACAATGGTTATGGTGTGTTCACACCGAACGCGAATAGAGCGTCAAATACGCGTCTATCGCGTTTAGTTAGACGCTTGAACATTCGCTCGAGTTCAAATTTTTCAACTTGCGCGGAAGACATTCGCGGCAAACGCGTCGCCCAATTCGCGTCATTCGCAACGCCCGGCGCGAATGATGCGTCTATTCGCGTCTTTGCATTGACTTTGTATGTAATCTACTCACGCAAATAATTAAATTCGCGTTCTGTGTGAACACACCATTACACTTTATTTCGATAGTCCATTTTACTATCGAACTTTGGACATGTCACATTATGTTCAGCCTAGTTTCATTATCATGGACTTTTACTTTGTTTTCATGTTCATAATGTGTTCCTTTGTTCAGTTTTCCCGCTCCTCATCATTAGTTAATATGTGTCAGCTGTGTTCTATTAATCATCCTCATTTGTGTTTGCTATAGAAGTTGGTCCCTCACATTCATTCTCTGTCTGATCACTGTGTAAGTGTGTGTTGCTGTATAGCCTATACCTGTCTCCTGGATTATCATTAAAACAAAATGATCTTCTTCCTCTGCCTTCCTGCAACCCACCGTGACATGTCAGCTAACTCACATTAATTTGGAACTGCATGTCAAGTAACTCTCATTAGAGTATTAGTAGAATGTTAGGTGGATTAGTAGAATGCATTCTTAGGAAGAAATTATTAGCATCAATGCTTTTACCATATGAAGCCAACACCCTGGGATAAGGTAACGACACACAGAGCTTTCGACATTCAGGGGCAATTCTGCCAAAGGTATGCAGGAAATGCTTCCTACAGGGGTCTCCCATTATGACCTTTGCCGACCCACCCCATCCCTCATGAAGCCCAGAGTGATGTTATAGTGCAAACAGCTGCTGTAACTTCCATCAATGTCTGTTAATGCTGTTAAGGACAATAAGAGAAATCGAAGAACAAACTATGTGTGTCGTCATTTCGAACAAAACCAGGTCAAAATGAAATTCATTTCAGGAGTCCGAAACAACTTGCCAAAACGAACTTTTCAGAAAACTTTACTCCAGCTGGTAAATACCTTTGAATTATCATTGGCCCGTGGCGATGATGTCCTGAAGATTTGCCAGAGCATGCTACTCAACTCCTTGTCCAAGCTTTTGTTCTAACCAGACTGAACTATTGTAATGCTCTCTTGGCAGGCCTTCCAGCTTGCACTGTCAAACCTCTGCAACTAATCCTGAATGTTGCAGCAAGACTGGTCTTTAACAAGCTGAAGAGAGCACACGTCACACCTCTCACAAAATTGCACTGGTAGCCAATTGCAGCTCGCATCAAATCCAAGGCACCGATGTTTGCCTACAGAACAACCACTGGCTCTGCACCCACCACTTCAGACCTACAGTATGTGGCCTCCAGAAGATTGCGTTCTGCAAGGGAACAGTGCCTTGTGGTGCCATCTCAAAGAGGCACAAAATCACTTTCAAGGACCTTTACCTTGACTGTTCCAAGCTGGTGGAATGACCTGCCTATCTCAACCCAAGCTGCTGAGTCTTTAGCCATGTTCAAGAAACTTTTTCATCAACACTTGACCCATACTAACTAATACTAACACTTACTATTCTATATATCTTAAAAAAAACTTGCTATGTGTACTGTGCTAGACTAACTGGGACCAGTCACAGCACTTGCATATTGTTGCCCTATTTGTTTGGATTGCTTCTATTCTTCTCCTCATTTGTAAGTCGCTTTGGATAAAAGCGTCTGCTAAATGATTTAGGGCCAGATTACTAACAGCTTGTGCCAGAGCAAACCCTCTTTTGGGGTTAAAAACTACTGTCAGGATTTACTAACGACACGCAGTGAAAAAATAGCGCTGAAAAGGCGTGGACAGGGTTATTTTTGCGGCTGAACTTATTGCATTGAGTTTCCCTTTCAAACGCACAATTTATGGGAGGAGAGTATTTAAATGACTCATGCAAGGTGATTTACGCTCGTCAATTTACTGGTGTTTGCGGCATTTTTTTAAACCAGACGCTAACTGGTAGATTGCGTTGGTCATTATGGAAATGATCCGGCTGGTTCTGTGTTCTTTAATTTGCGCATCGTCAGTAAATCACGCACAGAACTTTCCATTCCCATCAGCGCTTCCCATTCGGCTCTCACTCTAAATTGCCCTGTTTAGTAAATCTGGCCATAAGTGTAAATGTAATAGTTAGGTGTGGCTCTGAGGCTCTGCCTTTTTTTTACTTGAAATCTTCTCCATTTCATTTCCTCTGTTCAGTGTTGAGGTCAGACACAAATAAAAACATAGGTTTATCGGGGGCCCTTAATAAGTTGGTTGAGTTGGCTCTGCGTAACACAATATGGTAGAAAAATATTGGACACGAAATTTCAAAATTTGTTTTTAATCATTGTTGAACCGCACCTCCCCTCAAATGAATTGAAATAAGGACCAGAGGATGTCCAGTATGAGATGCAATGTTTATAGTACTGTTTGACCAGCAGGAATGTGTTATTGGGGTTTGGGAGGGAACAGTTGCTGTAATTTGAGTGGACTTCAGCTCAAAGTTGGTCTCAGTGGACACCTTTCATGCCAGCATTTCACTGAGCCCAGATGCATTTGGGCGAATCCGATCCCTTTCAGATCTTTCATTGATGCACCGTTGCCACCTCGGGCCGTTATCAGAGCGATTCCTTCAGCTGTGTGACAGCGTGACGTGTGTGCTGAAGACATAGTCTCAAACAGGAAGCCAGGGCTAATGATTCACAGATGGCTTCAGCGCTGAGGTCTGGGCTTCGTCATGGTGCATGTTTGTGATTTATTCGGCTGTTACTGTGGAAGGGGGCCGTGGCAGAGGGGCTGAACTCAGGGCTGGATGGGGGTGGGCAGTTTAGTTAAGCCATCTCCCCTTCAGTCATGGTGTGATTCGAGAGGTCTCATGTTTACTAGAACGCCAGGACCCCTAAATATGACGATCCCCTAGCAAGGGGCCCCCTTCCTAAAATATCAAAGCAGCTGTGTTTCCATGTACAAATTCTCATTTATACGGAGTAAGAAAATTATCAAATGTGATTGTATAAAGACAATGTTGTTTGTAAAATAATTAGCAATATACTGTATTATCATTGTACTAATGCCAAAATATATGAAAAAAAAAGAATATACTCAAATAAAATACTATATTGATGGCAGCATATCTCTTTTCTACTATTACATTGAGAAGAGATATGAAACTTAAGAGAAAACTAATTATTTTTTATTCAGCAAAGATGCATTAATTTTTTCAAAAGTGACTGTAAACGCATTATTAATGCTAAAAACGATTGATCTTTGATATATATTTTTTGCATTATTTACCATCAAATTAACACTGTTTATTTTAACTATATCTTTTGATCCATGAATGATCCTGAAAAAGTAACAAAATAAATTTTAAACAGCTTTTCAACATTGATAATAAGTAAATGTTACCTGAGCATCAAATCATCATATTAGAATGATTTCTGAAGGATCATTTGACACTGAAGACTGGAGAAATGATGCTGAAAATTCAGCTTTACCATCACAGGAATAAATGGGAAAAATATATATATATATCACAATTAATCTCACGATTTCTGACCTTAAAAAAGCAGAATCAAGTGCATTAAATAATTACCACGTTAAACCTTCATACCTTGTTAACTTTGACAGCCCTGCAAACGCATGTTAAAACTGTTTTGGACCACCTAGCTAGCACCTCCTTACAGACCCCAATTTGAAAGCCCTAGAAAACTGGAGCAAGCTTTGTATGAATGAAGGCCATCCCTATAGTGATTGAAAGAGCTTCTACCTCACACTTGGCAGATAGATCGCATCGACCCCTACCAACATCTGGGCTCAGAGAAATGTGCTTTTGCACACTAGCAAGGACATTTAATCATTGCAATGGTTAGTTCGCCATTGTTTTAGTATAAGCTGAGTCACGGCCCCTCTGGCCTGATATCATCGCTGGGTGAAACAAACATTCAACACAGATTTCAGAGCTGTTTATGCAAAAATCATGAAAATCTTGGACAGATTTGGTCTGAGAGAGTAAAGTGCAAACAGCAACCGTAATTATAGCTCTCCCGCTTCAGACAAAGCCTTATCTTTCATTATGCCAGCTGTGAACTTTTGTCCAAGCTTCAAATAGCCTTAAGGGACATGTCTTGCAAAACCTGGTGGTAGACCAACAAAGTTACTCCTATTTCTATCTTGTTTCAAGGGAAATTGGGGGAATGACACTGACAGATTTAAAAGCGACAGCCAAAGTTCTCAACTAACCCGCACCATGATTTGTTGATCTAACCCATTTCAGCATCGAGACATATGTGAATTAATGCTCCTCTCCTCCACCCTGCTCTGAATAGGATGTCCTCCCTCTGTTCTTTGGTGACATAATACTCATTTCAGCCCACACCCATGAAGCTTTTTCTCTCCGGTGTGAGTCAATGAATTCCAATTGCTCTATTTTTCGTCGGATTCACTCCAGAATGATAGGCTCCTCCCTCTCCCCGGACACATGTGAAATTCCCAAGGTCGTTCTGCATCCAACACTAATAACGAAACCTCCCTGATTACTGTCACGCTTTCTTGGCGTGGCATGAAGTGTCGCTCCCACTCAACCGTCCTTCTCACGAAGCAGACAGAACTCAGAGAGCCAGAGTGACTCCCCAGGACTGTCCGCTACGAGGAACGCCAGCCACTAATAACGGAAAAGATTTCAGTCACAACATATGTTTTGAGACATCAAAGTGTTCAAAGTCATGCTTTTGGCATGGGATAAAATGTAATCACTACAACAATTACGTGGTGCAGAAGTTAGACATAATCATACAGTCACATACACAATATGCATACTTATGAGTAACCCTTGTGAAAAAGATAATATACTTCAATATAATAAAATGTACTTCTTTTGCCACAAGGGATGATTCCATACTGGAGCTTGTGGACTTGCTTGGCGTCAGCTTTCTTGGTGTGAAAACAAATTTCCAACAGTTGAAATGAACACAGTTCGTCCTATATCGCAGAAGTTAAAAGCAAAAACAACAATGTGAAAGCAGGAATGGATCAGAATTGAACTGTAGTTAGTTTGTTAAAACCACCACATTGTGCATCAACGTTTATCATTAAACTACTATTAAACACATTTAGCCTTAAAATACAGGTTGCGACACTGGGACAATCCATTCTGCTGTTTTAGTGGTCAATAAACTAAATGAAGCCAGACCATGAGTTCTCTGACTCAAACAGCAAGTTGATTTAAACCATACACGCTCATCTCAGTCTCAATCATGACTCACTTTGGCATCATTGACTGCTTCGGCACAAGGAAATGTTTAAGTCAGAATATTGAATTTTCTTATAGTAAATAGATGTTGTTTTAATAAGATGGAGTCATATGGCCTATGGCTCTTCCTGTCAAGCTATATTATAAACAGCTGTATAAAATTTCTGGCATCATTCATTGTGCACATGTGAGCCATAATTAACATTCACAGGGAGGAAACCTTTCTATTTACAGTGGGATCAAAAAAGTCTGAGATCACATTAAAATCTTTTATTTTTTGAAAGCATTTTATTTATTTTGAAATTATTAGCTTTTCATCAATTCACAAATTCCCTGCAGTTCCCCCATGGACCCCCAGGGGGTTCCTCACTAATACAGGTAAAAGGCGGAATAAAATGTTTGCATATAGGGGAATGCAAACATTTTGCAAGCGAACACAACGTTTTTAGTGGGTAAGCAAACATTTTTTGAGCGAACAAAGTTTCTCGAGGGGAACAAAAACATTTTGTGTGGGAACGCTACGTTTCTTGTGGGGACGCAAGCAGTTTCTTGTGCGATTGCAAACATTTTGCGAGCGAACGCTATTTTTCTCAGGGGAACGGAAACATTTTGCAGGCAAACGCAAAGTTTCTCGGGAAAGCAAGTTTCTTGTGGGAATGCAAACATTTTGCAAACGAACACTACGTTTCTCGGGAGGACGCAAACAGTTTTTTCTGGGGAATGCAATTTTTTGTGTGCGAACGCAAAGTTTCTCTTGAGAACGTAAACTTTTTGCGAGCAAACGCTTCGTTTCTTTGGGGAACACAAACATTTTTACGAGCAAACACTATTTTTCTTGGGGGAACGCAAACATTTTGACAGAAAACGCTACATTTCTCTGGGGAACGCAAACATTTTGTGAGCAAACGCTCCGTTTCTCGGGGAAACGCAAACATTTTGTGCGCGAACGCTACGTTTCTCGTGCGAACGTAATCATTTTGTGAGCGAACGCAAAGTTTCTCAAGGGAACGTAAACATTTTGCGAGCGAATGCTACATTTCTCAGGGGAACGCAAACATTTTGTGAGCGAACGCAAAGTTTCTCAAGGGAACGCAAACATTTTGCGAGCGAATGCTACATTTCTCAGGGGAACGCAAATATTTTGTATGCGAACGCAAAGGTTCCCATGTGAATGTAAACATTTTGCGAGCAAACGCTACGTTTCTTGGGGGATCACAAATATTTTGTGAGCGAATGCAAATTTTGTCGTGGTAACGCAAACATTTTGTGAGCAAATGCTACGTACGCAAAATTTTGCATGCGACCGCAAAATTTCTTGGGGGAACGCAAAACATTTGCAGGAGAGTGCAAAAGCATTTAAATAATTTTTATAATAATCATCTAGTTTTTTTCCCTACTATAAACACTCCCTACTATAAACACTATTGAGATGAGTGAGACACAATTGCAGTGTTCAAAATGGCGGACAAAGCTGACCTTTCTCACTAATATAGGTAAATAAAAAAGATTTGACTTTTAATAATTTGTTAGATTTCTGTAGTCTGTCCAATTATCCATGTGTTAGTGGTAAATAAATAAATAAAAACCTCTTGGTGAGCACCAAGTATAAAAACCTACAGAGTGCAGTCTTAATGGTCCACTGCCAGCACTATGTCAGACTGTACAGTGAACGGCCAGTATGTCAAGGCTGTATATTTATGACCCTCCCTGCGACCTGCATCAAACAGGGAGATCAGGGTAAACGTATTGCCCTGCCGCCACTAGCCCATTACTCTGACCAATAATCCATCCATCTCACAGAACAGCAGAACTCCTGAGCCAAACCACAGCAAAACCATCCAACACTCAAAACCTAAGCGGAGAAAAAAAAAACAGGGCTGGCACAGGGAACGCCTCCTTCACTCTATTTACAAACACAGCTGCTGCCATGGGACTCCTGATGAGGGCGTGATAGAAAATGGGACCCTTATAGTCACGCTGGCAGCACCAAAACATGTTTATAAGTCCAGTGTTGAGAGACACAAGCATTTACGAAGAGTTACGAGGAGACGCGCAAATGTGCTATTGAAAAAGTTTGAATAAAAGTTGAAATAATGTTTGTATTTGACTTCAAAGTGACTATGAAGGAATCTATTTGCTATGCAGTCCAGATGCAGGAGTAAACAGACACATGCCAACATTCTGGGCATACCGTGGGGCCACTGGGAGGGGCCTATGGGGCTCCACACACACTAGTAAACACTTTAATAACACTCGCACATTGAGACACTCTGTGCCACTAAATTGCTCAAAATGGCAGACAAAGCTGATCTTGCTGTAGGTGTGTAAAACTTTAAAAGCTCTCTATGACACGCATACAACTGCATAATGAATTCATGAAAAAAAAAATATATATATCATTGTGCATTGCGTTGTTAAAGAGTAAACTTTCCCCTAAGTCTACCAACATATTTTCAAGTTTAAGTTTGAATCATTCAGGGAAAAACATTTTTAAGCTCTTGAATAAATGCTTTATTCATAAATACTACTTTATAAATGCACATTCAGCTCTTTTCTATCTAAACATCTAAAGTGAGAAGTTTGGGAGGGAAAAGAAAGAGAAAAGTGTGACGTAGTGACGCTCCAGGGCGGTGTTCTCACGTTTCTAAAAAAAAAAAAAAAAAAAAAAAAGAAAGGAGGAAAAAAGCAAACACTGCTGTGGTACTACTTCTGGAATACAGAGACTCGTGCTTTGAGAATCTATAGTGGGATCACATAGTAAACGCAACTTAGTGTTTTCTTCCTGCTCTCTTTCGCTTTTGAAGGATTTTTAATCTCTCCCTCACCTGTAAGTTGGAGAACTATGGTTTTCTTTTTTCTTTAGTTAATTTATGGAATATTAACTACGTCATTTCAGGAGATTCAACCACGTTTGTGTTTATTATTATTTTCCATATGGAGAGCTCTTTGCTCATCGTTTGTAGCCTCTTGTCTTTTTTTTCACGGGGAGTTTGCTGTTTCATTCAAAGTTTATTAGGCTATTATGAGTAGGCTACTAGTGCGATATTATGTTTTTTAGAGGTTTGTTTTTAATTTATATTAATAGTATTAATAGAATTTGCATTGCTTGTCTTAACAGGGTTATTTTGATATGAGCACATCTTAAGTTTTCACTGAAGTCGCAGTTGCTGGCGGAGTTTTGCAATAACGGGTCTGGATGAAAACAAACGGTGCTTAGGAATGTTTTGCCTCTGCTTATTGTCTGCTTCAGAAATCTGCTTCAATTCGTAGGCTAACGTTACTCCATAATAATTTTATTTGTTACATTTTTGCCAGCCTCTCATAATCTTTACTTTCAAATGGGAAAAAAAAACTTGAGTAACATTGATAAACAGTTTAGACGTGACGAAAAAAAGGCGGCACCTCGAGAGAGAAAAAAAAAAGTGACGTGACTGGATGTGACTGTGGGGATGTTTTTTTCTGATAAATATAGACATTTAGATAGCTTTTCAAACACTGCAGTGTGATTAGTGTAATTATTAACGTAACGTATCCACAAAACAGATGTTTTCAATTCAAATGTAGAAGAAAAAAAGAGAGAAAATAGACAGACCTGAAGGGGTGTTTGGCTCGAGATGAGTTTGACAGCAGCGCAATCTGGTGGCCAGATGTGGAACTGCACGAGAAACGCTGCCCATGAATAAAGTGTGTATTTTTTTACTTTCTTTTTCTGTTCTTCTAGAAGAGCCCCCAAAATGCTGGCCATTCTGCTTGCAACGTTAGTCTTGCATCTGACGGACCTTATCATTCTCTTCGTTTCCACTTGTGCTAATGTGAGTATCATTTTTGTGGTCTGACTTGCTTTTGCATGATTGTGGGTCATATTTTTTAGGTGGAATTTTGTGAACGATTGTGTTTTTTTTTTTTTTTTTTTTTTTAAACAGGCCTGGAGAAAACATGGAGATGCAAGTTATGACCTCTGGTACTGCAAACAAAGTAATGGTCATACGTGCAGTGATGCAGGTGAAGGTAAAAATCCTTGTCTTCGAACACCTAGATGGTTTGTTTACATTTTTGTACGGACTTGTGTTTGGCGGTACACTGTTCATCGCATTATTGACAGGAATAGTTCACCCAAAAATGACAATTCTGTCATCACAAAAACAAAAGAATATATTTTGAAGAATGTCATTAACCAAACAGTCACTGACAGAAACATTGACTTCCATAGTATTTTTTTTTTTTCCCACACTATGGAAGTCAATGGGGCCCATCAACTGTTTGGTTTCCGACAAAATATCTTCTTTTGTGTTTGAAATTCATACAGGTTTGTAAAAACTTGCGGGTGAGTAAAGGATGACAGAATTGTCATTTTTGGGTGAACTGTCCCTTTAAAAATTACATCAACTTTGAAAAGTTCCGTATTTGTTACTCAATGAAACGCGCTCTTCTACGAGAAACCAAATGACATAAGAATCTACGCAAGTGTATAAATGTCCCAATGTGCTGGGCAGATCTATGTTTCTTTACTGTTTACGTCTGTTGTGTTTCTCTACAATCTGTCAGATTGGCTTCAAGCAGTGCAGGCGCTCATGGTCCTCGCCACCATTTTCTCCCTGATCTCCTTCATCATCTTTCTCTGCCAGCTCTTCACTCTCGTAAAGGGAGGTCGTTTCTTTTTCACGGCCGTCTTCCAGGTCCTCGCCAGTGAGTATTTCCTTCCCCGGTCTATTACATCCCATTTCACCTGTCCCTGCGGAAGGACCCCCCGTCTACATGTTTATATTCTCTCTCTCTCTCTCTCCCGAAGGTCTGTTCGTGATGAGCGGGGCCATCATCTACACGGTGATGAATCCAGGGGAGAAAGGTAAAAGTGATACGTACGGTTACGCTTTCGTCCTGGCCTGGCTGGCCTTCCCTCTCACGCTCATCAGTGGCTTCATTTACATTGTCCTGAGGAAGAAAGAATGAGAGTTCAGCCCTCAGGGATTGTGCTAGAACTGAGAACACTACTCAGCTGACAGACTCTAACCAAATGGCCGTCTCCTCCAGGCCTGAATATTTAGACCTAATGTGATCAACCAAAACTGACAGTTCATGAAGATTCAATACAGAGAAGACACAATGGTTGTCTTTGGCTGGCGAGCCTATTTATATCACTTTTTCATGGCTTTTTTTGTAAATAGTAATGCTATGACGTGTCAACGAAGGCCCTGACTTTTTAAAGTTTTACTCAAGGAGGAAAGATATAGGAAAAGTATAAATCGTTTTGTTTGTTTGTTTGTTTTGCATTGTGTGTTATAACCCTTTTCCAATATCTTGTTTTTAAATGTCATAATAAAGTGTATTCTCGAAGGGAGTTTGTTGATGTCGTCTTGAAATTTTTCTTATATCCAACTTCCAGAAGTGTGTTGGTTTGTTTTTTGAAACTTTTGAAATTGAGTATTTACCATTGCCGAACTTCATAGCTAGATATAGTACATATAGGCTCATATGTTGTGTTAAATCTCACCAAAACATTTTATAGATCATATATCACTTTATGAGATGTGTTCTTTCTGTATTCATTTTGTTTTTAAGAAAAAATAAATATCAATTTTTTTTTTCCTTGTCCCAATTTTCAATACTTCAGATGAGGCTGCGTCTGAAATCGCATACATCCTTTAGTAGGTACTTATTTTGAATAAGTAATTACTTCACAACCGCTAAAAAGTATGGTCTATATAGTATGAATGTGTGCAGTATGATGTCATTATCATGTGACCTACCAGCGTCTGTTGCGTCACTTTCCTGTCATTTATAAATCCTTTCCTGTGGCCTCATGGGATACTACAGTGTCCATCATGTACACTTCAGAATTTTACCTGAAGAAGAAGGTCATCCATGGATGGTACTTTTTTGCCTACTCTTTTATGAGTTCTGTGAATTCAGACATAGCCCACTTCTTTTGTCACATGCTGTTTTTCACCTACTATATAGTAGGGAAGTGTGCGATTTCGGATGCAACCCAAGGTGGGCACAATTATCGCTGTGAGGTGCTGCGTAACTTATACAGTAATAGACACTTTTTGAAGTGGTAGTTATTCATTGGTGTCCAGCTAGAAGTAAAATCCAAAGCATGCACATCCACAGCAAAGCAATATGTTGCTCAAATTGGGTGCTCAACAAGGAAATTAATAAAAAAGGAAAAAAGTCGCCACACCACGGCTCCAAAAAGGGGAAAATTTGAATGGTAGACTTACACACAGGTGGAAACGTTTCGAGCACGTAGGCTCTTCGTCAGACAGATAGATAGTGCAATGTAGAAAAGTCTGAAAAGCCGAGCAAACATCTCCAAAGCACAGATTCTGAGGTCAGGCTTTCTGTCAGTGAAGGAGAAAAACAGATGTGACTCAGTGATGACTTTTCATGCAGTGTCTGTGAGTCCTGAGCATCCGAAACGAAAACGTAAGTAAAGTCAGTGTTTAAAAGTTTTGATCAGAATGTAGTTATTGAGAGGACTAGCCCTAACACAACTATTATGTCATTATTTTGAAATGGACTCTCAGAAAAAAAGGTCTAAAGGCTGTCACTGGGGCAGTACCCTTTCAAAAAAGGAGGCCTACTAATATGCTTTAGGAACTAATACAGAATTAGGGGGAGACCGGGGATGGTTGTAACATGGGGAGAGTTGTAACACCATCAATTTCACCAATTGTATAAGATCATGTGATCACTTCAGTATTTTCCTACTTCCTACTCGATCATGCATGGTGGTTGTCAAGGCTGGAAACAGGCAAATGTAGAATATATACAGGGCCGGCTCTAGCCCTTTGGTTGCCCTAGGCGAGATTGATTTTTGCGCCCCCCCCCCCCCACTCCCTCCAAAACTTCAACAAGCAAATTATGACTTGAACTGTAATAAATTGTTTATAAAAATGCTAAAAAAGAACGTTCAAGGATATTTCAATCATCCTACATAGTTGCATTGTTTAAATACATATTATCTGACCATGTAACTTGTAGTAGATAAATTACAATTACTACCACCACTACTATTATTACTAATCCATTAGGCTGCTACAAGGCTAGGGGGGTCCCAGACAGCAACATAGTGTCGGCCCAGATCCGGTACACATGGATTCCACACGGCCCGGATGTGGGCCGGATCTGGGCCGACACTATGTTGCTGTCTGGGGTACGGAGGCATGATCCCCCGTAAGAAAATTTTGTGCATTTTAATGTTAAATTCATCAATCTGGTGCACTTTGAGAGTTTAAAATTAAAAGCTCCAACCCATATTCAGTGTTCAAATTAAACAAAGAAAAATTCAAACCTCTTTTAGTTAGTGTCTGTCTACATTACATAATAATAGTTATAATATTAATCCCATGATAATACTCATTGTAAAACAATGCACTGAAAAATAAAGGAAACTTTCATAAGTTTTGTACTAATTTCTATACTAATAGAAAGAGTATTTTTCTGTACTTCACATTAAAGATGTGATTGGGCCAGCCCAGTGTCAATCAAGAAAACAACCAACCAGCTGATCTACGCGTTTCATGCGGTGTCAGAAAAAAAGCTTTTTTTTTACCAATGCATTACACCAGCACTAACCCAGCGCCGCCGATTAAGCAAAACAAAACGAATGGGCTATTTCTATTTTAGCCCCCGGCCGCTTTTTTGCTTTATCTATCTTTTTCGACGACAACTCACTACTCGTGCCTGTTCGCTCAGCGCTCACGGCGCCCGCGCCCGCTCGCGATATTATTGGAGGGGGGTCCCCTGTCAAAATTCTATGATGAAATCTTATGAGGGCGCCTACTCCGCTGCACATACCGGTATACCCACTTTTTGCGCCACTGGCAGGCTTATGTAATTGCTCCATTCGTTGCAGTGTTAATGAAGTACAATAAAAGCGGAAAGTTCCTTGCGCGGCTCTGGCGCCCCCCCTAGGGTTTAAGGCGCTTGCGCCCTTATTATTTACTGCCTATGCCACGGGCCGGCCCTGAATATATATAGAGAGAGAAAACTGATTTTGAGGTCAGAAAGTAACATTTTTGACAAAGACTATTGCAGATAAAGTTGTATGACTTATATAAGAGATTAAATAGTAGTTTCTTAGGCAATATGTGATGCATTTTCCCCCTGCTAATTTCAAACCGCTATGCTAATACAGCTAGCTAAACATTGGCTGACAGGGGTGGGGAGGGTTGTAACACTCATTTAAAAAGTGTTACAACCCTCCCCTTAGAAAATAACTAAGAATTTTCTTGATTTTAATGTTTTTACATAATGACTAGGGCATGAAAAAGAAAGAATGACAGAGGTGTCTCTGCCAGTGTTTTAAATGAAGTGGTTTGCATTGAGGAATTTAACCACTCAAAGCCAAAGAAGGTTTGTGTGAAATGTGCCCTATGCAGTTTCTGGGCCCATCAAGCCTGCACTCCAGGGTTACCAGCATCATTCATCTGTCAGCACTGTGACTTTGATTAAGAATATACACTCACCTAAAGGATTATTAGGAACACCATACTAATACTGTGTTTGACCCCCTTTCGCCTTCAGAACTGCCTTAAAGGAGAACTCCGGCGCAAAATGAACCTTTGGTCTAATAAAACATTGGTACCTAGTCAACCGTTCTCTGAGATTTGTTTTCATGATAATCGAATGTAAAGAGTTTTATCTCTAAAAACTGTTTAGCTTATAACGCTAGTAATGGGGGCATCTATTAAGTAAAAATAAATCGCTAGTTTATACCACTAACAAGACTCAAAATAGCCCCACACTAACACAGTAACATAATGAGGGTCCCTACATGTAAAACGAAGCATTGAGAACTTTGTAAGTGTACAGACAGTTTAATAAGAAGATATTTTATGAAGACAGTCCACTTCGTGTATACAGACAGGAGCCATCTTTGGAAAACAGTCTCGACTAGTCAAACCACAAACGCCATTCATACAGTTCAGAAGTTCACTGAACTTCATACAGTTCAGCTCACTTAGCACGTCGTTCGTGGTTTGATTAGTCGAGACTGTTTTCCAAAGATGGCAGTTTTTATTCTACATTTGACCGTTTTTAGAGATACTTTACATTCGATCATCATGAAAACAAATCTCAGAGAGCGGTTGACTAGGTACCAATGTTTTATTAGACCAAAGGTTAATTTTGCGCCGGAGTTCTCCTTTAATTCTACGTGGCATTGATTCAACAAGGTGCTGAAAGCATTCTTTAGAAATGTTGGCCCATATTGATAGGATAGCATCTCGCAGTTGATGGAGATTTGTGGGATGCACATCCAGGGCACGAAGATCCCGTTCCACCACATCCCAAAGATGCTCTATTGGGTTGAGATCTGGTGACTGTGGGGGCCATTTTAGTACAGTGAACTCATTGTCATGTTCAAGAAACCAATTTGAAATGATTCAAGCTTTGTGACATGGTGCATTATCCTGCTGGAAGTAGCCATCAGAGGATGGGTACATGGTGGCCATAAAGGGACAACAATGCTCAGGTAGGCATTTAAACGATGCCCAATTGGCAGTAAGGGGCCTAAAGTGTGCCAAGAAAACATCCCCCACACCATTACACCACCACCACCAGCCTGCACAGTGGTAACAAGGCATGATGGATCCATGTTCTCATTCTGTTTACGCCAAATTCTGACTCTACCATCTGAATGTCTCAACAGAAATCGAGACTCATCAGACCAGGCAACATTTTTCCAGTCTTCAACTGTCCAATTTTGGTGAGCTCTTGCAAATTGTAGCCTCTTTTTCCTATTTGTAGAGGAGATGAGTGGTACCCGGAGGGGTCTTCTGCTGTTGTAGCCCATCCGCCTCAAGGTTGTGCGTGTTGTGGCTTCACAAATGCTTTGCTGCATACCTCGGTGTAACGAATGGTTATTTCAGTCAAAGTTGCTCTTCTATCAGCTTGAATCAGTCGGCCCATTCTCCTCTGACCTCTAGCATCAACACTGGATTTTCGCCCACAGGACTGCCGCATACTGGATGTTTTTCCCTTTTCACACCATTCTTTGTAAACCCTAGAAATGGTTGTGCGTGAAAATCCCAGTAACTGAGCAGATTGTGAAATACTCAGACCGGCCCGTCTGGCACCAACAACCATGCCACGCTCCAAATTGCTTAAATCACCTTTCTTTCCCATTCTGACATTCAGTTTGGAGTTCAGGAGATTGTCTTGACCAGGACCACACCCCTAAATGCATTGAAGCAACTGCCATGTGATTGGTTGATTAGATAATTGCATTAATGAGAAATTGAACAGGTGTTCCTAATAATTATTTAGGTGAGTGTACACACATAGACACACACTCACACTGGCATGTTACATATTGTTAGACTTAAAGATGTACAAAGATCCTCTTTAATCTGGCATAGTGTTTATTAAGAGTACAGTTAAGTATGTTTGTCTAGTAGATTAATTTACTCACAGAATGTTTTTTTGTTAGACCTAAAGATGTACATGCAAAGATGTTATTTAATTTTGTACATTGTAGTTGCCTAGTGTTATTATTAGGTGTACTGTTAAGTTTGTTCTAGTAGACAAATTTAAACACACACACACACACACACACGCGCACACACACACACACACACACACACACACACACACACATGAGCCAAACAGACATAGTCTGTTATTGAGAGGGAGACATTGTTCTTTTATCTGGTTATCAAAAGTTTTGAACAATATCATATGCATGGCATCCATTTTTACTTCTTTTGTCTAATTGTTACAACTTACCTCAGCATGTGGATACAAAGGAACACCGTGTATTGTAGGCCTACATCAACTCACGAGGTCTGTGTTATTCTTGTAGAGGGTTGATCTGGTTTCATTTGTAGTAAACAAATGTGAGTACTTTGTATAAAAGTTTGAGAACTCAAGCAAAAGAAATTCAGCGAGTTATGTGCTGAAGCAAAAAGTATTACATCCCCGGTCTCCCCTACCTTTAAGATAGCCTACTAATATGCACCGTTTAGGGGAATAAGTTACTAAAATGTAGCCTAACCTTTTGAAAGTGTACCGCAGTAACAGCTTTTGTGCCTTTTGTTTGAGAGAGAGAGAGAGAGAGAGAGAGAGAGAGAGAGAGAGAGAGAGAGAGAGAGAGAGAGAGAGAGAGAGAGAGAGAGAGAGAGAGAGAGAGAGAGAAGAGTGTGTTTCGGTCTGAAATGAAAAAAACAAATTGCACTGGTAAATCTCAGAACAACAGTAAACCATTCCCAACGTTCCCATGAAATCCTGAAGCTTAAGCTTAATTTGAGATCGTTATGTGACTAGGCTCTTTGGCTAAAGCCCTGATTGTTCTTTCGATAACCTTGGATTGTATTTTTCTTCTTCTTCTTTTTTTTTTGAAAGCGGCCTTTTCTTTCTGCAGTGTGTGTGCTGCCGCAATTTTAATAGCAATGGCAAATATTTTAATAAACATTGGCTGCATTTTAACCAGAGCCGCTGCTAACCACGTGGGTGCAGTCAGAACTAGGCTATTGTAGTGCCTAAAAAGGAGATAGATTAGCTACTTGACATGTCGACATTTTCTTATGATAGAACTTACTAAGGGTTGTGAATCTGTTTGAAGAGACAGAATGAATGAATTGCGTATTAAAATAACCAATGATTGAGACACACACACACACACACACACACACACACACACACACACACACACACACACACACACACATACAGGCATATGTGGTTTATGAGGTCAATGTGACTTTTTAGTGGTTTACGGGGACACACCTTTCCCAACATCCAATCGACATGAAAGTCATGTCAAAAAATTTAATTTGATCTACAAAAAACAATCCATGCTTCAAAATAGCAATTTCACTTTTACAACACACAAATAATTATTATGTGACATTTCACAGGCTTATGAGGCCCATGCTGAATTGTGGTTTATGAGGTCACTCTACACACAACATGCTCAATTGTGGTTTATGAGGTCACTCTACACACAACATGCCGAATTGTGGTTTATGAGGTCACTCTACACACAACATGCCGAATTGACCCTTCGCAAAGACCCGCCCCCCTTATTTACTGTCGCTATGTCCGACAAGCTACGCCGCTCTCACCAGTGGCGCAAAAAGTGGGTATGCGCTATATGCGGCGCATAGGGGCGCAGCACCATGGGGGGCGCCAAAGCGATGGTAAATTTTTTTTAATTTAAATTTAATTAAAAAAAAAAATATATATATATTGTATTTTCTATATGTAGCTGCTGTTGTGCGTTTCTAAATCATTTCTGCATTTCTTCAATGTTATATAAAATTTTAGAGGACTAACAGGCTAGATTAGGCGCCCTCATGGAGAAGGGGGGCGGGGTAATATCGCGAGCGGGCAGGGGCGCCGTGAGCGCTGAGCGAGTAGGTACGAGTAGCCTAGTGACTTGTCGTCGAAAAAGATGGATAAAACAAAATGCTGGGGGGCTAAAAATAGAAAAAGAAGGAGGGAAAATGAGATGGCATGTCAATTGATGTGACAGCAGCTAGATAAGTGCATGCTGAAAGCCAACAGGTAGGATTTAAAGTGTGACATCCAGGCATGTAGGCTATCTATATCTCTGTGGCCATCGGGGCTACCGGGAGATTCCCGGTGGGCCGACGTGCTTTTTCGTACTCTCATACTTTTTTTTTTTCTTTTTTGTCTTAATGGCCCTTAAAACTCGAACATCGGCGGCCCATTCGTTTTTTTTGTGCTTAATTGGCGGCGCTGGGTTAGTGCCGGTGTAATAAATTGGGCAAAAAAAGTCAGCGTTAGTTTTTTTCTGACACACCGGCCCATGAAATGTCATCATGTGATTATATCTTTCAAGTATAGAAATTAGTACAAAACTAAATATGAAAGTTTTCTTTATTTTTCAGTGCATTTGTTTTACAATATATGGCTATTACTATCATGGGATTAATATTATAACTATTATTATGTAGTAGTGTAATGTAGACGCTAACTAAAAGAGGTTTAAATTTTTCTTTGTTTAATTTGCACCCTGAATATGGGTTGGAGCTTTTAATTTTGAACTCTCAAAGTGCACCAGACTGCTGAATTTAACATTAAAGAACAGAAAATTATCTTACGGGGGGCATGCCCCCGAACCCCCCTAGAGAAACAGAGGTCCACCTACCACAGTTTTACCTAAAATCCTGTGAGAAACACTGGTATTGCTGTTCCAATGGAGCTTATAGTTTTTTTAGGGGGGTTCATCACAGTGGAGTAGCTATAGTTTAATTGTATTAATAAATGACAATTTTGCACTTATTTTATCTGTTAGCTCTTACTCATTCCTACTCACGTATTACATGGCACACTTATTTATTTATTTGTTTATTTATTTTGGGGGGGGGGGGCGCAAAAATTGTTGCTGCATACCCCTCTGACACAGGGTAGTTGCGCCCCTGGCTCTCACACACACACAACCATGTTCTCACGCAGTGAAAAATATATCGCGGAGCAGAGAGGAGACTGACAACACGCTGACAGACAGAACAGACCAGGTTACTTTTCGGTTACTTTTGATATTAAACATATTAAACAAAGTCTCACCTTTCAAAAGTAATTTTTTGAAAGAAATTTAAACAATAAATACGGTTTTGTGACTCTTTAATGCTGGGGCGTAGAATTTAGTAGGGACGCTAGGGACGTGTCCCTACCAATATACAGTGACACTGATATATCCCTAGCAATAATTTCGATCAAAACTTACAATATATTTATACATTGATGTCCCGTCCCCACCAATTTCAAAATCAAACCTACGGCACTGCTTTAATGTGTCTAACAGATCGCTGTAGAGCCTCAGTTGAAGCCGGTCGTGAACCGATCATCTCTTCCTTCTAGTTCATTTATAGCATCAAATAAATATGAATGAACATCAGAAGGAATGTTGTTTTAACTGCGGAAAGGCATCAGTATATTCAGTTTTTCAAGTTCAAATACTCCCATGTTAATCTACTAACTCTCCTGACTGGTTTATGAGGTCACTCTACACACAACATGCTGCATTGTGGTTTATGAGGTCACTCTACACACAACATGCTGAATTGTGGTTTATGAGGTCACTCTACACACAACATGCCGAATTGTGGTTTATGAGGTCACTCTACACATAGTCTCAGCCTCAGACGTCACGCCCACGGAACGTTGGCTAAACGTCTGATGCATATGGTACACTTAACTGGAAACACTTCAGGAATGTCGTCATCTGATTGGTTGAATTTTATCGGATTTCCGGGGGGCGCGAGTGTCGCGTTTATTTTCGGCCCGCTGGGAAACAAAGCGCAGACGTGTGATTGCGGAAGAAAAACTGTTGTGTTTACATGAGTGACAATGAGCATTTATCAAGATCAGTTAAACGTAGGATTCTCAAAAGTATGCGAGGTTCACGGCATAGACTCTTGAAGTTTTCTTCTCCTTCTTTGATTTTCTATGCTGACTGACTTGTTGCACGCCGGTCTGTTGTTGTGGGGAGATTTCCACGCCCCGAAACGTGACGCTGAACGAAACGAACTGTAATTGGTTGTTTGACATGTCGGTCAAACGGCCTTATGGGCGGGCCTTGGCCAAAGAAAGCTGCTATGAATTCCAGACCTTCAGCCGTCAGTCTGAAGGTCTGGCTACGGGAGACTACTCTACACACAACATGCCGAATTGTGGTTTATGAGGTCACTCTACACACAACATGCCGAATTGACCCTTCGCAAAGACCCGCCCCCCTTATTTACTGTCGCTATGTCCGACAAGCTACGCCGCTCTCACCAGTGGCGCAAAAAGTGGGTATGCGCTATATGCGGCGCATAGGGGCGCAGCACCATGGGGGGCGCCAAAGCGATGGTAAATTTTTTTTAATTTAAATTTAATTAAAAAAAAATATATATATATATTGTATTTTCTATATGTAGCTGCTGTTGTGCGTTTCTAAATCATTTCTGCATTTCTTCAATGTTATATAAAATTTTAGAGGACTAACAGGCTAGATTAGGCGCCCTCATGGAGAAGGGGGGCGGGGTAATATCGCGAGCGGGCAGGGGCGCCGTGAGCGCTGAGCGAGTAGGTACGAGTAGCCTAGTGACTTGTCGTCGAAAAAGATGGATAAAACAAAATGCTGGGGGGCTAAAAATAGAAAAAGAAGGAGGGAAAATGAGATGGCATGTCAATTGATGTGACAGCAGCTAGATAAGTGCATGCTGAAAGCCAACAGGTAGGATTTAAAGTGTGACATCCAGGCATGTAGGCTATCTATATCTCTGTGGCCATCGGGGCTACCGGGAGATTCCCGGTGGGCCGACGTGCTTTTTCGTACTCTCATACTTTTTTTTTTTCTTTTTTGTCTTAATGGCCCTTAAAACTCGAACATCGGCGGCCCATTCGTTTTTTTTGTGCTTAATTGGCGGCGCTGGGTTAGTGCCGGTGTAATAAATTGGGCAAAAAAAGTCAGCGTTAGTTTTTTTCTGACACACCGGCCCATGAAATGTCATCATGTGATTATATCTTTCAAGTATAGAAATTAGTACAAAACTAAATATGAAAGTTTTCTTTATTTTTCAGTGCATTTGTTTTACAATATATGGCTATTACTATAATGGGATTAATATTATAACTATTATTATGTAGTAGTGTAATGTAGACGCTAACTAAAAGAGGTTTAAATTTTTCTTTGTTTAATTTGCACCCTGAATATGGGTTGGAGCTTTTAATTTTGAACTCTCAAAGTGCACCAGACTGCTGAATTTAACATTAAAGAACAGAAAATTATCTTACGGGGGGCATGCCCCCGAACCCCCCTAGAGAAACAGAGGTCCACCTACCACAGTTTTACCTAAAATCCTGTGAGAAACACTGGTATTGCTGTTCCAATGGAGCTTATAGTTTTTTTAGGGGGGTTCATCACAGTGGAGTAGCTATAGTTTAATTGTATTAATAAATGACAATTTTGCACTTATTTTATCTGTTAGCTCTTACTCATTCCTACTCACGTATTACATGGCACACTTATTTATTTATTTGTTTATTTATTTTGGGGGGGGGGCGCAAAAATTGTTGCTGCATACCCCTCTGACACAGGGTAGTTGCGCCCCTGGCTCTCACACACACACAACCATGTTCTCACGCAGTGAAAAATATATCGCGGAGCAGAGAGGAGACTGACAACACGCTGACAGACAGAACAGACCAGGTTACTTTTCGGTTACTTTTGATATTAAACATATTAAACAAAGTCTCACCTTTCAAAAGTAATTTTTTGAAAGAAATTTAAACAATAAATACGGTTTTGTGACTCTTTAATGCTGGGGCGTAGAATTTAGTAGGGACGCTAGGGACGTGTCCCTACCAATATACAGTGACACTGATATATCCCTAGCAATAATTTCGATCAAAACTTACAATATATTTATACATTGATGTCCCGTCCCCACCAATTTCAAAATCAAACCTACGGCACTGCTTTAATGTGTCTAACAGATCGCTGTAGAGCCTCAGTTGAAGCCGGTCGTGAACCGATCATCTCTTCCTTCTAGTTCATTTATAGCATCAAATAAATATGAATGAACATCAGAAGGAATGTTGTTTTAACTGCGGAAAGGCATCAGTATATTCAGTTTTTCAAGTTCAAATACTCCCATGTTAATCTACTAGGGGTGGAACGGTACATGTATTCGTATTGAACCGAAACGGTACGGGCGTCACGGTTCGGTGCACGAATTTGCACGCAGAATACACGGTACAAAAAAAAAAAAAAAAACTCTTAAATAGCGATAAATTTCGCTCTATTCGCTTTTGGTGTGACTGTTAACGCAGCAATGAACAGGCTGCGATCAAGATTGCAATGCAGGAGTGTGTGTGTCTGTGTGCGCGCGAGAGAGAGAGAGAGAGAGAGAGAGGCGCGATGAACAGTGTGTGTGTGTGTGTGCGAGAGAGAGAGAGGCGCGATCGAACAGTGTGTGTGTGTGTGCGCGCGCGTGCGAGAGAGAGAG
>NW_026606567.1:2977500-3140000 GCF_029890125.1 Rhinichthys klamathensis goyatoka
GAGGCGTTTAAAGACTCCATTTGTCCATTATTTATTTCTAAAGAAACACGACAATGTATAAAGTGCTCCATTACCTTCTATGTTACATTATGGCCCCGTAGAAACAGTTTTAGTAAAAATAGGCTAACGATTGCGTCATAACCACTCGACTCTCTGTCGCGCTGTACAGAAATTACCGTACAGACAGGAGGAGAAGCTCGCAGGCAATCGGGGGGACGTCCCGTCAAGGGAGAAGCCCGTAGATAATGAGTCCATAAAAGCAACGGAATACTTACTCCTGCTCACTCACGCCAAAGAACTCTTTGCTCAAGTTCCCCGTCTCTGCAAGATTAACGTTGGCAATTTTCACGCACAGCTACTAGAAGATTAACGTCTGTCAGACAGGTTGCTCACGTCATCAAGCTTAGTTTGAGTCGGTTTGAGTCTGCGCGTCAGGAACGGAAGTGCTCAGAAATCGCTAAAAATGGGCTTCAACTGTCTCAACTGAGTTCCAATGAGATGGCTCTGTCCATTTCTTATACTGTCTATGAGCCTGACCCAAGAAAAACATCAGCAATCAACAATATGGAAAGGCCAAACAACAAAGATGAGGTCAGACGTTTTCTGGGAATGGTCACCTATCTAGCAAAGTTTGTCCCACAGCTGTCAGCACAGTCAGCACCTCTCAGGAGTCTTCTCGAACAGAAGAATGAATGGATCTGGTCTCATGAGCAGGAGAAATGTTTTGTAAAACTTAAAGAGATCCTGACACAAGAGCCCGTGTTAAAGTTTTATGACCCAGAAAGAAGAACAAGGGTCTCGGCAGATGCGTCACAGTACGGCCTGGGAGCGGTGCTGCTGCAGCAATACGACGAGCAGTGGCTACCTGTTGCCTATGCATCTAGAGCCTTGACAAGCGCTGAATCCAGGTACGCTCAAATTGAGAAGGAGCTATTAGCGAGCATGTATGCATGTGAACGCTTTCACCAATATGTCTATGGTCAAGCTTTTGAAGTAGAAACAGACCATAAACCTCTGGTGTCCATCATGTCCAAACCTCTGAATGACTGTCCTGTGCGGATACAACGCATGCTAATTAGGCTGCAAAAATATGATGTGCACATGATATATACACAGGGGAAATACATGTACACCGCCGACACCTTGTCTAGAGCAGTTGATAAAGGGGAGCGTACGGACAGCGAGAGCACTGCAGAAATACAGGCGTACGTGGACATGGTAGTGACAAATCTGCCAGTAACAGCTGACAGAACAGAACAAATACGGAGAGAGACAAATGCAGATGAAACAATGAAAGAACTCAAGCGTGCAATACAGAAAGGATGGCCTGAAAACAAAAAGGATTGCCCAATGAACATAACAGACTACTGGAACTGCAGAACCGAGCTTACTGTGGTGAATGACATAGTGTTGAAGGGGAGCAAGTTTGTTATTCCATCATCGTTACGTAAACAAATGCTCCAGAAGATACACGAAGGCCATCTCGGAGAAGTCAAGTGTAAACGACGGGCGAGAGAAGTAATGTACTGGCCGAGAATCAACCAAGATATCAGCCAGACAATAGCTTCATGTGAACTTTGTCGCACACACAGGCCAAAACAACAAGCTGAGCCGCTGATGAGTCATCCGGTGCCCCACAGACCTTACTACAAGGTGGGAACTGACCTATTTGACTGTAATGGAAAGAGTTACATAGTGGTCACTGACTACTTTTCAAACTATCCAGAAGTTGGAGCGCTGCAGTCAATATCAAGCAAGGCAGTCATCAGTTACCTCAAGACTGTCTTTGCCAGACATGGTGTCCCATGTGAACTGTTTTCAGACAATGGGCCCCAGTTTTCCAGCTGTGAGTTTGCTGCCTTTGCCAAAGAATGGGGGTTTCAACACTGTACATCGAGTCCAACCTACCCAAAGTCCAACGGCTTGGCACAAAGCTCAGTGAAAACAGTAAAAAACTTGATGAAAAAAGCGCAGGACAGAGATGATTTTCAGAAAAGCCTACTGATCTATAGGAGTGCACCTCTACAGAACGAACTATCACCAGCTCAAATGCTGATGGGTAGACGCATTCGCTCTAACCTACCAGTAAATGAGGATTTGCTTACACCCAAAGCGCACACAAAGTCAGAAAAGTCAAGGAGGAACAAAAAGCGAAACAAAAACTGCTGTACGATCGAACAGCTAAACACCTGCCAATGCTGAAGCCTGGAGACATGGTGCGTCTCAGGGACATCTCTACAGGAACATGGAAACAAAAGGGACAGGTGGAGAAGGAAGTTGCTCCACGCTCCTATAGGATCCAGCTGGAGAATGGATTGTCTCTGAGGAGGAACCCCACAGAACTTCAACTACAGCCGACTGAAAAGGACACTACAGCTCAAGAGACTGTTCAGCAGGACGCGACTGAATCTACGGAGTTAACTGACAGTAATCTTGCAGCGGCGCCTGCGCCACCAGCTGCTGCAACACCTTCCAGTCTGTCGAAATCGCCAGCTGCTGAAAGACAGTCTAGACCTAAGAGACATATTCAGCCACCGCAGAGGTTGATTGAGAGTTGCTAAAGTCTCCTAAGTTTGTTTTTGTTGTTGTTTGTTGTACAAAAGAGCAACATGGACTGTTAAGAGGGTCTAGTTAAAAAAAAAAAAAAAAAGTTTAAATTGAAACTGTTGTTTACAAAGGGAAGTTGTAAGTAAAAAAAAAAAAATATATATATATATATATACAGTATTGTAAGGGGTGTACAGTCAAAGACCCAGAACCAGATATGAAGAATGAAGACCCGGAGTCAGAATTATAAAAAATTAAAGAAAAGTTTTACTGAAGATAGTTTGCATTTTCATCAGCAGAAGTCAGCTTCAAGACTCACACAGGAGTTCGTAGGCCGCCCCGCTTACAGTTACAAAGATCACAGCAGTTATACCATTTCCAAGGTCTAAGCTACGTCATTGCTTACAGGTTGAATGATTCTCATTGGCTAAGAAACATTAAGAGCCTAAACAATTTAACACATGTGAGGAGATAGGGGTGCCTATCGCCATTAGTAAAGATAGTTGTCGTCCACTGATTAGATTTAGGTCTGTGGTGGCCTCGCAGGTTAGAGAAGGGCGCCGGGGTGTCTGGTCCGACTGTCCAGAACCTACATAGAATGTCATACGCACACACACACAAATAACAGACACTAGCAAATAACAGCTCCCATCAAGGCTGAAGAGAGTCTGAGCTCCTTATTATCAGTTAAGTATACCAAAACATAATGCTAAAACATTCACTCATTTAGGAGAAAAACAGATCACTGGCATTTACTCCCAAGGAAGGAAATATACTGGAAAGAATACATTTTAATACAACAATTAAAGTTTGATAGTAACGCTCAATATAGCTTGACCATATGTCCAGCGAAGAATCATATGTGCCCACGCTGCCTTTAGGACCCTCTAACCTTTCTACTCATCCCAGAGAAAGAGACAAACGGCCTTGTGGGTTACGTGGCCTTCGTGTCCTGCGTGTACTACGTGCAATCTCAAAGTAAGATTGGAATGCACCTAAAAGAAACTGGTTCCTTGCATCCATGCATTTAAGAAAATAAAATTTCACAATCACAAGAATATAAAAATTATTATGTGATAATGAATATATTTGATTATTGATTTTTATAAAGGAAGTATATAACCATTCAAAATGATATATGATTATATATGTATTTGAAGAGGCAAGGGATTTTGACCAACCCTTCAGTCCCCCGTTTTAGACCAATGTGGGGTCCAATACCGCCACGTCTGGTCTAACCAGTGAGGTCACTACGGAAGGGAGGAGTGGTGACGCATGCTCCCCTGACGGGTCACACTTGTCTCTTCACCTCGTCACGGACATGCTGGATACTAAAAATTCCAGTCCCCATTAAGAGGCTCTCCCACCTTCCACTCACAACAGGACATCAATGTCATTCTTCCTCCGTTTATCAGTCAGGTTAAAATTTTATAAAACACATAACTGATTACGAAACAAGTACATATTTATTCTTTGGAAGCCAGGCTAAATAAGCAAGCACTATTGCTGTATTCCTAGCATGGGCTAGATCCACAGTCACTACTCAGATCCTAAATAAAGACATTGTCTATAATCATGAGTACCAGAATATATGCACTAGTTTTTTATTTATTTATAAAATTATGATTTCCAAATCCTTTTATTATAAACAAAGTTGGATGGTTAATCCATTATTTTCACTACCCCTTTTATAGACCCTTTAGGTTTAAAACACAATGGTTGTCTAACTAAAAATAAACAACAAACAATAGAATATTAATAATTAAGGCCCATAATAATCGATGTAAACACTTTAAGTCTTTACTGAAATCATCCTTCAGTTTACGGTCACATAGCATGTACCATTTTAATTGTATAACATCTTATACCCTTTTTTGTTTGTTTCAAAAATAGAAATAAAATAAAACAAATTCACATCATCATTTCAGTCATTATTTTACCACTAAAATATAGGATCGTTCCCCATTCTGCTTAATAAAGCTTTTGTTCATTCCTTATCCTTATATCACTTGAATCCCTGTCAATCATACAATGTCTAACCCTAACCTTTTTCATACCATTTAAACTTAATTTGACTTCCATAAATCCTATCAGAAATTGTATTTTCATTACATACATTTTTTTTTTCTACTATATTTCTTCCATCTTGCCCTAAATGCCAGTTCCTTCTGCATCCGAGTCTCTCACCACTGTCAGCCTAGTGACACTTAAAGTTCCCTCGTTAGGGGAATCATGGTATTTTATTAATTCTTCAATACTCTTGTTTTCTTATCATTAACTTCAACTTTATTTTTCATTATAACTACTTCTCACAGTATTTGTCTCAGTTCCACTTATCTTTACAGTTTTACAGAAACCAAAATATTATGTTACTCAGATCCCAGCCCACAGCCATATAGTTGCTTTCTCTTTTACCTTTATTAAATTGTAGTTTTTTTAGACATCTAATGTCATACATACATTTAAGGGATTGAGAAATAAAACCTTTTCTTTTTACAAGTTATATTCACTCCTTCTTTGTTCGCCCTCCGGCCTTTCAATAAAAATGAGGGAGCTCACTCTGGATAATTTGGATAGTGACTTAGCCAATGTGTCACTTTGTCTCTCTGCCGTCAAGTCTATATATATATATCTTTTTTTTTTCCTACGTTTATCCTTATGATCCCACCTAGTTGTCTATTTAAATTTAGACCCTCAGTTGAATTTAGACAAGAGTTTTACCCCATAATGGACGGCAATCTTCTTTACAATTCCAATTTATATAAAATACTAATCCAGAGAGTAATTCAGTTCAATATCATAAATGACAAAAGCATTCATAATTACCAATAGCAGACAGAGCTGGAGAACCACTCCAATTAAAGCTCGTCCCATGTTCTGCATTGTCTTTTCATCAGATTGTCTTAGAATTATCAACTTTTTTTTAAAGTTGGTCATTTCACTTAACCCATCTGTAATGATAAAACACTAATTCCAGAGGTTAATGACACAATATCCTCAAAATCAGGAAATAATAGTACCCCAAACTAACACATACAAGACATAAAGTGCTGTCACCATCACACGCACTCATACTAGACACACATATGTTAACTGTTCATTTTCAATATTCATTTTTCTTTATATTATTGCTAAAAGATTTAAATTTTAAATAAGATTTTAAACTTCCCATTTTCCGGTAGCTTCTACCTAATTTTACATGGTCTCCCAACCAGTTTCAAAGCATGCCTGTTCATTATTCATTAGAATTTAACGAGGTCAGCTGGGTTGTTTTGTTTCATTATCATTATTTTGCTTCAGCTTGCTCTAGCAGGCCGATGACAGAAAGACAGACACAGTTACCATCCCTTCCTCCGCTCAAGCAGTCTCTCTCACTATAAATAAATTTCTAAGACTGTAACTTATATAAAATGTAATATTAAATTCGTTACAATAATCTTTGACCATTCACCTTTGTTATCCAGACTTTTCTTAAATCAAAAGCTGTCTTCATCTTTAGCCACCACCATGTCTAACGACCTTCAGGAGTTAAAACTATGTCATAGACCTATTAGTTCAAAATCAACACTATGATTTTCCTTGCCCATAAGGCAAACCAGTACATAAAAAGTTTTGCTACTGTCTCCACAACAACTAATGGGAATCACTTCAAGGCCTCAGCTGGCTCTTGAAAGCCCACTCCTGTTAGCCCTTTATCTATAATCTCCATCAGGGTGTTTTCCCCTGGTATATTTGCAGACGCTTGTCACAATAAAAAAACAAGCCATACAACTAATGCGGTTTCTTGTGATTGGTATAGAGGAACACTCACGTTTCTGGGTCAGACTGCCTGTAACTCCTCACAGCTCATCCGCCCTAACGATAAAGGATGCTGCTGGCCTCACAGTCATCCGCTCCACTCTCATACCTTTCTCACATAAACACCTCCATCTTGAGATGCCCAGTGACTTTACGTGATCCACTCTGGCTTGGGTTGCCCCCTGTCTGGCCAATAGAAGGTCTTACCCGTCATAGAGATGGCCACTCGTGCCCACTGGTGACCGCTCTTTCCCATCACAGGCTGTTTGCTTCAACAGAACTCAGCTGTTTTCTAGAGCTTAGGAAAGGCACGTTCAAGAGTCACCAGAGCCATTCGGATTGCCTAATAGTGTTCACATAGGGAGACAGGTCAATAACAACAGTATTTAATCACTTAAATCCATTAACTATCTTAAAAGCCGCAACCTAGCTACTTGGATTATACTCAGTGAATTTAGATCACAACCGTACATTCAGTGTACTTCATCTGTAGCCGGAGCCATTGGTCCTGAATGGTGGAGACTAAATGAGACAAAGAAGTTACTGGTCCTAAAATAAAATAAAATGTCTTCTATCGTTTAAGATCTGCATTATTATTTTAAAGACTTCTTTAAAGTCATTCAGTTTTACAGCTTTTAGCTGACATTGAAGAGAGAGAGACATTGAATGAGGGAGGGACTGGTACACTGCACTCTGAACGTCTAACTTTATCTACCATCTTTTAACTCTATCCCAGCTTAAGGCATCTTTGCCAGATATTACATACGGTTTCAAATAAACATATTATTTATATTTGTCTTTTGCCCACACATCAGGAAATTTAGGCATTACAAATTTCCACTCAGATTGAGTCTGTTGCACTGGCAGTTTCAGCCACAGCACACATCAGATTCAGATAAGCAAACTGTTTCATTACAGCCAATAACAAACTTATCTTTTGAAAGCAAAACATCAGCTTCTAGTTACTTTGATATATTTTGCAACTCACATTTGTTGGAGTCATTAATTTTACATCAACCTGTATTCATCAATTCACTTATAAAAATTAGTATTATAGATCTTTTCTTCAAAAGGATTCACTTTAAGACTTCAATCTTTTGACCTTGTTTTATCTCTTGTTCTTTCTCAGACGACAACTTTAATATCGTCATTTAAACACTGATCTACTTTCAAACTCACATTATTACCAGAAATGTGTCACGTGTCATCTTTTATCACATTTTTAAACACCTTCTCGGTGGGAATTTACAGTTACGTATTAAATGGTCCTGATGACCACCATTAAAACACTCTCTGTCATCTGGTGAATTTGTTTCAGCCTCAACTACAGTATCACACCCTTGAAGCAGTGTGTCCCATTCAGGAATGCAAACAGAGCCACTGATTAAGCAGTTCTCTGTATTCTTTTACAGTCCACCAGTGGCGGATTTAATCATAATAACCCAATCATAATCTTCATCATTATTATTGGCAGAACATTAATTTTCATAAGCTGCAAAATATTGTTTTCACAAAGTGTCTGTTTAACTTTTGTCGCTTGTCGAGGGAAATTATCCCTGACCCAGAATTTCTTTCACTTGCTTCTTGTAATCATCGTAAGCAATACGAGGCTAAACATTTTAATTTTTCAGTTTCTTTGTTTGTTTGTAGCCAGTCAAGTTTTTTTAATTTAAATTTCCAATCAGAATCAAAATCCTGACTACCATTTACTTAATCATTTCTGCAAATTTATTTAAAGTGAGGGCTTTAGAGCACAGCTGCTTACAGCGTTTGCTTTTCCTGTCTCACTATTTGTTTCAGGACTCTTCAGGTTACTGATTAAGTTATTACATTTTTTTTTTTCATATCTTAATCATAGTTCATACTCACCTGAAGTTATTGCAGAAATGGAGGCGGCGATCTTTGCACAACACAGCTTGGCTTCTGCGTGATGAAACTGCAAAGTATACTCCAAAATCACAGTTACATATACTGGTCCATGCCAATTTGGGTCACAACTTTTTAAATTTTTCTCTCGGAATTGTTCCTGATGCATCCCTGGCAAACAACCCTATTATTGTTAGTATCCCTAACTGCCTGATTCACTTCACTAAGTTCGGGGATCCCCTATCTGAGATGGAAGAGATTGAGCAGGTTTACGGTGCCACTGGACCTCTAGCCCAGGGACGTGCTCTGCTGGGGTGGTGCTACACCAGTAATGCCCAGCGGGGCCCCCACAGAGCACGCTTCGCTTGCGCTGTCTGCTGCCGTTACCCTTAACGACGCTCTCAGCGACTTCTTATACTGTCAGCAGTATAATTAACTTACTCCTTCACTCGCCTCATCGGAGTGAAGCTTCACTCGCCTCATCGGAGTGAAGCTCTCCCGCTCTCCTTCAAAATCTCTTCCAGTCAGACAGCCCTAACAATTAACAAAAGCTTACTACCTTGTTTGTTGATTTGCCAGGGGTGTCACCGAGAATAATTGCCAGCGCATCCTCCACCATAACTGTAAGGGGTGTACAGTCAAAGACCCAGAACCAGATATGAAGAATGAAGACCCGGAGTCAGAATTATAAAAAATTAAAGAAAAGTTTTACTGAAGATAGTTTGCATTTTCATCAGCAGAAGTCAGCTTCAAGACTCACACAGGAGTTCGTAGGCCGCCCCGCTTACAGTTACAAAGATCACAGCAGTTATACCATTTCCAAGGTCTAAGCTACGTCATTGCTTACAGGTTGAATGATTCTCATTGGCTAAGAAACATTAAGAGCCTAAACAATTTAACACATGTGAGGAGATAGGGGTGCCTATCGCCATTAGTAAAGATAGTTGTCGTCCACTGATTAGATTTAGGTCTGTGGTGGCCTCGCAGGTTAGAGAAGGGCGCCGGGGTGTCTGGTCCGACTGTCCAGAACCTACATAGAATGTCATACGCACACACACACAAATAACAGACACTAGCAAATAACAGCTCCCATCAAGGCTGAAGAGAGTCTGAGCTCCTTATTATCAGTTAAGTATACCAAAACATAATGCTAAAACATTCACTCATTTAGGAGAAAAACAGATCACTGGCATTTACTCCCAAGGAAGGAAATATACTGGAAAGAATACATTTTAATACAACAATTAAAGTTTGATAGTAACGCTCAATATAGCTTGACCATATGTCCAGCGAAGAATCATATGTGCCCACGCTGCCTTTAGGACCCTCTAACCTTTCTACTCATCCCAGAGAAAGAGACAAACGGCCTTGTGGGTTACGTGGCCTTCGTGTCCTGCGTGTACTACGTGCAATCTCAAAGTAAGATTGGAATGCACCTAAAAGAAACTGGTTCCTTGCATCCATGCATTTAAGAAAATATAATTTCACAATCACAAGAATATAAAAATTATTATGTGATAATGAATATATTTGATTATTGATTTTTATAAAGGAAGTATATAACCATTCAAAATGATATATGATTATATATGTATTTGAAGAGGCAAGGGATTTTGACCAACCCTTCAGTATATATCACCACCTTAAAATGGGTATGTTTTTACAGGGATGAATATTATTTCTTTATAGGGGGAAAGATGTGATGTTATGAATACGTTAAGTTAAGAACTCCATTACCCAGCATGCCTCGGGGAGGGGAAGCGTCGGGCCGAAAGTAAACAGATGTAGCCGGGAGAGTGGCACTGGATGTGGTAATGTGAAAGTTGCCGAGTAAAATATGTTCAACTTGTAAACACGCCTCGTTTGCTTATTATCGCACTAAGCAAAATAACACAGAACCCAGCAGACAGACTGACACTCTCCCCCAGTAATCGACAAAACTCCCTCCAAAATTTGGAAACACATTGGGGTCCCCTGTCGGGGACCACGTCCATCTGGAGGTAATGAATGCGAAAAACGTGATCAACAACAGTAACCGCTGTCTCCTTGGCAGAGGGTAATTTGGGCAATAAAATGGGAATAAAATGAGCAGCCTTTCGAGAACCGGTCCCCTACGGTCAAAATGACTGTATTGCCCTTGGAGGGCGGGAGGCCAGTGACAAAATCGAGTGCGATGTGGGACTAGGGTCTCGAAGGGACAGACAACGGTTGAAGTAACCCCCCCGGAGGTCGATTGGAAGTCTTACTACAAGCACAAACAAAGCAGACCAAAACAAAACCCCAGATGTCACGAGCCATGGAACGCAACCAGAATTGTTGTTTAACAAGAAAACTGGTACGATTCACCCCTGGATGGCAAGCCACGTTGAAACAATGACCCCATCGAATAAGGTCATACCGTAATCCCTCCTGGACAAATAAATGACCCGGTGGGCAACTGGACAGATGCGTTACCCCTCAATTGTCTACTGCTCAGCTACTGTTCGGATGCTCTTGCTTACTGCTCCGCGCTTTGCTCTATCGCTTTTATATTTTTTATCGCTCTATCGCTTTTATATTTTTATATTTTATCTCCTTTTATCACCTAATTTTAACTTCAGCAAATCAGCACAGTGCTCAAATGCTTGATTACTACAAAAAAGCAGAATTCTTTTCTCCGACCAGCCTCCCACTGAAAGCTTACATTCCGGGGAAGGGAAAACACAACTGCCTACATTCAAAAGGATAAGAGAAAATGCCTCTTCTGGAATCTACTTGCTGCATTAACTGCCAGAGACTTTTACAAAGGATTGCAGTTCTTGAAAAAAAGTTACTTGTGGGACCACTAAACCAGACAGAACACACAACAGAGCTTCGTCATGGACGCCCTCAGCATACAGCCGGTGAGTCCCATGAATCTAGTCCTCCAATACAGGTAATACTGAGTGTAGAGAAACAAGCCGATCGACTTACAAATCGATGGCATAAACAGGGAGCGAGACCCAAAGGCACTCGAGACATCAGATTGTCACGAGCATCACATATTGCTGCAGTAGCATCCTCTACCCCAGATAAGGCTCTGACAAGGATTGTAAATACTGGTCTCCTACCACCGCCTATACATCTTGAGAACAGATTTTAAGTATTAATGAATGAATCCCCGAATGTGATTAATGTGATCGAACACAGACTGAATCAGCCAGTAGCTAACACTGCTAACTGGCGCTCAAGGTCGAGCAGACAGCGGCACTCAGCTCAGAGCGCAGCCGAGCACAGGACTCTGATAGTGGGTGACTCCACAATCAGAAACATTATTAGCAGGGATACAACTACGTTCTGCCTTCCACAAGCAACGACTTCTGATGTAAACAGGGAACTTCAGAACATTCTGATGAAACATAAGACTGCAAATCGACTCATCATTCATGTGGGGAAGAATGATATTCATAAAGAGCAGTCAGAACTCCTTAAGAAGGATTTCAATGAACTTTTTGAAACACTGAAAGTTCAGACATTCATCAGTGGACCACTCCCAGCAAACTGGTTTTCACGGTTGCTTGGGCTTAACACATGGCTGCAAAAAAAACGGCAATATAAAAGGAGAGAACTTCATTGACAACTTCCATCTTTTCTGGAGTCAGAGGCAACTGTTTCAACAGGATGGGCTCCACCCAAACAAACTTGGTTCAAGAGTGCTAAAGGACAATATCTACTTCTCCCTCACAATCCTCCTTCTGCAGTGTGTGCCAATCCACTCAACCTGAATGGCACACACACACCTGGACGCAGTATGAATGACCACAGGACTTCACTTCAGCACCTGACTGGACATGCGGTTGACATATCACACAAGGACAATGATAACACCATGCAGCCACAACAATTTCTGCTCACGGACACAATCTCAGCTGAGCCCTGCCCACAGAGCTCACCACAGACAGACTGTGGCATATTAGAACTGCTCCAAGATTCAGCTCCCAAGGACGACTTTCTGGAAAACAGACAGGCAAACCCGGACAGCATATTACGGTCTCAGAGAACACCAGAGCAACAGCCCCTCTCCCCAGACACCGTATCCCTCTCTCCAGCATCTCCACTTCTGTGCTTCTCAGAGAAAATGGAAAAACTGGTGTATGCTGGAACCAAACTATCCCACTCTTTTGCTGCAAGCCCCCAGATGTCAACCAAAAAATGGCAGGCCCCCCAAGCACCAAAGTCTGAGGGCCCAGCTCGCCCTCCCCCTCCTCCTGTGAGAGCTCTTCGGCCTCTGCCACAGCGCCAGGGCTCACACCCTCCTCCATCTGCACGAGGTGAACCAAAAACAACTGATACCAGCTCACACTGATATGTGTCGGGTCCCCGGTATGATAACAGTAACTTTCTTAAATGTTTACAAAACAAGCGGGAACCCAGTGTGCCTGAATCTTTCTCTATTGCTGTTCAATTACATGATAGAAAATCTAAGGCCTTCAAAAGCCGTACAGCAAACCCATCTAATCTGGTACCTATTACATGCCAAACTAAGATTGCTCTGGGGACAAAAAGTTAAGTTAGCACTTTTAAACATCCGCTCACTTAAAAATAAATCCCTTCTAGTCAACTACTTAATAACTACATACAACCTGGAATTTATGTTTCTAAATGAAACTTGGCTAGAAGACAGCTGCAGTGCAACAGTCCTCAATGAAACAGCCCCTCCTAACTTTACTTTTATGAGTGTCTGCAGAGCGGGTAAGAGAGGCGGGGCTTAGCTGCTCTTTTTAAAGATGTCTATGAATGTAAGCAAATATCATTTGGGAATTATCTGTCTTTCGAATATCTGGGTATTGTGTTAAAAGGTGCTCCACGTATTTTACTTATCATTATTTACAGGCCTCCAAAATACTTTCCAGCCTTTGCTGAGGACTTTACAGAACTGCTTTCAACAATTTCCACAGAGTTTGACTGTTTTGCCATTGCTGGAGATTTTAACTATCACTTAGATAATGCAGAAACTAATATGGCAAAAGAAATCAAAACTGTTTTGAAAACTATTGATCTGACTCAGCATGTACATGGACCCACACACAATCGTGGACACACTCTAGATTTACTAATCATTAAGGGTCTAAACATCTCATTGATTGTAATTAAGGATGTAGCACTGTCTGATCATTTCTGTATTTTCTTTGATATATTGATCTCTCCTGCTATTGAAGCTAGATCTGTGTCTGTCAAGAAGAGATGCTTAAATGAGAACACTAGTGTGCTATTTATGAAGGCTATATCTTTAAAACCAAGCATATCTGCTGACTCTGTTGATTTTCTCCTTGATTCTTTTAACTCAAAAGTTAAAAGTGTAATTGATGATATTGCTCAGTCTTTACACTCGCTCCTAGTTACATTTAGGATTGATTTTAAAGTATTATTACTGGTATATAAATCATTCAATGGGCTAGGACCTCAATATATTGCAGACATGCTCACTGAATATAAATCCAACAGATCACTCAGATCATTAATCACATCAGCTAGAAATACCAAGGGTTCGCTCTAAGCATGGAGAGTCTGCTTTTAGCTATTATGCTGGAACCAGCTTCCAGATGAGATCAGATGTGTTCCCACAGTAGTCACATTCAAATCCAGACTCAAAACACGTCTGTTTAGATAAGCATTTACTTAATGAGCACTGTGCCACTGTTCGTCCGACTGTTTTTACTGTACTTTATTTTATTTTTTATTCTAAACTGTTTTAAAGGTGCCCTAGAATGTGAAATTGAATTTATTTTTGCATAGTTAAATAACAAGAGTTCAGTACATGGCATGACATACAGTGAGTCTCAAACACCATTGTTTTCTCCTTCTTACTTAAATCTCGTTTTTGTAAAACACCCCTGAAAAATAGGCGAATCTCCACATAACACCGACTGTGATGCAACAGTCGGGATCATTAATATGTACGACTCCAAGAATTTGCATATGCCAGCCCATGTTCAATGCCAGGCGGAACTGCGCAGCCGAAGCATGGCAGTTGCTCAGTGTTTGGATGTACACATGAACACAAGTATTTTTTAGTTCCTTCATCCGAGCCTCTGAAGAAACAATGGGATAATTTTATTTTCTCTGGAAATGTCCAAACATTTCACCGACGACTGTTTCCTCAACTTGGGCCAATACAGAGCTGGCCTCGGATCGAGAGCAAGCAACATTTTCTGATGTGTAATTGTTCAAGTTCAGACAGGTAATCTTTCTCTCAAAATCGTTCAATACTGTTTATGCATCAGTAAGTCAAGCCAGTGACTAAATATCAACTTCACATCGTTTCTTTTAGTAGGATGAAAAAAAACGTTTATAAATTGTGAATAAATTATATACAGAAAGCGATCAAAGAACAATCTTTCCACAGCGCGAGTTAATCTGGATTCTGGACACTTTTGAATTCAATGTTATGAATTCAATGACGCACGTTACACTGCACAACGAAGCTCTTACTGTATTAGGTACATCATCGTGTTTGCATTGGTGAAAGCATTAGAGAGAGCAGAAACTGAGTTGCAATGATAAGATCTTCATTCTCGCGATCAACAGACTGTCATCTGGTTGCTCAATGCTCAGTCTTCACGGCAACATATGTGATGGGAATAGATCTAAATACTTTAAAAACATCTCACGATTCGTTAATCTCGATAGCTGTAATAGTAAAAACGTATAATAGCTGTAGTAAAATTATTCGAGAGAGTTCTCTTACGAGAGTATCTCTCGTACTGCGTAATATCTTACGCTATGGGGAAAACCTCTTTTCCTCGAGATATTGAAGCCAAAAATTATCCTTAATTTTTAATCAATGCAAAACGCTTTGCGGCAGCAAGCAGACATAGGCGAGCCGATAGCTGATACAAACTGATTTTCATCTCTTCAGCGAAGCCTCACGCATAGCTGGATACGGAGTGAGAAGCCGCGCTGTCGACGCAAGCCTTCAGCGGGACGAGCCCTCGAGTCTGGAGTCGCTGGCCTTCACCTAGCCGCCTTCAGCCGCCGTACCTGCTGCACTTTCCGGCGCCCATATCCTTTACTCTGCTGAGAGTGTTTGTTTGCTGTTGCAACTCACACTTCTCCTAACTCTAAAAGAGCAAGCGTCTTTTTAAAGATGCCTTCCTGTGGCTCGTGCCGAGCCCAACTCAGCGACGGGGACCGCCATGTCATCTGCGTTTCCTGCCTGGGTGAAGATCACGCGGCTCTCGCACTCGCCGACGGCGGATGCCCTCATTGCGAGCTGCTGCCTATGGTGACTCTGAGGACTCGCCTGGCATCATTCTCAGAGCCTGCACTTCTGCCCGCTGTGGTACCGCGCCGCAAAAAGCGCCGTGCTCAGCGCGCACCCGAGCTCTCTCCTGCCCGCCAAAGCTCGCCGGTTCGCCCGCCCGCATCGCTCGAGTCGCTCACGGATGGACAACGGCCGCCGTCTGCCGCCGTCTGCCGCCGCGTCCGCCATTGAGCTTGACGAACCTACCGAGGCATGTTCTCTCCTGGCATCGGATAGTGAGGACTGGGCGAGCTCTGTGGACCTCCCCCCAGCTACCCGCCAGCCCCGTGGGAGACGAGCCGGCATTGAAGCAGAGCTGATGCGTCTGCTCTCTCAAGCCGTGGAGACCATCGGCCTTGACTGGGAGGCGCCCGCGCCACCACCGCGCAACAGACTCGACGGTCGCTTTCTCAGAAAGAATGAAGCCCCGTCACAGTCGAGATCCGCGCCCTTCCTCCCTGAACTTCACGAGGAAGTCGCGAAATCGTGGAACGCCCCCTTCTCCGCCAGGCTGCGTACCTCTTCCTCTGCTGCATTCTCTTCTGTAGACGGTGCGAAAGATAGAGGTTACCTTTCCATTCCTCCTGTGGGAACGGCTGTAGCGTCCCATCTTTGCCCGCCCTCCGCTGGACGGCGCGCTCAGACGGCGCTACCATCTAAAGCCTGCCGAGTGACGTCAGCCATGCAGGGACGCGCTTACACCGCCGCCGGGCAAGCAGTTTCAGCGCTGCACACAATGGCTATTCTGCAGATCTTCCAAGCCGACCTTCTCCAAAAATTGGACGAGGAAGGACCGGGAGCGATCTGCGTGGCGGACTTAAGATACGCTACAGACCTCGCTCTACGCGCAGCAAAGGCCGCCGCACAGGCCGTGGGGTGGACATGGCCTCTCTCACCGTGGCTGAGAGACATTTGTGGCTGACACTGTCCGAGATGACGGAAGCTGAGCGCTCCGTGTTCCTCGACGCACCCATTTCGCCAACGGGCCTTTTCGGATCTGCCGTCAAAGATTTCGCGGACAGATTCGTCGAGGTGCAGAAAACATCGCAGGCCATGAAACACTTCCTGCCGAAGCGCTCGAGCTCCGCTACAGGCCGCCCGAAACAGCCGCCTGCCCGAAGCTCTCAGCCGCAGCCTGCACCACCCGCCGGCGCCGCTTCACAGCGCCGCCAGGCCCGAGACCAAAGACCGCGCTCTCGCTCTGCTGGACACCGCCCTCCCCCTCAGCGCGGGCCCCGGCCGAGGATTGAGATCAAGCCCGAGGTCTCAAAGCCTTCCTAGCCTCTCTAGGAAAGCGACGGTGTTCAAATCCCACTGCGGCCGGATTTCCACCCAAACTTCCACCCAAACACTGTCCCAGTGTATTTTGCAGTGAGCAAGCCAGCTCCAGAGCCCGCTTGCCTGCACACAAAAGCCGTTTTTACGGCTACCCAGATAAATCCAATAAAGAGTGCATTTTCTGGTGTTCCGGCCACGGCCGATGGTGTTATGAGTGTTGTAAGAATGCCCACGTCCCAGTGCCCATTCCCACACCCAGACACAGCCCGCCACGGTGCAGGGCTAGCACAAATAAAATCGACTCATGTCGATTGTGCAAACAATGTAGTAAACGCGCCCACATCACACTTACACTACACGATGCGTGTCCCTTGGTTTCTGTAAAAACGAAACTAACACGCATTCAGTCGGCATGAGCCGACAGTGTTTTCAGTGCAGTAAATGTGCCCGCCATCCCACGCCCACATTCTCTCACAGACACGCCGAACCCCACGGGTTTCGCCCCGCTCGCCTTCTCTGCACTACCAGTCATAGAAAAGCTGAGTGCGGCCAGGCTGCCCGCTGTGATCAGCGCGCCCCCCGCCTCGCACGCTGTAAACACGGCGTTGAGTTCTCAGCACACCGAGGCTCTCGAGCCGCCGTCAGGCCGCGGCCAGAGCCCGGATTTCATTCTACCTCTAGCTATTCACGCAGATGCGTGGTCAAAACTCCCCGGGGTATCAGAATGGGTGCTGAACACTATAAAGAGAGGCTATTCGCTACAGTTCGCTCGACGTCCCCGCCGTTATACGACGCGCGTCGAGACGACGGCGAAAAACGAAGTATCTCATCTACTTCGAGCCGAGATAGCGAAACTACTGAGCAAAAGTGCTATAGAACCCTTATCTCAAGCTCAGAGCGAAGGGGGCCTATACAGCAGATATTTTCTGGTACCGAAAAAAGATGGGGGTCTCAGACTCATTTTGGATCTGCGACAGCTGAACAGAGCGCTTGTGAAGCGACAGTTCAGAATGCTTACAACCAGGAAAATCCTCGCGCAAGTTTGCCAAGAGGACTGGTTTATGTCAATAGATCTGAAAGACGCCTATTTCCAGATACAAATAGCGTCCCATCACAGGCGATTCTTGAGATTCGCCTTCGAGGGCCAGGCATATCAATACACAGTCCTGCCGTTCGGCCTGTCACTAGCACCCCGTACATTCACGAAGTGCATGGACGCAGCTCTCGCACCCCTGAGACTCCGGGGCATGCGAGTTTTGAACTACTTGGACGATTGGCTGAATCTAGCTCGATCTCAATCAGAGCTCATAGAACACAGGGCCACATTACTCGAGTACCTCGAGAGTCTGGGCCTCACAGTCAATTGGGCGAAAAGCTCGCTGTCTCCCAGTCAGAAAATTTCTTTTCTGGGAACAGTGCTGGACTCGCTATCCATGACAGCACGCCTGTCGCCGGAGCGCGGACTAGACGTTCAGCGCGTCGCGAAATCCTTCCGCCACGGCTCTATAGTCCCGCTCAAAAGGTTTCAGAAAATGCTGGGCCTGATGGCCTCAGCAGCCTCTGTACTCCAGTTGGGCCTGCTTCGCATGCGCCCACTGCAGATGTGGCTAAAAGCGCGAGTTCCGCCCCGGGCATGGACCGCTGGTCTGTTTCGCCTCAGGGTCGATCTAGAGTGCGTCTCAGCCCTGAAACCTTGGAAGGTAACCGACTGGTATCAGTCAGGGTTAGTCTGGGGACCGCCTCGAGTGTGCAGGTGGTGTCTACGGACGCCTCCACCTCGGGATGGGGAGCGCTGCTCAAGGGCAGACCGTTCGCTGGCCTGTGGTCAGAACGGGAAAAGCTCCTTCACATAAACTGCTTGGAAATGATAGCAGTCGACAAAGCGCTACGGTGCTTCTGTCCCCAGATAAAAGGTCACCACGTCCTGGTCCGGTCGGACAACATGTCAGTGGTGGCACACATAAATCGCCAGGCTGGCGTCAGGTCCCGAAACCTTTACAGGTTGACGGAACGCCTTCTGGTCTGGGCTCAGCACAACCTGCTCTCGCTGAGAGCAGCGCATGTGCCTGGTCACCTGAATGTGGGACCAGACAGGCTGTCCAGAAACAATGTCCCAGCAGTGGAATGGTCGCTGCACCCGCAGACGATCCAACTGCTGTGGGAAACGTTCGGCAGAGCGCAGGTGGACCTGTTCGCGTCCCTCGAAAACGCTCAGTGTCCGAACTTCTTCTCGAAGAGCAGGGATGCGCTAGCCCATGTCTGGCCCCGCGTTCCCCTATATGCTTTTCCCCCTGTCTCGCTCCTGCCTCAAGTGTTGGAACGAATCAGGGAAAACGGATGCCCAGTGCTTCTCGTGGCCCCGCTCTGGACAAACCAGACCTGGTTCCCAGTCCTGATGCAGCTGGCCAGCACTGCCCCGTGGCCTGTACCACTGAGGAGAGACCTCCTCTCTCAGGCAGGGGGCTCGATTTGGCATCCTCGCCCGGATCTGTGGTCCCTGCACGCATGGGCCATCAACGGGTACCCGCTAACCTCCCGGAGGGAGTGTTAAACACGATCACGCAGGCTAGAGCTCCGTCTACACGACGGCTCTATTCCTCGAAATGGTCAGTGTTCTCTGCTTGGTGTCAAGCTCAGGGCTTTTCACCCGTAGACTGCGGGGTTACGGAAGTGCTTTCCTTCCTTCAAGAGCTGCTGGATAAGGGCAGAACCCCATCCACGCTCAAAGTATACGTGGCGGCCATAGCAACGTTTGCAAAACCGGCGTCTGGCCAGCCACTGGGGAAGAACGACCTAGTCGTGCGTTTCCTCAGGGGAGCTCGGAGATTGAACCCTCCCAGGCCCCCTTCAGTCCCGATGTGGGACCTTTCCACGGTGTTGGAAGCCATGAAAGGTGCCCCATTCGAGCCAATCCATTTGTCAGACATGAAACATCTGTCTTTCAAAACGGTGTTTCTCATGGCTCTCGCTTCAGTGAAGCGCGTAGGGGACTTACAAGCGCTTTCGGTAAGCGCGTCATGTATGGAGTTTGGGCCTAATGACTCAAAGGTCATACTCAAACCTAGGCACGGGTACGTGCCGAAATCCCTCAACACACCGTTCAGGGCCCAGGTGATTTCCCTGTCCGCCCTTCCGGTTCTCAATGAGGAGAAGGACACGAGTCTCCTTTGCCCCGTCAGGGCACTAAGAGCTTATGTGTCCCGATCGTCTGGTTTTAGACAGACTGAGCAGCTTTTCGTTTTGTTTGGCGGACGTTCTAAGGGACTTGCCGCATCAAAACAGAGCCTATCCAGATGGATAGTTGATGCCATAGCGCTGGCTTACACCTCTAAGGGCCTGCAGTGTCCCTTGGGTGTCAGAGCGCACTCCACGAGAGGCATGGCCTCTTCGTGGGCATGGTCTAGCGGGATTACCCTGCAAGATATTTGTACGGCTGCGGGCTGGGCCTCGCCGTCTACATTTATTAAATACTATAACCTGGAGGTCCCCGCCTTACAAGCTAAGCTTTTGGCGGTCTAGAATTCAGTGCGATCTGCCCCGCTGTGTCGGCCCAGATGCTGAGTTTGGCCTGCGTATCGCTCACTGACTGATACAGCAGCTCCACGAGTGTCGACACATGTATGGCCACCCAGTTTAGGCTGAAAGTGTTTTCACCCTGACTACGTGGTATAATATCTACATGATTAGCTCCTCTGGATGCTATTTTATAAGGAATGACGCTTCTAGCCCCTCTTCCTTCACTCTTTGTGAGTCTATGGTGATTATGCACTACATGCGCCCCGGGCCTCTGCCCTTGGGACTTTGGTGTTGGATCCCTGTATGCACGGCGTGTTACACTGTGTTCCCCATAGCGTAAGATATTACGCAGCATGAGAGATACTCTCGTAAGAGAACGTACTCGGTTACTAACGTAACCTCTGTTCTCTCTAGAGAGGGAACGAGTACTGCGTATCTTGCCGTGCTTACAATACGCTCTGGTTCGCTTCGGCAATGAAAACCAGTTCTACCAGAAAGACTCGGGAGAATAATTACTGTAACAATAAATACATTTATTGATAGCCCAGCAAGCAATAAAGTTCTTTGGCGTGGGCCCCGTCCATAGCTCGCAATCCGAGGGTCCGGACTCTGCATTTCCTGCCTGAAGACGAAGGCAGGGGCGCAGCCGACCCCCTGTGAGGTATAGGAAGGGACCATCCTGGTGGTGGTGGGGAGGATGGAGGGGAAGGGACCATCCTGGTGGTGGTGGGGAGGATGGAGGTGAATGAAAGCGTCAGCATCTGCGAACTCAAACATGTGTAAGTACTGGTCTTTTATACCGCAAGTATTAGACACGATTGGATAGATGAGAAGGTAATAAGTGACGTAGCAATTGAGTCTTCCTGGCAGAACTTAACGCTAAAGCTTCCATTTCTACCAGAAAGACTCGGGAGAATAAATACTGTAACAATAAATACATTTATTGATAGCCCAGCAAGCAATAAAGTTATTTGGCGTAGGCCCCGTCCATAGCTCGCAATCCGAGGGTCCGGACTCTGCATTTCCTGCCTGAAGACGAAGGCAGGGGCGCAGCCGACCCCCCAAAATAGGTGGAAGATAATTCCACCAGGGCGGAGCCCACCCCCAAAGAACGGTAAAGAAAAGTATACCCACCAGTCGTGTATCCTGTAGAGCCTAAAATAGAAAGAAAAGGGAGTTAATAATGGCATGAACATGAAATGTGGAAAGCCTCGTAGCCAATAACTAATTAGTGAGAGACGACTTCATAGTGAGCCTGAAAGGTACTATGCGAAGACGTGAATAAAGCATTTATGCATTTATGTTCTGCTGCTGTATGTACATTAGCATTTATCCATGTTGACGCTTTCATCCAGGCGACTTATGTTTTGAGACGCACTTACGTCTGATCGAACCAGTTTCCCTGAGAATGAGTTGGAGGGAAGCAAGTGTTGTGGAATAGTGACTTAGCTGAGAACGAGGCTAACTTAGGACATAGGGACAGGTCATGGAACAAAAGCTGTTATAGGACCACAGAGAAAAGGCCACCTTGGGCATACAGAACCGGCCATATGGGACGAGGCCGTAACAGACCGCACAGAGACAAGGCCTCGATGGACCACACAAAACAGAGCCACATTGGCCAGGCCTCATTGGACCACACAGAGACAAGGCCGCGATGGACCACACAGACAATGCCACATTGGGCCAGGCCTCATTGGACCACACAGAGCAGGCCACCTAGGGCCGTACACAGAGCAGGCCTCCTTAGGCCGCAAACTGGCCACATTGGACCACACGGCCATGATAGACCACAGACACAAGGCCGCCCGGCCACATGGCCTTGCTAGACCACAGAGACAAGGCCGCAATGAGCCACAACGGCCTCTAATGCCGCACATAGAACGAGGTAGACTGGACAAGGCCGCAAGGCCACACAAAACCAGGCCGCAAGGACCACAAGACCACATGGCCATTTTTTAGCGAGGCAACAATGCCTCAAGGCCGCTTGGCCACATTGAACCGCGCCACTAAAGGCCACAGACCACTGGCCATTTTTTACATACAGGACAAGGCAACTTGTGCCACAAGGCCACTATAGACCACACAGACCAAGCCACACAGACAACGGCCACTAGGCCACATTGAACCGCGCCACTAAGGGCCACAGACCACTGGCCATTTTTTACATACAGGACAAGGCAACTTGTGCCACAAGGCCTCTGGACCCACACAGAGACAAGGCCCGCTGGGCCACAAGGCTGCTAAAGCCATACAGAGACAGAACCACTCATAGACAAGGCCTTAGGCCACATAGAACCAATGTCATAACTGGCCACAAGACCACGGGACAAGGCCACATTAGGCTACACGGTCACAGTAGACCACACTGAACATAGAATGAGGCCGCAAGGGCCGCGATATCGTAAGCCCACACTGAGACGAGGTTACAAAGGGACAACGGCCACTAGGCCACACAGAACCGAGGCCATAAGGGCCACAAGACCATGAAGGCCACACATAGGACAAGGCAACATTATGCCACAAGGCCTTGAGACCCGCACAGAGACAAGGCCCGCTGGGCCACAAGGCTGCTAATGCCACACGGATACAAGGCCAACGAGATATAGCCACTAGGCCACACAGAACCATGCCATAACTGGCCACAAGACCACGGGACAAGGCCACATTAGGCTACACGGTCACAGTAGACCACACTGAACATGTATATCATACACTTGCATGATTTTTTTTTTTTTTTTTTAAACCATAAAGACCACATGGGACAAGACCACAACGGCTACTACTGTCACATAGAGACAAGGCCACATTAAGACAAGGTCACTAGGCCATATATAGACGATGACTCATTGACCATTGTAATGCAGCTGATTTAAGACCAATTAAGAAAATGGAATATAATAGCACCACCACCAGTAGTTGCAAAGGTTATTTACCTGAACCGTTTAGTGAAGAGCTTGCTGAGCTTCGAGGATGATCTTTGGATCAGGTCTTATGTAAGACTCGAATGCAGAGGAAGACCATCTGCCCATGATTTTGATGGCTGCAGTAGAAATAGCACGTTCGGCTGCTGTTGTGGCGGCCCCAATTCTGAAGGAATGGCCAGTATACAGGGAGGGAGATAAACTGCAGCTTATAAGAACAGAAACTAGATGAGACCTGAACCAGGCTTTAGAGAGAGGAGCACCGTTAGGAAGAATGAATAGGGGGGAGTGGTCTGAGGATCGAGAACGGATTTTGAGAAATTTGAGCATAGATGAGAAGGGACAGAAATTATTGTGGATTTTAGAGATAGTTAATGTGACGCCAGAACCTTGAGAATCATTCTTAGAGTGCTTAAGAAAGAGTGTAAAGAATTGATGTGAAAAATGCAAATCAGAGAAAGAAAGATCGCGCGCAGGATCGAAATGGTTGGTTGATGAAGTGAATTCCCCTGGACGCATAAAACCATAAAAGGCGATTAAAAACACGGCTTCTAGCATTACGTTAATGTACATGGAAAAAAGCCCATTACGGAGAGAATTGATCAATCTTTGCAGAAGAGGCAAAGTAAGAGGCAACCGTTTATCTGGAAAATGGCTAGAAGACTTACTCATGCCTTTGAGCAATAAGCGAATGGAAGTAGCAGTGAAAAGACTTGGAAAGTCGGGATTGAAGTATTTTGCGTAAAATTGAACGCCTGCGAGTAATCTACGGATGGAGGAAATTTTTAAATTGCAATTTTCGAATTTAAAAACAAGAAAGGAGCAGACCGTGGTAATCAAGATGGGAAAAAGAGGAATCTGAAAGGAAAAACAAAACATTAAAAACGAAGACCAAGCGGAAGTGTAAGCTTTAAAAGTGGAAGGAGCTATTCCTTTAGACATATAATGTCTGGCTGATTTAAGCAAATCATCTAATTTAACATTGTTGCTGATAAGGAAGGGCATGGTGTTGGATCCGAGTTGGCTGAGGGGCAAAGCCGTCTGAAAGTCTGAAAACGAAAGCGAGAGAGCGCGTCAGCAATGACATTGGAATGCCCGGGTGTGTGAGCAGCCTTTATGATGAAGTTGTACGTTACTGATTGCCAGATTAAGCGTCTCACGAAAGGCATGATCGAGAGGCAAGATGATCTACCTTCATTAATGATGGCAACGGTGGCTTCATTATCGCAAAACATAATAATGCGTTTCCTCGACCACGCTGAGCCCCAAATTATGCTGGCCACGACTAAAGGATAAATCTCGTAGAGCGCGGAAGAAACGTGACCTAGAGTAACCGTAGGAAAATCGATTGGCCATTTCTCTGCAAACCATTGCCCTTGAAAAAAAAAACCGAAACCGATAGATGGAGCGGCGTCGGTAAACAGATGAAGTTCTGCGGATGATTCGAAAGCGTCATTGTAGAAAAAGGAAATGCCGTTTCACTCGTTTAGCAACCGAGTCCAAAATTTAATGTCAGATAGACATCCTTCGTCTAAATGGAGCGATTCGCTTAAATCTTGCACGGAATGAGCCAATGTAAGCAGACGAGAAATAAAAGCCCTGCCTTGCGGGATGATACTCATGGCAAAATTTAGGTGACCAAGCAAAGAAAGCATATCGCGTTTCGAAACGACGTGTAGGGAGGAAAAAGATTCCAGGAAAGATCTGATCCTTAGAAGCTTTTCGTGAGGAAGAGAAGCTTGCATTTTGATGGTATCGAGAAATATGCCTAGGAATTCTAACGAAGTAGAAGGGCCCAGCGTTTTTTCAGCGGAGAGGGGGACGCCAACGTCGCTAAAAACCTGTTTAAGTATGTCAAGAACGGTAGATTGGGAAGAAGGAAAATCGATCAACAAAAAATCGTCAAGTAAGTGCAAAACAAAGGGAAGCTTACAGACATTCAGAAGGATCCAACACAAGGCTTCGGAAAGACTGTTGAAAATATGAGGACTACTTCTACATCCGAATGTGAGCCTTACAGCGAAATAGAATTTAGAATTCCATTTGACTCCGAAGAGTGGCCAATCGGAGGGATGAATTGGCATAGTTTTGAAAGCGTCTGTTATATCAGCTTTAGCTAGCCAAGCGCCTTGACCGGCTAACTTGATCAACTGAAAAGCATTGTCGACCGAGGCATAATGAAGGGAAAAAGGGGTTAAAGGAATACATTCGTTAACGCTTGCTATTTCATAGGAATGGGGAGAAGACATGTCAAAAATGAGACGTTTTTTGCCGGAATATTTACGCGTTGCGACGCCGATGGAATTAACGCGAAAAGGAGAAAAAGGAGGAGAAGCGAAAGGGCCAATGACATATCCTTTATTGACCTCTTTCTCTAGTAGTGCTGAAACCACGTCGGGTTCGTTTCTAGCTGATTGTAAATTTTTTGCTACAAAAGAAGCAGTAAGATGGGAAAGGACGCCCACCCGAAACCCTTGGGACAGACCGGTGATGAGATAATCAACGAAGAACGGATCAGGGTGAGAAAAAAGGTAGCTTGAAAGGTTTGGTATATTAATGGGAGTAGATGGGTGACTATTCAGAATTTTCTCTGAAATGGGGCTTTCCCCCGGGTTGGCGGTTTGTACCGGCGTGGACAGACAGATTTCGGGTGCGGATCCTTGCAAGAACTACAAATATGAGCAAATTTGCAATTAGCATAAGAACAGACAGATTCATTGAATGAGACACATATAGGAACGCCATTAAACTCTGCAACACGGCGACCTCTGCTGTTTGAAGAGAGTCTTACGTTTTCAGCACCACGGCCAGCGAACGAATCATGACTTGCGAAAGCTTTGGGGCAAAATGAAGCCGTGTGCCCATGAGCGCTGCAAATAGCACAAGCCAAGCTTTTTTGGCCGCCGAAATGACGGACGAGTAGTTCCGTGTCTGTGATTGACCAGTCTAACCTTGTATTGTAAATTGTAATGAAGGAAGCCGCTTTAGCAGAGAATGACTTGTGGTATTCGTAAAATAACGTGCCTCCATATCTTTGACTGAAGTCCGCCATCATAGCTAAATAGAGATCTAGCTCTTCTCTTCTCTCTGGATAAACCTGGCACAAAATGTCTCGGTAAATGCTAAAAGCAATTACAAATTCACCAAACGAGAGATTGCATTGTAAACGAGGATCGGAGGTTTTAAGAAGGACTGCCACGTCACCACAGTCGACCATTTTCCTGTCGGCCGCAGGCGAAGGAAGCAATAATGTAGCCAAGTTAATGTCCTTACCTTGGATAATGTTCGATCTTAAGTGAGAGGACACAGTTGCTGCGGCAGGAGAAACAAAACGCCTACCGAAGGCTTGCGCTGGAGCAGCTGTTGAGAGATTGAAGTTAGAAGGAGCCGGTGGAGCAGAAACCTCTTCAAATGGCGACTGAATCGCTGGGAGAGAAGCAGGCAGGGCAGCTGATGTTGAAGGCACGTTCGAATGGCTGGTTAATCCGAGAGAAGGAAAATTAATTTGTGGAGCTGCTGAGGAGTTCGAGGCCGGATCTGAGCTGAGGTTTGGATTAGCAAGGGAATGTTCGAGGGACGACATTTTGGACTCCAGTCCTTTGACCATCTTAGAAAGGCTTTGAACTGCAGATATGAGCTGATAGTTCGTGTCTGTGGAGATGGCGATCTGCGGAGAGGATGGCGCCTGAGCAGGTAGCTGTATCCTTTTAGCTGGATGGGGTGAAGATGTTTTAGCAGTTCTTTTCCTGCCAGTTGGTTTTGGCTGTGCTGCTGAAGTAGAAGCTTTTGGGGTCGAAGGAAGAGAGACTGGAGGATTACCCAAGGTATTTTGGGCCAAAAGCATTAGATCTTCCCTTGAGAGACCATGGCTGATGGGTATGCCGGCGTCCTCGAGAGCGTTGATCAAGCTCACGGAAGACTACTGCGCCCAAGGAAAACGCGGCATTGAATGCGCGAGCTGCGGCGTGCAGCGGGAGGAGACGGCGGGACAAAATCTACGTCAGAATCTGAGTAGTCGCAAACGAGATACGAGGTCTGGGACATTTTTTGGTCGGCAACTGATGTGAGCAATCGAATGAAAGCGTCAGCATCTGCAAACTCAAACATGTGTAAGTACTGGTCTTTTATACCGCAAGTATTAGACACGATTGGATAGATGAGAAGGTAATAAGTGACGTAGCAATTGAGTCTTCCTGGCAGAACTTAACGCTAAAGCTTCCATTTTGTATCAGCTATCGGCCGGCTTTATAGGGCGAGACCACGCCCTTTCTGGCGGGACGTGACGAAATGGGCGCGAAGTGCCCCCATTGGTCAAGACGTCACGCAGAGCCGCTCTCGATAGGCTGCTGCTTTTGCCACAGAGCAGCCAATAGGCGCGCGAGCCGCCTTGCCTATGTCTGCTTGCTGCCGCAAAGCGTTTTGCATTGATTAAAAATTAAGGATCATTTTTGGCTTCAATATCTCGAGGAAAAGAGGTTTTCCCCATAGCGTAAGATATTACGCAATACGAGAGATACTCTCGTAGGAGAACAGAGGTTACGTTAGTAACCGAGTACGTTTCACATGTAATACATAGCTATTTCATATGCAAGCATGTCAGCCAATCACAGCAGAGGCCGGTTACACACAGCAGACACGCCCCTTCAAACAGAGCGTTCAAATCAGAGGCTAAAATCAGGCTAGGAAAAATGCCTTTTATTTCTAAATTATGACTATTTTTGATCTAAAAAACATACTAACATTATAAGGGCAACCCAGGAAACATTATAAAATAATAATTAAAAAAAACATTCTAGGGCACCTTTAATTATTCTTATTTGTTTTGATTATTTTAATTTCTTCTATGTAAAGCACTTTGAATTACCATTGTGTATGAAATGTGCTATATAAATAAATTTGCCTTGCCTTGCCTTCTAAGGCTGTTCGAACCTTCAACTCAATCTCCCATGTGAGTGTAGATACAACGGGTCTCTCAGGTATTATGGACTCAGGAGTGGACGGGCGCTCGGAATGGTGAAAAATACGAGACAAAGCTTTGGGTTTGATGTTTACAAGACGAACAAGGCACAGACGAACAAGCAGACATAAGACAGGAGGCATAACACTGTTTACTCCACGCAGAGGACTGTGGTGAACAAGCCAGGATGATAGGAGCCAACGGAGATTCTCAGTATGATTCCCTAATGTATCAAGGGTTACAGGACCAGTAGTGTGTGATTTTTGGGGAAGAGCTTGTCCATTAATCGCACTGACAGAGATCTTCTAACTGAGTGAAATTATGGAAATTTAAAGGTGTTGTGCCAGGTTGAAATCCATAAAGTTACCTTCAGCTCCGGAATCCAGCAGGGTCTGACAGTTGTGGAATTTGGTTACCCATTGCTAGCCTGACTACGTCAGACTTCGTACTTCCGCTCAATTTCATTTAACTTCTGTACTTAGTCTGAGACATCGACATGTCTCTCAGTTTTCCTCCGGCCTGAAAACAGCCGGCCAATCAACGAACAGAGGGCGGGCTGAGAGCCGTGACGTAGACGCTAAGAGCCGAGTTTAAGATTGGGGAAATCGAAAACGACCGCGGATATGGAGACACGGGATGCAATTCGCTCTGTTGTGGAGAATATTCCTGGTATTTCCAAACTGAAGCCCGAACAAGAAGAGTGTTTGTTAAACATTTTGAATGGAGGTGATGTCGTGGCCCTACTCCCGACAGGTTTTGATAAAAGTTTAATTTATCAAATATTACCGATCGTCAGCGAGAAACTGGGCAGGCCAAAGGCCGGCACGGCGATAGTTGTGATTGTGTCCCTCTTGGTTGCACTCATGGAGGATCAGGTTAAGGAGGCAGCAAAACTCGGTCAGCCATGTTCACTCCGGTATTTCGCTCGATGGTTTCGTTTTCGCATCATACATGTGTTTACAGTGGAAGTTCGATGCGGCTGAGCTGGCGAATAACACGCGTCATAACCAAACGTTATGTGATTGGCTTAAGGGTAACCAATGATTTTATACTTCAGACAAGCGCCCTCCCCGCGATAAAGAAAACACTTTTCAATGATGACATGCCAGACTCTGTCTATGAAGCAAAGGGAAGTAGCAGAGTTTGGTATTACCAGGCTAACCCATTGCAGTCTTACCGGGAGAAGAGTTGTGGACGACGATTTCTCCAGGAATAATCCACCCGACAGTAACCTCAAATCTACTGTCGGCTTGGCCTTTTACTAGACAGTCAGCCAAGATGTGCCTGGCAGCAACACAATACAAGCAAAGTCCCTTAGCTCTCCGGCGGTCAACCTGCATGGGTTCATGATCGGGTGTCAGGCTGACCGCATTACAGAGACTGGAAGTGGAATACACAGGAAGTTCAGACACAAGAGTGTGACGGACTTGCTAATTGCGTCGTTGTTAACGTGCATCTACACGAAAAGCCAATTTGATGAGTTTGTCGAGATCGGTGAGTAGTTCCATCGCAAAGATTTCTTTCTGAATACGGTCAGCCAACCCATGCAGGAGCATGTCCCACTGATGCCTCCTCGTTCCACTTGCATTCGGCTGCCAATGTCAGGAACTAGTCCGAGACGGGTCTGTTTTCCAACCCGCTACCGCATGATCAAAGACCCGTCTCATCTCCTCAAAAAGTGTGTTGAACAGCAAGGATGTTGATTCCCCCGCCATTCCCCACAGAGTCGCACGTCCTGACAGCAGAGTTATCACCAATGCCACTCCAGCTGTTCATCCTGACGGTCAATACGAGCACTGTTGCTGGACAAAAATTCACGTAGATCTGATGCACTCGCTGAATCCATTGTGTTCTGATCGTTCTGTCAGGCTAACAAAGGAGGATTCAGTAGCGAGTTTGAAATATAACAATTTATTATGTCCAGACAAGAGTGAATGAATCAGGTGAAGCATGTGGAGACGCAAAGTCTCTATTGGTAGCGCAGGGCAACCGTGTCCTCCAAGATGAATCAAGCTGATGAACAATCCACAGAGACAGGAACAGAAAAATCCACAGGAGACCCAGCACAAGACCAGGGAGACTCGAACACAACCAGGAACACCACAAGATGACACCAAACGCAACACAGAAAACACAGGATAGGTTGCACAGGCATTAAATATAGCAGGGCTGATGAGCCTCAGCTGGTGTTGATTAGCTCATCAGCAACAACACTAGTTGTTCAACCTGAACCTCCATCGCAAGGACAGCTTGAGCAGGACGTTTCTCAATTATACGCTACTCAGTTTGAGGTACATTATGAGATATTGCAATTGTAATTCCTCACCATCAGCATTAAAGGGTTAGTTCACCCAAAAATGAAAATCATGTCATTAATGACTCACCCTCATGTCGTTCCAAGCCCGTAAGACCTCCGTTCATCTTCGGAACACAGTTTAAGATATTTTAGAGAGCTTTCTGTCCCTCCATTGAAAATGTATACACGGTACACTGTCCTTGTCCAGAAAGGAAATAAAGACATCATCAAAGTAGTCCATGTGACATCAGTGGGTTAGTTAGAATGTTTTGAAGCATCGAAAATACATTTTGGTCCAAAAATAACAAAAACTACGACTTTATTCAGCATTGTATTCTCTTCCGGTTTTGTTGTCGATCCGCGTTCAGTGACGCTGCTGACGTAAGACGCTGCTGACGTGTATCTGGTGCGTCCGTGTATTCGGGTTCAAATAAATATGGCTGGGCAAAAAAATGCAAGTCTTCCTCTGTGTCGAAATCCTTAGACATGTTTGCGAAGATTGTTTTGTTTACAGAGTGCGTCTCCCTCAGACTGTAAACGAAGCTCGGGCGCACCAGACACACGTCAGCAGCGTCTTACGTCATCAGCGTCACTGAACAGAGGGTTCTGAGGTGTGACAAAAACACCAAAAACATTCACTCACAAAAATGCCATTTTCTTCAGAAATATTACATTTCCAAAAAAAGAGATCTGAGATCTGCTAAAAAACATTTACATCTTATGCTCCCACTGACTTTATATTGACAGATGTTCCCAAACCGACTCTGACTGTACGGCCACAGAGTTCAGTGTTCACTGGAGACTCAGTTACTCTGAGATGTGAGCTGGATCAGTCATGGGATGGATGGGAGTTTCTCTGGATTAAAGACTCAAACACTGAATCTCCTGAAGCTGAAACTAAAACAATTAATCCTGTGAAAGTCTCTGATGGAGGAGAGTACAGATGCAGAGCAAGAAGAGGAGGAAATTATACACATTACAGTGAACCAGTAGCAGTGACAATACATGGCAAGTATTTTCTCTCATTTAATGACTCTCTCTGAGAACACAATGAAATTGATTCATAAGACCAAGAGAATAAGTGACTATAACAGCTTAGAGAACAACACTTCAGTGTAACCTAATTTAATGTGTGTTTTACAATTAAGTAATTGTTCATACATTAAAAACAGCATATTTTATTGAATTTATTTGAATAATAATTATTACTATTATTATTATTTGTTATGTTCTTTATCACATTGTTTTAATTGTTTATTGTTGTCATTACAGAAAGACCAAAACCCAAAGTGACCATTAAACCTGATCATCATGTATTCAGAGGAGAGACAGTCACTCTCAGATGTGACATATATGATGGAGGAGTCACTAGCTGGCGGTATAACTGGTATAAAGACGGTTCAACCAGTGTTTTCAGTGAACGACAGGAACACACATTCAGTGTTTCTGAGTCTGACGCAGGAAAATACTCCTGTTATGGGACAGAGACTGAAGGATCACACAGATCACGACACAGTGATAAAGTTACACTGACAGTATCAGGTGAGTTTGATCATCTCTTCATGAAAACACACAAGGTTAACATGTTATTCATAATTTGCTTCTTTACATTGAGATTTTTAAACCAAAATTATCTCACATGTTCCTCAAATCTAGTTTCAAAGTTGGCTAATTTTTGGATTTGTCACATCTATTACCAAATAACTCCCTAAAAGTAATCATGATTGTATATAAATGATGAATTTTCTTTATTATTATTTTTTTTCAACTGCAAGTCCTTACAGACTGAGATATAATAATTGGTAAAACTTTACTTTGATGGTCCACTTTAGACATTCTGTTGACTATGAAAGCAGTAAAACTGCACCTACATGTTAACTAACTTTCATTAGAGTATTAGTTGAGCATTAGTATATAATTTAGGGTTAGTAGAATAAGTTGTATATAGGCTACTCGCAATGTAATGTATAGTCAGTTGAATGTCTAAAGGGGACCAAACTTTTAATACATTATACATTTAACAATTATGAATACATGATACAAAAGAGAAACAAAAAGCAAAAGCAAGAAATAGATGAAAATATATATTTAAAAAATAAATAAATAAATACATACATACATAAGGGTTGAAAAAAAAAATCTAATTTCAAATATTAATTTTTTTTCTTTTTTTTCTGGCTACATAAGTTCTCATAATTGTAGGCCTCAGTATATTTAGGGTTAACTCTTTTTAAAGACATTAGGCTGTGGTGCTGTTTTCAAAACGGGATTTGTGAATAAAATATTTTAACATATAGTTATAGTATAGTAAGTAATTATCAACAAAGTCCACATTTTTGTCCTCTAAACGTATTCCAACTTTCACCATATCCCAAGTAATAGATGGAAAAATAGATATTTTTAATATTATCCAATTAAATATCTCAGTCCAAAATGTATTACCAAATTACATTAAAAAATGAATGATCAACAGTTTTAATATTATTATCGATATATAAGTGTTTGAATCAGGGTCTAAAGATGAGAAGTGAAGTTTTAACTTTGAGACACTCTCACACATATATACAACACATATAAAAAAAAAAAAAAAAATTGTATAAAATGTATATTTGCAACAGTTATGTTAACAGTTTTTAGCTGTCGGACACCATGCTGCGTTGTCATGGGAACATTAAAATGAGGAAATTACGTTGTCTTTCGTTGCTCCCTTCACCAAGTGCTTTCCAAATGGCTACACTGTTAACAATTTTCTTGTATTTTTACAGTACAGTACTGGCAGCAAGGTTGCCAGCAAGGTACTGTATTTCGATTTACAGTAACTGTACTGTAATTCAATTTACAGTACACACGAACAGTACTGTAAACTACAAAACAGTATTGTACTGTATTTTTACAGTATTTTTGTCATTTTTGTCTGCTTCTGTTGTAATTTATACGATATTGTACTGTAATATCTATATTGATATATTGATGCATTATTGCAAAACATTGTAATTTTCAAATTACTAATGATATTATAACTATATAATATGTAGTTATTACAGTATATAAATCTATAGGTAATAATATTATAATGCAACTTCAGAATAACTGCAAATCAAAAGACAATCCAAACAATGTTCTTGTCAAAAAAATTTTTTATTGATCAATTACACTATTAAAACCATGTATGGTGAACACATTTAAGAGAGAGGTTGAGAAACTGCATGACTTGCAGCTGTAGCTGGACATACTTAAAGAGATACTCTACTGGTTTTTCATATTAAACTATGTTATTCCCTTAACTAAGTCGAATTGATGCATACCTCTCTTGTCTCAGTGCGTGCACTAAATCGCTGTCTTGCGGCGAAACTTTGTTAGATCTTATCTCAGCCCTGTTCATTCAATACGTGCCAAGAAGAGAAGCGACCAAACACCTCCACGTTTTCCCTATTTAAATACAGTGACACGAGTAGTGTAACTCGACCTAGGACGGTGACACAAAATAAAACGTTGTGCTTTTCTAAGCGTGTAAAATGGATAACTATATTGTATGGCAGAATACCATAGCAAGTGCTTGGGAGCACTTTGACTCTGCGCAGTAATATCATCTCTCGTGAAAAGTCCGCTCCCCCCGCTGCCTCTCCTCCTCCCTCTCATTTCAACGGGAGCGGACTTTTCACGAGAGATGATATTACTGCGCCGAGTCGAAGTGCTCTCAAGCACTTGCTATGGTATTCTGCCATACAATATAGATATCCATTTTACACGCTTAGAAAATTTTGTGTCACCGTCCTAGGTCGAGTCACACTACTCGTGTAACTGTATTTAAATAGGGAAAACGTGGAGGTGTTTGGTCGCTTCTCTTCTTGGCACGTATTGAATGAACAGGGCTGAGATAAGATCTAACAAAGTTTCGCCGCAAGACAGCGATTTAGTGCACGCACTGAGACGAGAGAGATATGCATCAATTCGTCTTAGTTAAGGGAATAACATAGTTTAATATTAAAAACCAGTAGAGTATCCCTTTAAAAACTTGGCTGGGATTTTGAGGTGGTACTGGAACCTTGGACCGATGACCAAAACTGAAAAAGACATGACACACAAAAACACATGACAAAATCTGTTAGCCACAGCACCAAAGATGAGCAGACAGACAGTGGAAGAGAGAAAACTCTGTAGAAATAACAAAAACAGACAAAAAAAAAAAAAAAGTAATCTTTAGATTTTAAAACTTTAAGTTTAAAACATTGTATTAACATGGCTAATACTTACATAAAACTCCTTCCCAGGCTGCAAATTGTCCCACACTGTAGAGCTGTAAGAAATCAAAATAAATAGTATTCAGTTAACGGTTATGTGTTTCTTGTTAAGGAAATATCTCATAAATCTGCTTACAATACATCTAAGTTAGGTTAATAAAACATAAGCTTCACTTGACCTCTCTAAATATTCTAACTTGATTTTTTGGCATGCAGTTTACTTGTCTTTGTTGCCTAATAGATCATTAACTCTGATAGTCTGAAGTTTTTCAACAATTTACACGTTTATTTATATTTTTAATTATTATAATAATCAATATAACTGGGTCTCCTGCCTAAATAGAAATGAAGTAAAAGGCTAAACTGGTACCAATAGCCAATCTCTCTAAGCCCATCTCTCTAAGCCCAAATAAATCACCCATTTTGCGTTGCAAAGGAAAGTGCAGTGTTTTTAAGCCTTATTTTCACGCGTCTTATTTTGTGTCTAAACGACTTCAATTTGGTCCAGTATTGATCATAAAATCATTAAGTTCGTCATTCGGGAAACGGACTGCAAATAGGCCTATAGCAGTTTGATCAAAATAACGATATGTCTATTATAAGTGCTTGTTTTTACCACTGACAGGCTCGGGTGTTCCCTACAGAGATAGGCCTAACAGTAAGACTAACATGTCAAATGCAGTATAATTTTATCTCGCAGACCATCGTAAAACACATTTAATTAAAACTCGACAGAAACAAAATAAAACTCACAAAAGACCATCTCGATTTGTCTTTCCACCGTTCCAACAATCACCAAATCTGTTTTGGACGAAATAAACCGTAAGGTAATGTTAATTCACGGAGTTATAACGTTAAATTTGAAAATGTCAGGACAAGCAGTGAAAGAGCAGATAACGTTAACAAACTTAACAGTGTTTTTGCAACCGTCGCTGGCTAAACTTCCACTGTCATTTCACATTAAAAGCTATGTAGGCTACACACTATAGCGTAAAATCCTTAAACCTTATTATAAAATTCAAAATTAACTTACCAAATTTGCAGATATCCGCAGAGTGAGATATCCGCGCTGAGTGAGTGAACTGCCGCAGTTGTGCTCTGACGTCAGTCAGGCGGCGCGCGCGCTCTCTGTTTACAGCAACCCTGTATATTTGCCTGGCATGTTACAGCCAGGTTACAGCAACACTAAAATGTACTGTAAAATGTTCCCGCTCAAACAAAATTACCCAGAATGCAATGCAAATTACAGTATTTTACTGTAATATAGAAATGCAGTATTGTACTGTAGGTTTTTACAGTACTGTGCTGCTAAATCTACAGCGAAAGTTAACAGTGTACATAATGGCACACAAGTGCCCTGCTCACTCCAAAGTGCCCACTTCAAGGGCTCTGCCCTTCAAAGAGAGTAGGGAGTAGGGCAGTGGTTCCCAAACCTGTCCTGGCGACCCACCAACACTGCACGTTTTCTTTGTCTCCCTAATCAAACACACCTGATTCAACTCATTAGCTCATTAACCGATGTGATAATGAGCTCATGAGTTGAATCAGGTGTGTTTGATTAGGGAGACAAAGAAAACGTGCAGTGTTGGTGGGTCGCCAGGACAGGTTTGGGAACCACTGGAGTAGGGCATAGGGATGCTCACGAGCAATAAGCACGTCCCAGCCGGGTTCGTCACTTATTTGGTTCCCCTGGAAACATTTCCGCTGTGGTCTGTGCTATCTGCAGTGTGTTTCTGTATTTGGTTGTGTTGTGAACGTTTGCAGCGCGTTTCTGTATTTGGTTGTGTTGTAACTATTTGGGGCTCACACGTGTTGTGAAACTGATGAAGATGTTTTCTTAATTTGCAGGTGTTTTTCTATTTGCATGTGTTTGCTTCAGTTGTAGCGCGTTGAGCTCTCTCGGCCACTGTAGAAATGAGCATGGAATATGTTAAAACCCTTTTAACACTAATCATTGGTAAAATAAAACTTCTACTAACTTTCATTTATAATTTTTTCTCTCAATTAAAATTAAATTGGGTGAAGAAATCACTACAACTGCAAAAACAGCCCAGTCTCATCCCAAGACGTCATATGACTGGCGCTTTTGACCATACGTCAACATCCGACGTTTTAGGGTACCCTTTAACGTCAGTTAGATGACGCTATCTAATCCTAACCCTACCCCAGACCTAAACCTACCCGCGTCATCTAACTGACGCTAAAGGTAAAGCGTCAGTTAGATGACGCCCTAGGATCGTCATCTAACTGACGTTAAAGGGTACCCTAAAACGTCGGATGTTGACGTATGGTCAAAAGCGTCAGTCATATGACGTCTTGGGATGAGACTGTGTTAGCAAAAACAGTCCATCAGTCCATTTATCCATCATGTGCAACATTGACCAAATATCATCTAAAACCAAAGATTGTCTTTGAATTGATATAGGCCTATTGAATATAGCTTTGCCTGTCCATTTATCTGAGCAGATGCAGGTTTGTTTAAAGCACCACCTACTGGTCAGAAACTATACCAGTTTATCCAACACTATCATCTACTGTATCATTTTAAATGTTCATGTGAACTGCTACATCTGCACAAAACTTTGTTGAATGGTGTCTCTTTGACTGCTGGTGTAGATGTTGGTGGTGTGACATTGTGGGCCAGATGTACGTACATTTGCGAACACAGCGTTAATAGCGCCATGGCCAAGACCAAGACGCAGAAAGCACTTGATGTGAAACCGCAGTGTGCGTGTTACGTACCAAAACTGCAGTTCATCAGGTAATCAGCGCCTGTCCCCACCCACTATACAGTAAATTGCGCGTATTTAAACGTGCAATTGAATGGGCCTCCTCCTCTCACTGCTGATGCTATGACTGTTTAAAATTATCCTGATGCCAATAGTTGTAATGTAGCGAGGAGTTTAACAACTGCTGGAATGGAATGTGAACGCTGAGTCGGAAATTCGATGTCATCTTTGATTTCTTCCAGTAACTGTAATATTGTGCAGCTACTTAATCTGTAACGCTTAATGATTTAGTTTTCACTCAACTAAAAAAGTGGGATTCTTGTGGCAAAAATCTTTTCAGCTCGTCTCCTTAGCCTATGTCTTAGTCTTGCTGGAATTACTGCTGCCATTTCACCAGTAGGCATATGCCAGGAAACCCGCTTCGCGGGGAGGAGCAAGATGGCGGAGTGAGCAGTCGTAAAAGTTGCAGGGTCCGACAGAAAAAGTGATTTTGACATCCAAAACGGTTAATTTTGAACAACAGTCACCCCTCAAGTCATTGTGAGGTGACATCACACTGTGAGACACTTTTTTGAAAACACTCAGGACCAAGCTAGCCTCAATGAACACGACTACAGTGTGGACGGGATACGTGAGGCATGTTTTGACGAATTTGTTGAACAAGAGATGCAGATGGCAAAACTCGAGCGACCACACTCCGTTACAGAGTCCAAATCAAAAGAAACTGAAGAGGAGAGATGAATCAAGAGAAGTAAGCATGGAAAGCATACGATGCTATTCACACTCTGTCAAAAAGATTTGAGGAAAGACTGGATGCGTTCGAAAGAAAGTTTGAAAACTTTGAACAGCGCATCCAAAATAACGAAAAAGAGGTGACAGAAAATAAAAATGAAATAATTCAACTCAAAGTGCAAGTGGATTGGCTGACAAAAGAGAACAAGGAGCTGAAGGAAAGATGGCGGGAAATCGAGCGATACGGAAGACGATGGAATCTTAAATTGATTGGGCTACCGGAGAAGGAAAACGAGGATACAAGAGAAAGGGTAATCGGTATTCTCACAAGAGTGATTCCGATGTCTGTGGAAAAACTACGAGACAAGGTTGATACTGTCCATCGTCTGGGAGAGAAAGATGATCCCGCCTTCAACATGAGACCACGACCGATCATCATGCAGTTTGGCATGCGGACGACGAGGGACGAGATCTGGAGGAGGTCGAGGGAGGCCAGAGTCTGCAAGGAGATGCATGTCCAATTCAGACAGGACTGGTCAAAAGAAGATCGTGAAGCCCGGGCAAAGCTGTATCCGACGGTACAGGAGGCCAGACGCAACGGGAAGAAAGCTTACTTGAAGGAAGGGTATGCTATTATAGACGTAAAAAGAGTGGAGGCACCTTTCACAGGTTAAGTATAGTGTCATCATCTTGATTCAGAAAGTTTAAGTTGATTAAGAGGACTGTTACTGTTAATGTCAAAGTTGAAATCTATGACAGATTGTTCAATCCTGCCTTAAATCCTTTTTTTTAGCGCATTTAAGCGTGTATTTTGTTTCATTCGTCTATTGTTTTTAGTTCTTTAAATGTTTGAGGTTTAAAGAATAACATTAAGCGTAAGGCCATTTTTTTTATTTTGTAAGGAAGTCAAAGCCAACCTTATTTTGTTACAAGAGACACATTCTAACAAGGACGATGAAAAATTCTGGAACACAATGGGGAGACAATATTTTGTATTCACATGGAACTTCTCATTCTGCAGGAGTGATGATTTTATTTTTTAGGTTTATAGGGAAAATTATTGATTATAAAAGTGAAGCAGGTCACTGGCTAATGGTTGTGGTGGAAGTATTTGATTTTAAAATGATTTTGATTAATGTATATGGGTACAACAACGGGTCTCTCAATAGAAATTTGATGTCAAAGTTAACTCAAGCTATCAGGGAATGGAGTGCAACTTATGGCATGGATAGCATAATAATAGGAGGTGATTTTAACATAGCACCTAATTCCTGGCTTGACAGAAAACCTCCCAAGGGGTTACAACAAGAATATAATGACATGTTAAACAATTTTTGTTTATCCAATAACTTGGTAGATTATTGGAGAGTGACACACCCTAAAACAATGCAATTTACATGGATCAGCCCAGCAGATGCTAACCTATGCTCAAGGTTAGATTATTGGCTTGTGTCTCCAAATATTACTATTCTTTCACCAAAATGTGAAATTCAATCATCTCCTCTCACGGACCATTGTCTTATGGGTTTGTCACTCTCAATAGTCAAACAAAAACAAAAATCAAACAATATTTGGAAATTTAACAATACCTTGTTGCTGAACGAAGAATTCTGTAGCCAGATTAGAATAATATGTCTTGAAATTAATGACATGGATTTGTCAGATATAAGTAAATGGGAGTGGTTTAAATTTCGAGTAAAGCAACAAGCTATTGAAACTGGAAAGAAAATAGCCGACAACCGTAAACGTAAACAAAAGGAAATAGTTGAAAAGATAAGTTTATTATGTGGAAATCCTAACATAACTGTAGAAGAGACACAAGAGTTTCACACGCTCCAGAACCGATTAGATGTTATATACTTGGAGAAGGCAAAAGGCGCCTTTGTAAGATCAAAAGCCAAATGGATTGAGCAGGGGGAAAAAACTCATCATATTTTTATAGCCTTGAAAAACAGAGACAGACTAAAAAATGCCTAACAAAACTAAACCAAAATGGAAATATCATTCAAGACACAAATAAAATAACAGAGGAAGTATGTCACTTCTATCAACTTATATAAGAAAAAAATTCAGAGTGACGATTGTGATGCCCTTACGAAAAGTATAAACGAAAATGTAACAAAACTAACAGATAAAGACACATTTTTTATATGTAACCTTAACAGAAATTGAAACAGCTTTAAAACAAATGAAAAATGGCAAATCACCGGGCATTGATGGTTTATCTATAGAATTTTTTAAGACTTTTTGGTCAGACATTAAAAATGTATTATTTAACGCGTATCTCGATTGCATAAAATATGGTCAATTATCCCCAACAATGAAAACTGGTCTGATAACCTTGTTGCCCAAACCCAATAAAGACTTATTACTATTAGATAATTGGAGACCTATAACTCTAATTTGCAATGATTATAAATTACTTTTGTATATGCTAACAGAGTAAAAATGTCTTGAACAAGTTAATAGACGAATTTCAGTCAGCTTTTATTAAAGGTAGACGTATTCATAACAATGTGAGACTAATTATAGACATGTTAGATTACCAGAGCCTTATTAACACAGAAAGATTTTTTCAAGGCATTTGTTTCTATCGAACATGACTTTTTACTGGAATCGCTCCAACTTTTTGAGTTTGGTAACAACTTTTGTAAGGTAATCAGAATGTTTTATGACCAAATATACAATTATATTTCACTTCAATCAGACATCACTCCAAGAATCAATGTCTCTTGTGGAATAAGACAAGGGTGCCCAATTTCACCAAAAGTATCAATTCTCTGTACGCAGCTTTTGGCCTATTTTGTAAAAAATAAAGACCTTGAAGGGATAAAAGTTTGTGACACCGAATTGAAAATGAGCCAATTTGCTGACGATACAGTGATATTTCTAAAGGACAAATCAATTCTTCAGAAGGCTTTAAATGTGATTTCTGTTGGGCATCAGGCCTTTGCCTTAATCTAAAAAAATTGTAAATATTACCTTCATATAATTGCACTGAGACAGACTTGGAGATGATTCCAGTTAAGAATGATGTTAAATACTTGGGCATTCATCTAAAAACTTGGTAATAAGAGAATCCAAAAATATCACAGAGAAATTTGAAGAAAGAAACTTAAATCATTGGTTACCAAGAGACTTCACTATTTTAGGACGTAACCTATTGTCAAAATCAGAAGGGATTTGTAAATGAATTTACCCAAGCTATTCTCTCTATATTAGTTCACAAAACATAAGAAAAGCAAATACTATAATTTACCAATTCATCTGGCGTAATAAAACGCACTACATCAAAAATTCACAACTTGTAAAGGACTATAATAAAGGGGGGTTAAAAACAATTGATTTTGAATCTATGGTTGGAGTTTTTAGAGTTAACTGGGTAAAAGCCTTTTTAGATAAACATAATACATAATACATAAACATAAAACATAATGATAAAAATGTTTGCCTGTTTAAGTGAACTTAAACTTTGGCTTTCAAGTAATTTCTAAACCTAAACGAAAATAAAACTGAAATAATTATCTTTCGGGCCCAAGGAAAACTGTGTGTTTGATGTTGACCGTGGTACTCTCGCACCGTATGAAACCCACTGTGCAAGAAATCTGGGCTTTCTGTTTGACCACAACTTAAAATTTGAGAAACAGATCAGTGCTGTTGTAAAGTCATGCTTCTTTCACCTCTGTCAACTCTCAAACCTTTTTTAACTCAGAGTAATCTCCAAACAGTGATTCATGCATTCGTAACATCTCGACTAGACTATTGCAATTCTCTTTATTTTGGTATATCTCAGTCTTCTCCGCCTACAGCTAGTGCAAAACGCTGCAGCTAGACTCCTCACTGGGACACGCAAGTATGAATCGATCACCCCTATCTTATCCAAACTCCATTGGCTACCTGTCAAATCCAGAATTGATTTTAAAATTTCACTTTTTGTGTATAAAGCTCTCAACAATTTGGCCCCTCAGTATCTGACCGATCTGCTCTGTCTGTACACTCCTTCTCGTACCTTGAGATCAGTGACCATTGCCTTCTTATCGTGCCTAGATCCATATTTAAAAAACGAGGCGACCGTGCTTTTGCGACTGCAGGCCCAAAACTTTGGAACAGTCTGCCTCTCTATATCAGACTGGCTCCCTCAGTTTCCATCTTCAATTCTTCTTTAAAGCCTTTTTTATTTTCTCTTGCTTTTAATTCTCCCTGATTCTTAGCTGTTTATTTGTACTGTCCTGTACTGCTCTGCATTATATTTTCTGCTTTGTACAGCACTTTGGTCAACCTTGGTTGTTTTTAAATGTGCTTTATAAATAAATATTGTATTGTATTGTATAAACCTGATTCTTTATGGTATCATATTCCCCAAAATATTTTTGATAAAGTGGGAGGCTTAGAGTTCCTTTTAAAGTGCAATTTCGAGGTATCAAAATTGCCAGTAAAACTGTCTGAATATCATAAACAAGTTCTTCATTACTGGAAGATGGTATTTACTCATAATTTTACACCACATGGCTCCACCTTGTGGAACAACAGAACAGAGTGATAACAATAAGTAGAAAAACACTTTTTTTCAGAAATTGGTTTGAAAAGGGAATCATTTTCATCACAGATATATTAGATGAACAAGGTAATTTTCTTAGGTTTACGGATTTTAAAACAAAATTTAATACAAAGTTTAATAAGGGACTATAACAAGGTATCTAAAGCAATACCAATAGCCCTATTAAATATGATACAAAACTATTTACATTTTTCCAAAAGTTAAATTTTTTTGCCTAAACTGCAACTAAACCAAATTCCCCTAAATAGCGAAAAATGTAACAATAATTGTATTAGCAAAATATTCAAATGTAGACTTTTTCATGATTTTGACCAAAATATAAAAATAAGGCATTATGATGACAAAATAACAAATAAATACATAAGGTTCATGAAATGGCCTATACCTCCTAAAATCAAAGAAATGCAATTCAAAATTATAAATGGATGTTATCCAGCAGCAGCTATGCTTAAAAAGAGATTTGGTTTTGAAGTGGAGCCATGTCATGAATTGGCTGGAAATAAAAATGGAGAGAATTATACAATTAAAGTTAGAGCAAATTCTTTTTGGTAATAAAAACCTTCCAAAGGAACTTTTTAGAATTTACAATATCATAACAATTATGGGTAAATACCATATTCATAAATGTAAATGGCAAAACAAAAATCCATCCCTAATGGTGTTTAAAACTGAACTGAGGGAATACTTTGCTTCTTTGAAACTTCTAAAAGACTCCAGTGATAACATTTACTCTCTATGTGAAGATGTCTCAAAATATTTGTCATTATAATTTGTAAAGCTTCCATGTAACTTTATTTTAAGAATATATGAAGACTGAGGACAATAAATGTATGTGAATAACTTTGACATGCCTTATGGACTGAAGTGCCTTTGCTTAATTTATTTTATTTTATATTTTTGTATTTATTTTCTTTATCGAAATTTGTTCTATTTGACTGTGTTTAACTATGTTCTGCACATGAGTCTCCCAACGAGAGATTGTGTTTTTTTGTTTATTTTGTGTTTTGTGAATAAGTGTGTTTAATAAAAAAAAAGAAAAAGGAAACCCGCTTCCTAAGTTACACCTGCTTTTAAGAGGCAGAGAATTTTCAGCGCAAAATAGAGGCGCGCTTTCACCGGCTTTTTCTGTACATAATGCAGAATCGTCTCGGTTACGTATGTAACCCTCATTCCCTGAGTAGGGAACGGAGACGTTACGTCGAAATGACGACGAAATGGGGGTTTCGCTTAGAAGCCTATCACCTTCGAGTGTTAAAAAACGAGCCAATGGTAAAGAAATGCCATGGGTCTGCGGAATTTGCATAGTGTAACTCTGCCCCACCTCGTGGGTATAAGGAAGAACGCTGGCAGAATGCAGACATGTTTCCCTGCTGAGGAGCCAAGACTGAGCTCGGCGTTCCAGCGGAACAGCGGAAGTGGCAGGAAGACGTTACGTTCCCCTACTCAGGGAACGAGGGTTACATACGTAACCGAGACGTTCCCTTTCATAGTCACTTCGAGTTACATCAAAATGACGACGAAATGGGGGTACCAGTCTAATCAGGCCACCTCTCGGCTGTCTTCCAGTGCCCTGTGTAAGTGTGAACTCCCTGTCGTGAGACTGGCACGGCCGAAGGACTCCCACTTAACACAGGAATACCAAGGTACACTGGGGAGCATATCTCAGTGGAAATATGCAAACCATGCCCGCCCGAAGGGAGGTCTTAGGAATACACGTATGGCCCGAGAGAGGGTAGCATACGGAAGAACACTGGAGTGTCCAGCCCGTAGGGTGGAATCTTTCAACTCCAGGGGTGGCAAGGTGGCTTGCCGAGGGAAGACACATGCTCAAGTGGGCTTACAGTGGAAATACACACGTGGGGGTCACCCAGCGGGGGAACCATGCACATGGAGGCACCTAGCCAACTGCGAAAGCTGCCGGGGGCATAAGTCAAGTCAAGTCACATTTATTTATATAGCGCTTTTCACAATACAGATTGCATCAAAGCAGCTTCACAGTGATAACATGAAAGTAGTACAACACAGTTCAATAATATTGTTGAATATTAAATATCCCCAACTAAGCAAGCCAAAAGCAAGGCGATAACCTTGGCATCGACGTCAACAGTGCGGGAGGAACTACAGGGCTTCTCGGGGAAACTCACCTGAGGAGAATATCGCACGTATCCAGTCCGTGGAGTGGAATGGCGAGCAAGCGAAGACACCTGAGCGGATCCAAGTTACTGGCTAGTTGAAGCGAGTACACGAGAGGACACTGGCTCCACTCGGAGATTATAGAATCTCGCCAATGTGTTAGGTGTCGCCCAGCCTGCAGCTCTGCAGATGTCTGAGCCCAAGAGGAAGCCACACTCCGGGTGGAGTGGGCTTTCACACCAAGGGGGCACGGTCAACCTTGCTGCTGGTATGCCAAAGCAATGGCGTCCACTATCCAGTGAGACAACCTTTGCTTGGAGAGAGCCTTTCCCTTCAGCTTCCCACCATGACAGACAAAGAGCTGGTCTGAGGTCCTGAAACACTGCGTCCTGTCTACGTAGGCACGGAGAGCGCGTACTGGACAGAGCAGTGCCATGGCTGGGTCTGCCTCCTCCGAGGGCAGCGCTTGCAGGTTCACCAAAGGGAGTGTGTAGGAACCTTGGGCACATATCCAGGCCGGGGTCTCAGGATCACGTGAGAGTTAGCCGGCCCGAATTCCAGGCACGCTTCGTCAACGGAAAATGCCTGCAGGTCCCCTACCCTCTTGACGGAGGCCAATGCAACCAGAAGCGCTGTCTTCATCGACAGGAACTTAAGCTCCACTGATTGCAAGGGCTCGAAGGGAGCACTCCGCAGGGCAGTTAAAACCACTGAGAGGTCCCAAGAGGGTACGAGAGGAGGACGAGGAGGATTCAGTCTCCTCGCTCCTTCCAGGAACCTGATGACCAGGTCGTGCTTCCCAATGGACTTACCCTCAACTGCAACATGATGTGCGACGATAGCGGCAACATAAACTTTCAGGGTGGAGGGAGACAGCCTTCGCTCCTACCCTTCTTGCAGGAAGGAAAGCACGACACTGATCGGGCATATCGTGGGGTCTTCTCAGTGAGAAGAGCACCAGTTGACGAAGATGTTCCACTTCAACGCATAGGCATGTCTCGTGGACGATGCTCTAGCGGAAGTGATGGTAGCCACCACCGCTGGTGGTAGGGTACTCAAACCTACCTCGTCCCGTCCAGGAGCCACACGTGGAGGTTCCAAAGATCGGGTCGAGGGTGCGATAGGGTGCCCCGTCCCTGAGAAAGGAGGTCCTTCCTCAGAGGAATTGGCCAGGGAGGTGCTGTCGCGAGGAGTACAAGTTCAGAGAACCTGGTCCGGGTGGGCCAGTGCGGCGCAACTAAAATGACCTGCTCCTCGTCCTCCCTGATCTTGCACAGGGTCTGTGCGAGAAGGCTCACTGGGGGAAATGCATACTTGCGGAGGCCCTGTGGCCAGCTGTGCGCCAGTGCATCCGTGCCGAGTGTGCCCTCGGTCAGGGAATAAAACAGGCTGCAATGGGAGGAGTCGTGGGAGGCAAATAGATCTACCTGAGCGTCCCCGAACTGTTCCCAAATCAGCTGAACCGACTGGGGATGGAGTCGCCATTCACCGGAGAGAGGCTGAATCCGCGAGAGCTCGTCGGCTGCACAGTTCAGGTCTCCTGGAATGTAAATAGAACGAAGCGACCTCAGATGCTTCTGACTCCATAAGAGGTGGCGAGCGAGTTGCGACATACGGCGGGAGCGTAGACCACCCTGACGGTTGATGTACGCTACTGACGCGGTATTGTCTGGACGGACTAGTACGTGCTGGTCTTAGAGCAACGCATGGAAGCGGTGCAGAGCCAATTGTACTGCCAACAACTCGAGGCAATTGACATACAGAAGGCGCTGGGGTCCTGTCCAGGAGCCCACGGCAGCATGTCAACTGCACATGGCACCCCAACCCGTGGTGGAGGCATCTGTTGAGACAACAACATGCCTGGAAACTCGATCTAGGGGCACACCGGCCCGTAGGAAGCTGAGGTTCAACCACGGGGTGAAGGTTCGACGGCAGGTCAGAGTAACTGGTACTCGGAGTGTGCCCTGTTGCCATGCCCACCTCGGGACTCGATCGCAAAGCCAGTGCTGAAGCAGTCTCATATGAAGCAACCCGAGCGGTGTGGCTGCCGCTGCGGATGCCATATGCCCCAGGAGCCTCTGAAATAGTTTCAGTGGAACCGCACTCTTGCTCTGGATTTGACGCAGGCAAGTCAGCAGTGACTGCGTCCGCTCGCTCGTAAGCTGCGCGGACATGGCGACCGAGTCGATTTCCATACCAAGAAAAGAGATCCTTTGCACGGGGCAAAGTTTGCTCTTCTCCCAGTTGACCCGAAGGCCCAGACGAGCTAGGTGCCAAAGCACTAGGTCCCTGTGTTCGCAAACCTGGTCTTGAGAGTGAGCTAGGATTAGCCAGTCATCGAGATAGTTCAGGACGCGAACCCCGTGTAGCCAAAGCGGCTCAAGGGCTGCCTCGACGACCTTCATAAAGACGCGAGGAGACAGGGCTAGCCCGAAGGGGAGAACCGCGTACTGATATGCCTTCCCCTCGAAAGCAAACCGACGAAAGCACATACACGCAAGACAACGATCATGCCCATCAGATAATGAGACGGAACGACCGCACCCAGAAATACATGGGCGAAACATCTTGAAAAAGACGTGCCCGTGCAAGATCTTTTGTGAAAGGACGCTCAGCAGCCTGTGCTGAAGCAGCCAGGGAGAAACACACATGCTGGATGCAGACCACTGCACAGATCAGCAGGCAGGAATGTGAAACTCGCTGGAAATCGCCTTTGCACCAACAAAGACTGGAGAGCTGCTCGTCTCAAAGGATACTCGATGACACTCAGAGAGAATTCAGGCTGTAGGTGTGAAGAGGACCTCTTGGCTCCGAAGCAGAAACATGTCTGCATTCTGCCAGCGTTCTTCCTTATATACCCACGAGGTGGGGCGGAGTTACGCTATGCAAATTCCGCAGACCCATGGCGTTTCTTTGCCATTGGCTCGTTTTTTTAACACTCGAAGGTGATAGGCTTCTAAGCGAAACCCCCATTTCGTCGTCATTTCGACGTAACTTGAAGTGACTACGAAAGGGAAACATAATTAGGCGCAGTTTACGCTTCCCCTCCCATCTCTTAATATGTGACACTCCCACTTTCCCTTTGACCATCCCATGAATGCAAATGCATGACACAAAAAGCGCATTTTGCCATTTTCAGTTCCCGCGACAGGCAGTCTGCGCTTTCATCTCGGTGCGTCCCGTTCGTACATACCTCGCCATGGTTTTATGTGCACTTTGCGAAACAAATACGCCTGAAGTGGGCGCAAAACCGTTAGTACATCTGGCCCTGTGAGTCGAGCTCTGGATTATCAACACAAAGATTGTGGCTTTGAAACTTTATCGTCTTTTAAGTTTTTGCATTGTCCCATAATGTTGACCTTTTTGACCCTGTAATGTTTCTCGCATTGTCTATGAAATCAAAATATATGAATAATTTGCCAGTGAGAGAATGAGATCATCTGTTGAATACGTTTCAGAGCTCATGCTCCTAAATTACCAATGATTTTATATTGACAGATGTTCCCAAACCGACTCTGACTGTACGGCCACAGAGTTCAGTGTTCACTGGAGACTCAGTTACTCTGAGATGTGAGCTGGATCAGTCATGGGATGGATGGGAGTTTCTCTGGATTAAAGACTCAAACACTGAATCTCCTGAAGCTGCAACTAAAACAATTGATCCTGTGAAAGTCTCTGATGGAGGAGAGTACAGATGCAGAGCACAAAGAGGAGGATATTACACACATTACAGTAAACCAGTACCAGTGACAATACATGGCAAGTGTTTTTTCTCATAATGAACTGCTCTGAGAACACAATGAAATTGATTCATAAGACGCTTGTAAAGTGACTTATTATTTATGTTCTTTATCACATTATTTTAACTGTTTATTGTTGCAATTATATAGAACCAGAGTGAGCATAAACCTGATCATCATGTATTCAGAGAAGACTCGGTTACTCTCAGATGTGACATATATGATGAAGGAGTCACTAGCTGGTGGTACAACTGGTATAAAGATGGTTCAACCAGTGTTTTCAGTGAACGACAGAATCACACATTCAGTTCTGTTTCTGAGTCTGACGCAGGAAAATACTTCTGTTATGGGACAGAGACTAAAGGATCACGCAGTTCACAACTCAGTGATGAAGTTACACTGACAGTATCAGGTGAGTTTGATCATCTCTTCATAAACAACAATATAATAAGCAAGGAAAATATAATCATACACAAGTTAAATAAGGACAGGTGCGCTAACTAATCTAAACTGGCGAGCGCCCGCTTTGCGGCCGATATGCGCCCTTTGATGTGCACTTTTGCCGAGCCCGCACTGATGCGAACTCCACAGCAGACTTCTTCCCGACAGTCAAAGCGGCATTACGTCACGAAAGTGAGGACTCGTAGGAAAACCGCGAGTGCTAATGGTGCTGCTGTTAGCTAAACTTTTTCAGCACTTTTCGATTTTGTGAACTATTTTCAATAACTGTTTGATTCTCTAGTTCTGTCTTTAAGCAGGTTAATAGTGTTTGTGTTCTTTAAATGTCTTTTTCTGTTTTGTCTTTAAACGCCAAGGCTTTAAGAGATGCTGTTAAGCGCAAGGCCTTATTTTTGTTTACCAGACAGTTTGGTTCTGACTTTGTATTTTTTCCAAGAGTCTCACTCTAAAGATAATTATAGAACTTTTTGGAAATATCAGTGGGGTAGCGAGATATGGTTCTCTCATGGTTCGGAGCATTCAGCAGGGGTTTCTTGTTTAAAAAAAACAACTTTACAGGTGATGTTTTACATACGTACTGTGATGAGTATGGGCACTTTATTTTGTTGATTCTAAAGTGTTACAATGTGAATCTTATCGTTGTTGGGTATTTTTATGGGTATAACTCTAGATCTGAGAATGATCAGTTATTATTTTTTATGGCAGTCAACATTTCTAAACGCCTACTTACTGATTGGTGGTGACTTTAATGTTGTCTTAAATGAATCCCTTGATAGGTGGCCACCTGCATGGTCGCCCAACAAATTCAAACTCTGCTTTGAAAGCATTTATGAATAGGTTCGAGCTTATAGATATATGGAGGGCCAAGAACATAAATGATAGAGTGTACACATGGAGCAATAAAAATTCATCTAGACTTTCACAAGTTGATTTTTGGTTAGTCTCCACAAGAATCTCGACAAAGATAATATTTGTGTTTATATCTCGGCAACTCCATTAACAGATCATAAGGCTGTTTGCATTAAAATGTTGCTTTCTCCTGAAGCTAGTTGTAACAGGAGCTCTTCTTATTGGAAGATGAACAGCTCATTACTTAACCATAATGAGGTTAAGTCAGAGCTGAAAAGTCTAATTGGGATTTATTGGAGTAAAGCTAAACAAGAAAATTCATTTGGCACCAATTGGGAACTGTTAAAATGTGAATTTGGGAATTTTTTAAGAAAATATAGTTCTAATTTGGCTAATTCAAAACGGCTTGAAGAAATGGAAGTTGTCAGTGAAATCTCGTCTATTACCAGGATTTTACCTGAAAATGTGTCAGATAGTCAAAGAGCGTATGTAGTTGACTTGCAAATTAAGTTAGATGATTTGTATAAATTAAGAGCAGAAGGTGCTTTCATTAGGTCAAGCCAAAGGTGGCTAGAATTTGGAGAACAGATGTCATCTTATTTTTTCAAACTTGAGAAAAATAAGGCTAAATACAATTCTATTTATTAATTAAATATTGAGGGGTCTGTCTCAGAAAATCCTAAAGAAATTTCCCAATATTGTTATAAATTTTATTCAAATTTGTATAGTTATAAATTTAATGTAGCTGATTTAGATACTTTTTGTAAGCACCTTGGTTATGTTAATTCTATTAATCAGCATGAAAAAGTTTTTTGCGATTCACCAATTACTGTTGATGAGGTTAAGGAAGCAATTTCTCAACTAAAATGTAACAAGTCACCTAGTAACGACGGGATAATGGCTGAATTTTACAAGTCTTATTCTGAGATTATATCCCCTTTCCTCCTCGAAGTGCATATAGAGAGCTTATTGCTCTGAGCTTACAAGTATGAAGCAGGGTGTCATTTGCTTAATATCTAAGCCTAAAAAGGACACACTTTTCTTAGACAACTGGAGACCCATCAGCCTCCTTAATAATGATTATAAATTGTTTGCCCTTATTTTCTCAAGCCGTTTCAAATTGACTTTGAACTCCATTATTGATGAAAATCAATCAGGTTTTATGAAAGGCTGCCATATTTTCAATAATATTAGGCTTGTCTTCAACCTCATTGATTACACTAATCTTATTGAGGATGACAGTTTAATTCTTTTTTTGGACTTTTTTTAAGACCTTTGACACTATTGAGCATCCTTTAATTTTTTTCTGTTTAGAACGTTTTGGTTTCGGGCCCTATTTTTGTAATGCCATGAAAACTTTGTATGCAGGAGGAAATAGCTTGGAAATAGCAGTGAAATTAGGGCATGGCATAACCCAGAGATTTCTTCTAGAAAGAGGAATTCGGCAGGGGTGTCCAGTTTCGGTATATATTTTTCTTATGGTAGCACAGGCAAACGGGTTGGCGCGTATGGTTGGGTTGCGGAGAGATCGTGAGATTGTGGTTAGGTCACATGTGAACTACGAGGAAGGAGCAACCTCAGCAACAGCAGGGATGTAAAGGTCAGTAAGCTGGGCTGAGTTGAGTGGGGGACGGAGGGGGGTGACTCTGGGACGCCAGAGTCACTGTCGAGCCCTCTTGAGGTGTCATGGGCTAGTCGACGAAACTGAGGACGGAAGGTGCCCAAATTAAAGACCTTAGAGATGTCCCCTACTCGGCTCAATCCAGACGGTTGTCGTGCTGGTCCACTGGGGAGATCACACTGTAGTTGCAGCCGTTGTGTGTGCTGACGCGCCAAGTACACTGCAGCCGTTAACGCCGGACAGAAGGAGATTCACATCACCATATGGAAGGAAGCGTAAATGGATGGAGAAGCATAGGTTACTGTAAAGCTACGTCTTAGTTTGTGCTTATCTTGGCGAATGCCGAGTACAAATCAGCATGAAATTTTAACATCTACTCTCGTGTAATGGAAATCATTAGTCAACTAGCCGATGACACAGCCTTATTTTTTAAAAACTCTGGCCAGGTTCATCAGGCAATTAAAAGTATTCAGCTGTTTTCAAATGCCTCAGGTCTTTACCTTAATATTAAAAAATGTGAAATATTAGCCTTGAAAAGCTCCTCCCTTGTACCTATGGATGGTATCCCTGCTAAAGAAGCTGTTAATTATTTGGGAGTTGTTGTCTCGAAAAGGGAGCAAGAGAGAGTTTTTTTTAATTTCAATCCTGCTTTTGAGAAGATTAAAAGCAAATTTAATCTCTGGTTATTAAGGGACTTGTCCCTTAGAGGTAGAGTCCTTCTATCAAAGACAGAAGGAATTTCTAGACTAACCTATGTGTCACAATCATCGTCTGCACCATTCTGTCTTCGTCTTCACTACACTTCCCAGAATCCCTCGTGTCTTCAGCACAGCTAGAGGCCGAGTCCCTGGCTACACCTCAGTCCTCAGAGCCCACATCTTCATCTCGACCTTTCAGCCCGTCGCCTCCACCTAGATCCACGACTCCGTCATCGCCTCTGCGGTCCGTCTGCCCGGAAGCTCCGCTGGGCTCTTTCGCCACTCCAGGTCGGCCTTCGGTGGTCGAAGTCCAGTTTCTACCACTTCCGGGATTCGGGCTGCACCCTCACTCACCCTGCACCCCTTCGGCACCTCTGGACTCCCAGTCAGCCTCCCTCACCCCGGTCATCCATGCCTACGACACATCCTCAGTCCTGCAGATCAGCGGCGCGGCTCCCGTCTTCCAAGCCTGCGATGGCGCCATGGTCCTTCGGCCACTCCATTCCGCCATGGCCGCCCGAAGGGTCCTCTTTGCCATGGCCGCCCGAAGGGTGTTCTCCGCCCTGGTCCCCTGAACTGTCAGCTCCGCCCTGGCTGCCTGCCCAGCCTGCTCCGCCCTGGAGGCTTCCTGCTCCTGTGAGGCCAGGCCCTGATCAGCCTTCAGGGCGCCCACCTCTGTTGATGTTCCTCGGCGTGAGGTCACGCCTACCGGGAGGGGGGAGTTATGTCACAGTCATCGTCTGCACTATTCTGTCTTCGTCTTCACTAAACTTCCCAGAATCCCTCATGTCTTCACACCTGAACTCACTCCCTCATTACACACCTGTTCATCGTCATCATCATCCGTGTCACCTGTCCTCACCTCGTTAGTGTTAATTTGTATCTCTATTTAGTTTCCCTCTGTTCAGTCAATCCTTGTTGGTTCTTGCTAATGTTTCGGGGTTTGTGAATGTTACCTGGTGTTTTATGCATCTTAACCTTCTGCCCCTGTTTGGATTACTAGTAAATGTTTGAATTGGAGCCTTTTGACTCTGCCTCTTCTTCAACCCGCACCACACCTGTGACAGAAGAACCGACCAAACAAGAAGCATGGAAGTTACCCGTTTCCTTCTAACCCCAGCCGATCGTCTGATCCATTGTTTTCAGGACGGCCGTTTCATCGAGAAATATGTTGCCGGATTCCTGGAAATATCAGATAGGGTAAGCTGGACAGATCAAGTCCTAAAAACAGTATTTTGGGGCGGACTGGATAACCATCTGTACCAGCGAGCTCCAGCGGCGGCAGTCCCAGGCACATTTGCTCAGTACCTGGATCATGTGCTGTGGTTGAGTGGATCCACTTTCACCGTGGGTGAGGCTGATAACATCACCACTCAATCACCATCTTCTGCCTGATTCTCGTCCCGCCGAGACCATTCTGCCTGAGTCCCGTCCCGCCTGAGACCGTCCTGTCTGAGCCTCGTCCCGCCGAGACCGCCCTGCCTGAGTCTCCTCCCGCCGAGACCACCCTGCCTGAGTCTCGGCCCGCCGAGACCGTCCTGTCTTAGTCTCGTTCTGCCAAGACTGTTCTGCCGGAGTCACTTCATGCCGAGCCTGCGCTCCACGTCAGCACTGCCGAGCCAGCACATCTCGTGATGCTCGCCGAGCAAGAGACTGAATTCCCACCCTCCCTCCCTGTCCCACCTCCTCCCATCTGCCACCTTTCCACTCTTCCGCCACTGCCTGTCAGCCCATCAGCTCGTCTAAGCACCTTCTGCGAGGTGGAGTCGCTGTGGGCCTGCCAGCCTGCTGCTTCAGCACAGCTAGAGGCCGAGTCCCCGGCTACACCTCAGTCCTCAGAGCCCACATCTTCATCTCGACCTGTCAGCTCGTCTCCTCCACCTAGATCCACGACTCCATCATCGCCTCCGCGGTCCGTCTGCCCCGAAGCTCCGCTGGGCTCTTTCACCACTCCAGGTCGGCCTTCGGTGGTCGTAGTCCAGTTTCTACCATAGACTTCTGGGATTCGGGCTGCACCCTCACTCACCCTGCACCCCTTCGGCACCTCTGGACTCCCAGTCAGCCTCCCTCACCCCGGTCATCCATCCCTACGTCACCTCCTCAGTCCTGCAGATCAGCGGCGCGGCTCCCGTCTTCCAAGCCTGCGATGGCGCCATGGTCCTTCGGCCACTCCATTCCGCCATGGCCGCCCGAATGGTCCTCTTTGCCATGGCCGCCAGAAGGGTCTTCTCCGCCCTGGTCCCCTGAACTGCCAGCTCCGCCCTGGCCACCTGCCCAGCCTGCTCCGCCCTGGAGGCTTCCTGCTCCTGTGAGGCCAGGCCCTGATCAGCCTTCAGGGCGCCCACCTCTGTTGATGTTCCTCGGCGTGAGGTCACGCCTACCGGGAGGGGGGAGTTATGTCACAGTCATCGTCTGCACTATTCTGTCTTCGTCTTCATTAAACTTCCCAGAATCCCTCGTGTCTTCACACCTGAACTCACTCCCTCATTACACACCTGTTCATCATCATCCGTGTCACCTGTCCTCACCTCGTTAGTGTTCATTTGTATCTGTATTCAGTTTCCCTCTGTTCAGTCAGTCCTTGTCGGTTCTTGTTAATGTTTTGTTTTGTGAATGTTACCTGGTGTTTTATGCATGTTAACCTTCTGCCCGTCTGCACCTGTTTGTATTAAGAGTAAATGTTTGAATTGGAGCCTTTTGACTCTGCCTCTTCTTCAACCCGCACCACACCCGTGACACTGTTGCTTCATCTATACATTTAGACTATAAAACTATCAAAACTATTGATCAGATTTTATTTAATTTTCTATGGAATAATCGTGTGCACTACATTCGTAAATCCGTTGTTTTAAATTTCCTTAAAAGTGGTGGCCTTGATTTTCTAGATTTCAATACTTTAAATAATACCTTCAAAATGAATTGGTTAATTTTGTTTGAAAAAACCTCCTTTGTGGAATTCTATTCCTAATGTTATTTTTAACCGACTTGGGGGGCCTTTCTTTTTTACTAATGTGTGATTATAAAATTGACAAATTGCCAGTGAAACTTTCTGCCTTTCATGCTCAAGCTGGTTTGAAAAGGGTATTGTTTTAGTTTGTCATTTGTTTAACACTCAAGGATACCTTATGACGTATGACGAGTTTCTTTTGCACTTTAATTTCCCTGTGACTCCCAAGGAATTTGCTCTTGTATTTTCTGCAATCAATTCTGGATTAATTTCCTTATGTAGAGGTGTGTTGTCATCAGTTGATATGCCCATAATTAACCCAACTAACACAGTATGTGGTCAAATTTGTTTTTTACAGTCAAACAGCAATAACAAATCTATTCGATCTCTATTTTTAAAGGAGGTTGTCACCAAATCTTGCTCTATTACTTATTGGACTAAATTTGTTAATGATCTTGATTGGGAAAGTGTTTGGTTATTACCTCATAAGTTCCCTTTCGAAGGGAACTCAACAATACGTCATCGACGTTATGGGGAACGCCTCAGGCGTGACAGGTGTCTGAAATCACTATCAAATCACGTCAATCACATTGACCGGCGACAGCCCGTGAATCATTAGCGTGAATGATTAACGTGCGACCTGGAAGTATATAAGGGCGCCTTGCAAACATCTCATCTCATCGTCTTCAGGGACTGTTTGTTTGAAACGCTATTCAGATATACGGGGGAAAAAAAGGTAAGAATGAAACGCACAGCTAAAACTGATTGTTTTCGTAAGTGTGCCGACCCGTGTCCGAGGTTTCTGACACCGGCCGACACACACGAGCTGTGCGTGTTTTGCTTGGGTGAAGAGCACGCACGGGAGGTTCTCGAGGGAACCCTCTGTGCGAACTGCGAGTGTTTTTCCCTTAAAACGCTCCGCTCTCGTCTGGCCCTCTTCTCGAGTGAGGGGGGTTCAGCGTCTGGACCTCATGGTGCGGGTCCCGCTCGTGCCGAGGCCGAGCGGCGACTTACATCATGGGGCTCCCAGATGGAGCTCGTCGATCGCCTCGAGAGGGCTGTAAACCTCTCAGATGATTCGACGACTGACGAGGGTGAACTGCAGGTCGATGGGGAAGACTATTCACCGACTGTACCTGCAGTTGATGCTCTTCAGGACGCGCAGGAGATGGCTGAGGAGATTTATGATCAAATAGATCCTGAACCTCCTCAGCCATCCAGCCCCGTGTATGCAGAGCTGGTGGATGTGATGGGGCGCGCTGCCGATAGGCTGCAGCTGCCTTGGCGGCGCGCTAGAGGAGAGACCGCTCGCGGCAGGCTCGACGATCGTTTTCTCCCCGGCCATACACCACCAGCTCAGGTGAGCCTTCCATTTCTTCCTGATCTCCATATAAAAAAAAAAAAGAGAGAAAAAAAAAAAAAAAGAAAGAAAAAGGGAGATCGAGAGGGCATGGAAGAACCCGTACTCTGCCCGTATCCACCGACATCAGCGGGCTAGTTTCGCTGATGTTGAGGGGATCGGAGAGCACGGGTACGTGTCCATGCCGCCCATTGACGAGACGTTCGCGAACTATCTCGTGTCTGGGCGGGCAGCGACACTGAAAGCTCCAACCCTGCCATCCAAACCACTGAAGACAACAGCTCGTTTGAATGGCAGAGCATACACGGCAGCAGGTCAGGCCGGTGCTGCACTACATACCATGGCAGTGTTGCAGGCGTACCAGGCCGACCTGCTGGGGGATCTCGACCAGGGGGCAGGGATGTCCCCTGAGGCGGTGGCTGAGCTGCGCCGCACCACAGACTTGGCTCTCCGGGCTACCAAGCAAACCGCTGCCGCGATCGGACGGTCGATGGCGGCGATGGTGGCCACGGAGAGGCATCTGTGGTTAAATCTAGTCGACATCGGGGAGAAAGAAAAAGCCTTTCTCCTCGATTCGCCGGTTTCGCCTTCCGAACTCTTCGGCACCTCCGTGGAGGCGGTGGTGGGGAAGTTCAGGGAGGCGAAGGCGCGCTCAGCAGCGTTTAAAACCTGCATGCCGCTGAGATCCGCGTCCATACCCCGGCAAGCGGGTGGGCCTGGCCCTTCACGGTCTAAGGACCGTATGCAGGGTCAACGAGCCAGTGTCGCCTCTCGTGCGCCCCCTCTCTCAAGGAGCAGGTCGCAGAGAAGGCGTGACTCCCGCAACAGGAGAGATCTGAGGGACGTTATCCAGCGCAAGCGCACACAGCGTCGGTGATGGATAACCTCCCCGGAGGGTCACGACATTTCTGCCCTCTCCTGACCTCCAGGCGTTCATTACATCAGGCCTGGGGATGGGCCTATGATGAGAACTATGTTCTGACGGCCCACCTAGGTTTGGTTTTTGGAAACGCCCCTTTCAGGCTTGTGAAGTGGCGGATCCCAGGTTCTTAAAAGAACTGTCTGAAAAATTGGGTCTTACTTCGCACGCCGCAGGTGAGCTGCCGGTCTTTTGAAGAGTATTTTTTGTGATTAAAAAATAAAATGTTTCTCTCTACAGACCGCGTTCCCTGTATAGAGTTATGGGGTCATGTCAAAGTACTAAGGTAAGAGAACTTTTTTGGATTATTAGGGCCCTGAAGTCCCCTGCTAGGTGGCCAGTGCGGTAACTGTGTTAGCCTTCGGGCTGCTAGGCCACCGTAGGGTAGAGTAGTTGGTCTCTCTTTTAGAAATTTTTCTTAGAGGTTGACTGGCGCTAGTGCTTCAGTTAGATCTTATGTCCGGCCCACGGGGCCGTTTTTGACTTTTCTGAGTGTTTCGCCCCTTGAGCTCTGTTTGGGTTTTCAGTAGGCTGGCGATTTTGCAGCCCTTTGTATGGAATAATACAGATTATATTCTTTAAGTGGCTGTGGCTCCTCCGAGCCCTCAGATAGATCTATGCTTACAGGCTGGCCCTCACCAGGGCCACCTCTGTAGCTGGCCTAGGCTATCCCTGGGATATTGAGGCGCTCTGCTTTGTTAGCATTTCTTCCTCTGACTCTTCACTTTGTGAGTGTATGTTTTACATCCCTGTATACAGCCTCCTCCCATGGGAGTCGTTAGGCCATGGCCCGCCCCCTTCTCTGCATTCTGGGGCGACTAGAGTAATGCAGCTTGGTGCAGAGGTTGGTTTATAAGGTCATGGTGGGCCTCAATCAGGCCTCCGTGGTTTTTCTATCTTTTTCGAGCAGGGTTAGGTCGTCTTTCGCTTCACTGAGAAGACGGTCTGTCTGCCCGACCCTGCCGTGCAGAACTGGCATTTGGATTAGACCGCCAGTATAGGCTTATTTACCTCGCTGAGCTACTGCTCGAGTGCTGGGTTTTTAGGTGGTGGTTTTTAAGAAGCCCCCACTCCCCTAGGTTGGGCACAGATACATTTCTGTCACCCCTAGAGCCGCTGGCAGGCCCGCACCTTGGTAACCTCAGGGTGAGGTGTGAGTATTCCCCTGTGACTCAGGGTAGGTCTGAGCACTTCACTCTCAGTTCTGTATTTTTCTACCTCGCACCACTATGGCTCGGGTCGAGTACGAAGTAAGCCTTCACTTCTTCCTTTGTCGAGGTTCGCTCCCCTGAAGCCAGAGCATTGCCCTGAGCTGACGCCCATGCATAGATGGTAGGCCCCTGACTTCTGGGGCCTCCGTTTAGGCAGTATAGCGTATGTTGTACTCCCCTTGTTTTTTAGGGTGTGTAGCGATTGTACGCACGTATAAATATAATTAATTATTATTCATAACAGATTATGATCAATAATTAATAATTGAATTATCTTCAGAATTTACTGTAGCAAAATCAATAATATGATCAGTTTATCAGTTCATCCAATGAACGGAAAGCATAAACAATTATTAATTCTAGGAAATATAATATCTTCTTGGCCAAGAAAGACTAATTCCCAGCTAACAGCTAAATTAAGAAATAAATCAAGGGTCAAAGCATAGGTAACTTAGATCGAAGTTCAAGACAATAAATCGGTAAGCACATATCACAAGTAATGCTTCTCTTTTCAAATACAAACAATACTTTATTGATTATAAGCCTATGGCTAACACACAAAACAAATATCTAACACAAACACACGCACACGCATTCATACAAGTTGAAGAAAGACAGAGAGTGAGGAAGAATGAGTTTTAGGAGTTAGATGGTGAGATTCCCAAGATTCTATGCACTTATAAGACACAACCTGAACGAAGCATCAATAATTAATTTCACCCTTTTATCGTTTCTTAGGCGGGTGATTCAATTTTATATTAAACACCAGTTAAGAGTCTGGAGGCGTTACTTGCTTGTCCTTTGCGTTGCTTTGGGGATTCTCCTTTTTGTCGTAAAGGGGGTTTCCCGGTCCGTTGGTTGGCTGTCTCGTGCCTGGATAGATGTCTTGGGGCGGCCAATCACGTGGTGTGTTGGCGCGGATGAATGAAAGTCTTTGAAGTTGAAAGCTGGTTTTGCAGTTGAAACGTTAAAACGAAACTTTGCAGCAAAACTTAACTTAGAACCGAGACTTTTAACGGAAAAGAAACAAACTAAGAAAAGAAAGGAAAGTGTGACGAGATGGCTTCAATTAAATCTGTTTTAACCCATATCTTGATTTGGGTCATTTGTCTCTGCGTCTACATGGTTACTAACCATCGTCGGCTCCACCCGGCGTCGGGCATCACAAGAGCTTAGAGAGCGAGTCCAGAGAGCTTTTCCCGAGAGCGTTCAGAGCGCATCACAAGAGCGCAAGAGCGCATCACAAGAGAGAGGATCACAAGAGCGTTCAGAGAGAGCGAGAGTTTCTGTGTTCGGGTCTAAGGTTTTAAAGTCCAATGTTTTGTCCCGCCTCCTGGAGGAATTTGGAATTCGGACAATAAGATACTATATGGTTATTTGAGAGGGGTCTATTCTACCCCCCCCCCCCCCCCTTTTCTCATCGCGAATCATGTGTTCTCTGTGGTCTCATTGTTCTGCAGGCCTTAGCAGAGAGAACAAGAGGCGACAGTTTAGACATTATTACTATTATAAGAACATAAACATTTTTACACAGATTTCAATCAAGCCACCTTCTGAATTAATAATATATGAGCATAATGATAGGAAACACGACACTTTCATTCCAGCATCTCATAGCATAACAATTACATGACTTAGATGTGATCTAAGCAGAATAGTCCCATACAGGGGTTGTAAAACACAATATATAATTATGTTATGTTATATCATTTTGATTATGGGTCAGTCAGGAATTGTTCTGGGATGAGTTTTATGGATTTTGATATGTAAGAAAGTCCTTATGTGTGTGTGTGTGTGGGTATCCTTATGGTCCGCATCTGTCACATCCGTGGTGTGTACCACGTGAGAGTTTAGTTCCCATATCATGAGACCTTGGTCCTTAAAGAAAGGCTTCTTGTTTCACCATTTCTGAACAGATCTGTTCTTGCCAAATTATAAAACATTGACAACGTTCTCCCTTTAGTTAAGCAACAAAAGGGTCTCTTAGCTCCAGTGCCTGGGGATAATCTGGAATATGCAGCATCTTGTGTTTGGTTATGTCTGAAAGCTTCAATTGTGTTTGGTACATTCTCAATGTTGCTACATATCCCCCCTTCGGTCGATGATGGGTTGAGGAGAAGACATCATTGAACGCTGGAGAAACGGGTAGAGGAAGCAAACACACACAGCAAACAACAAGACAACACCTCCATGACTGGTCACTTTACTGGTGCAGGGCAATAGATTACCTAGGCCTAAACAGGTTCACTCTCTCAATTTAGTCAATCACGTTGAATAAAGTTGAATTCAATTTTAGGACCGTTATTTTAGTTTGTTTTGGTACGGTGATTGATCAACTTTGTGACTAAACTTGATTTGTTTGTTTTATTCTCTTCTAAATTGTTCTAGGTTTAGACCAATTTACCTTTCAATTTGTGATACGAATGATGCAGGGAGTTCTCTGGCTCACATTCGTTTTAAGGTGACTTACAAATATAGGAGTGGTGTGTCAATCCTATTATTGTGACCTTGACCCTTATGGGGTGGACAGGCATTTTACCTAATAAAAGAAGGAAAGGAAGGAAGAAGTAAAACAAAACAAAGCAGTTGAGTGTTCCTGATATGGTTTATAACTACGGTTGCGCAGCTAAGGTGTCAGGTATCATGATGTAGTGAGAGGTGTTCTCAGGTGTACTTGTTGGATGGGTAGTTACCATGTTTCCTATGGTAAGTGTAGCTAAGTTGTTAAGCTAGTTTCTGAAGTTAGTTTCTACCTGTGGGGAAAAACATATTTGTTGAATGTTTTGCACGGTAGAGGTGGTTAACTTCTGTATGTAAGTGGGTATGTTAGGGGTGTCGTGTAGTGCATGTATGTATGTATGTATGGTCAGATCTGTCTCAGTCTGTTTTGCTCCCCCCCTTTTGCTTGATGGCTTAGCTTTGATGAGCTTGTTGCATCTTTGCCTTGGAAAAGGGATCTTCTGTGATCTGCTGGGGGTCAATCCAGTAAGGCAGGAAGTTCTCGGGGCAGACATTGGGAGGTAGTTTGGCACGGATGTGTGAAGATGTAGTGCGAAACTTGGTCTCCGTTGTTGCATTCCTCCGATGATGCCTTCTGGTTGTGACAGACTTTCTGACCTTCTGTGCATACTGTTGTTGCTGTAGCACACACGTGGTTCTTGAGTTTGGAGCTCGTTTGGGGGTTTCTTTATGAGTGACGGGTAGCCAGGATGGTGTTTTCTGGTACCTCTGGATGTTTGTCAGTGGTTGACTGTGAGAGGCCACTTTGTTCTGTGTTGTTGTAGAACAAGTGGTCTTCATGTTCATTATGAAGGTGTATCAGATGAAACGGTGGTCTTCCGTTCCATCGCCATCCTGTTCGTCATCCATGTTTACCTCATTTCCGATGAACACTTTCAGTTGCCTCATTAGTTGCTCCGTGTCTTCTGAGGGTAAACTGTCTGGTTCTTGGGCATACTCAGTGCTGTGTTTAACTGAGTGGTGCCAAGGTGGGTTTCGTTGTTGAGTACCCACATGGAGTGCTTTTGGATGCCTTGGTTGATGGCCTTTGGATGTCCAGTTAGGTTTCCAGTGGTTTCCTTCTTGTGGGTTACTTGAGAAGCGTGGCTGGTCCCATGGCATTTCCATGCGGTTAGTGTGGTAGGTGTCAGCGACATGGGAGTCACGTTCTCTGTGCTCCTTACGAAGGACTGTGGTATTGTCATGCCACTGGGTGTCTTCCAGTGCAAGGCTTGTGTCTTGGCTGATGGAGTTTGACACTGTGGATGTTTTCAAACCTTTCTTTGAGTTCATCTTTTGTTTGATGTAGGCCTTGTGTGTCAGGTCACGTAGCTGTTGAATTGTCATTGTGCCTGGGCAGGCCATGATGCCAAGATGATGACTCAATCCGGGGTGCAGGTTTCTCAGGAAGAGGGTTTTGAAGTTCACATCCTCTTCAAGTTCAGGTTTGTTATGTGCACCTAAGTAGGCTTGTCGAAAGCGGTGGTAGTAGGCTTGGGGAGTCTCTTGTCGACCTTGTTTGGTTTCCATAGCGATTAACACACCGTGTTCCGACTCTGGGCCTGTGAATTCTTTAATCAGTGTCTCACATAGCAGCTGGTAGTTTGACTTGACATGAGCAGGTTGTCTGTCTAGGAAGCTTCGTACCTCTGGACTGGATGTGGATCTGAGGAGGTAGAATCTGTCTCTGTCAGTCATATGTGGTCTCACCTCTAGGTGGAAGTTGATATCTCTGATGTAGGTCTGGATGTCGGGACCCTCTGTGGAGTTCGGGTTGAACTGAGTGATATTCTTCACCAGCTGGTTGAGATCTTTAAAGGTCATCCCCTGTGCAGCTTTGGAGTCTGCCTGGATGAGCTCTCTTCGTTTGTTAGCAGGGAAGAGTTCTGGGGTGAAGGCCTGTGACGTTTTTGGTTGTGGCCATTCACTTCTTTCACTGTATGCCAGTTCTTGGATGGAGGACTCTGTTCTGCTCAGCAGGGGTGATGCTGAGGGAGGTCTCTCCCTTCTTGGCTCTGGTTTCTGTTGGAAAATGTGCTGGAGTTCATCTCTGACCGCGTAGAGCTCGTCGTTGGCGTCATCTCGCTGTTGGGTCAGATGGTCCATTTCAGCGCTGCACCTTTCCATGTGGTCTTTCAGAGCATTAATTTCAGAGTTCTTATCTTTAATGTCAGCTTTGGATTTCTCTAGCTGATGTTCAGCAGACTGCAGTTGGTTTACCAGGTGCTTTTGGACAGTCTTTAATTCTAGTTTGTCACGTTCAGTGACTGCAAGGGCTTCTTGGAGCTTATCAAGTTGTTTCTTTGTTTCTTGCTCCACTTCATCAGGCACTTTGAGTTTGTCTTGAGCTTTTGCTTTGAGCTGGTCTGTGCAGTGTTGAGTGTGCATCAGCTCTCTCAGGAACTCAGTGGTCTGACGCTTGAAGTTGTCCTGGACTTTCACTTCCAGCTTGTCTATGCGGTTCTGGGCACGTGTCAGCTCCTCTTGGAGGTGGGTGATGTGCTTGTCGCTTAGTTTCAGCTGGGCTGTGAAGGCATTGCTTAAGGAACAGGTTATTTTGGTTAGTTCCACGTGGTTGTGGTTCTGGCTTGAATCACGTGTCAGGAATCTTCTCAGAATTATGATTATTATTAAAAATAATAACAGTTCAATTGTCTTTGGTGTGAGGCAGTCTGTAATGCCTCTGAGCCAGGCGTCCACGTCATCCCTTTTGGGCACTGGGGTTCGTCGTCCACGACATGTTGGCACGCTGGGTGAAGAGACTGACACAGACCTGTGTGGAATGTAAGCCTATATGTGGTTGAACAGCTAAGTGTCGTTTCAGTGACGATACACTAATAGTGAAATGTTGTAATGTCTACGTGTTGGTCTCAGTGTAGACAGGTAGGCTAGTGATGGGGAAACTTCGTCACTCAACTGAGTGAGGGAAAGAGAGAGAAAAAGGTTAAAACAAATCTCAATTTGTAAAGGGTTTTTTTTTTTTTTTCAATGGGAGAAATATTTTTTATAAATATTTTCTATCAATGAAAAGCTGGTTTCAGCTCGTGATGTGAGGACTACGTCACTCAACTGAGTAAGGGAAAAAGAGAGGAAGAGGTTAAAAACCAATTTTGAAAAAAAAAACAAGAAAGAAAATTCTTAACTAGTAGGAGAGATATTATTTTTCTCGTAAATGCTTCCTATTAAAAAGAATCTGTTTCCAGAAAGTTAAACAATATTATTGTTTACGTTTACAACGAAAAATAATACAATAATAATGCTGATACCTCTTTTCTGAGTTTGACAGGATTGACACCACACACCGTCAGTTGGACCGCTTACAGCAGGGATGCTTTGAAGGCGACGGTTGCTCAACACTTGTCTCTGTTAATTGATCTTGGATGAGATGTCAAATTGTAAATTGCGTACACAGATGCAGGGAGAGTATGTAGAACAGAGAGAGTTTGATTAAAAATCAAATACCTAATGATTTCTTTGGAAAGATTGTCTTTCTCTTTCTTTTGAATCAATTGATGGTTCTCTCAGGTGTATTCCCTACAAGTGCGAAGAATGGGATGGAATAAAGCAGGACAGCACAGGAAAGATGTGAGAAGGGAAGGAGGGAAGGAGATTGGATCCACAAATGGCTGGAGCCTTTGTCGAACTACGAGTATGGAATTGACAGTTGCCAAACAACTAAACATTCACAAATAAACTTTTGAAAGAGAGGGTTATCTCTGATTTATTTGAAACTCGTAGTGAGATACCAATGTCTCCTATTGAGGCTCAGGTGTGTCACTTCCAAGCAAAAAGGAAGAGGTAATGAAGATGAAAGTAATAATGATAGTGGACAAAATAAGAAAGGGAAATTAAATAAAGGGGTAAATGAATAAGTAAAATAGAATGGTTAAGTTTATAACCACAACTGAAATAAATGAGAAAAGGAGGATACAACGCAATAACAATAAGAAGCAAGTATGAGTCTAACAATATTTTGTAATAGGGAAAATGTTGGTGGAATAAGTTCTTAACTTTCAAAGTTTAAGACTTATTCGCCTGTGATTAGATCTAAAAGAGAAATTTAGAAATTATGAAATTAGATTTATTAAAAATAAATCGAGAAATCATTAGAAATTACCTGTTAAGAAAAATAGAATTTAAATTTAAATTTAATAATTCCCTTAAAAAAAATCAAATTCGAACTTGACAATTAATAATCATAAACCAGCATTTTCTTTTTCAAGTAAAATGCAGGTAAAGGAATTAATAATTGCAAACGACTTCCTTTTCACGGAAAATATGGGTTAAGTAAGTTAAGATATGGGAAAGGTAAATAAGACAGAAGAAAAGACCAACAGGTGGAAAGTCAAGGTGTTTAAATGGTTAAATCACTTTAACGTTGTTCAAACAGACACTATTTAACCATTGAGGTTAATACTACTGATAACCGTAAATAATGCTAAAGGCGTTAGCATATAGGCCTCACTGTAAACAACTGCTTTGGTTAGCTTGGCAAAGGGCTAGCTAGCTTAGCCACCAAAAGGGTTTGTTTACACTGTGGCTCTGATCATGCGAGAGGTCGGAGTTCCCCCGGAAGCGTTGGTAAAGACTTCCGTGTCACGATCGTAACTATAGCGACTAAACAAACTCTAGTGGGCAACCACGTGAATTGCAACAGTTGAAATGATCGGCGCATTTCAACAATGTTTATAGAATATGCATGTACAGTAACAGTCGATCATATTACGGGAAATGTCGGCGCATTTCAAACTGTACAAAAATACACCACTCGTAGCTTTAGCTGGTTTTACGATGTGGGGCTTCACTCAATTTATTAGGAGTGATATTAACTTTAAGCAAGCGACAGCTTTGCGTTATAATAGATGGAACGATGACGACCTCGGCAGATCGTCTCTGTGCAAGTTTATCTGAGCACACGAACAACAGGGCTCTTCACTGTTGGTTAGTTTCAACGTCAAGCTTTACTTGAACACAATAAAAATAACTCTTATTCAACTACATTCGGACACACGCAGTGTTTACACGAGAATTCATTGAACAGACACCAACATACAAGCAAACATAGACAAACAGCTGTTTATTTCTGGGATTGCAATGGGACACGCATTGACAATCAGATAAATATAACTGCTTCTATGTTTATCACGGGTCGCAGTGGAACACGCACTGTGAATCGGATAAAAATATATAACGTTAGATGAGGAACACGCTCATCGCTCTGTGAGGAGAATATTCGTTCTTATATAGTTATTTTAATTACTGCAGTATAATTTTGTTAAGCTCTCTGGCTGATACACACACATGTATAGCTTTGACAGACGCTGGAACACGCAGACGTCAGTAAGCTATGTATTTCAGAAATTGAGGAACACGCTCAATTCTCACCTTATTGTTGTGTGATATTTTATATCTTGGGTTATTTTACTGCAGTTGAAAAAAAAATAACATATATGGAGGCAGACAGACTAGCTCTTTCCACTCAAACAGCAGATTCATTCAAACAGGGCGCGCGCTGCGCGCTCTCCATCCGTCACACACAGACTTATGGAGGTTCGGATCTCTCATCCGCACAATATGAAAAGATAAATTACTTCGTATATGCTTACAATTTAGGTTAAACTGCCCGCATTTTTCTCCACCATAAATAATGTAGCGATTGTACGCACGTATAAATATAATTAATTATTATTCATAACAGATTATGATCAATAATTAATAATTGAATTATCTTCAGAATTTACTGTAGCAAAATCAATAATATGATCAGTTTATCAGTTCATCCAATGAACGGAAAGCATAAACAATTATTAATTCTAGGAAATATAATATCTTCTTGGCCAAGAAAGACTAATTCCCAGCTAACAGCTAAATTAAGAAATAAATCAAGGGTCAAAGCATAGGTAACTTAGATCGAAGTTCAAGACAATAAATCGGTAAGCACATATCACAAGTAATGCTTCTCTTTTCAAATACAAACAATACTTTATTGATTATAAGCCTATGGCTAACACACAAAACAAATATCTAACACAAACACACGCACACGCATTCATACAAGTTGAAGAAAGACAGAGAGTGAGGAAGAATGAGTTTTAGGAGTTAGATGGTGAGATTCCCAAGATTCTATGCACTTATAAGACACAACCTGAACGAAGCATCAATAATTAATTTCACCCTTTTATCGTTTCTTAGGCGGGTGATTCAATTTTATATTAAACACCAGTTAAGAGTCTGGAGGCGTTACTTGCTTGTCCTTTGCGTTGCTTTGGGGATTCTCCTTTTTGTCGTAAAGGGGGTTTCCCGGTCCGTTGGTTGGCTGTCTCGTGCCTGGATAGATGTCTTGGGGCGGCCAATCACGTGGTGTGTTGGCGCGGATGAATGAAAGTCTTTGAAGTTGAAAGCTGGTTTTGCAGTTGAAACGTTAAAACGAAACTTTGCAGCAAAACTTAACTTAGAACCGAGACTTTTAACGGAAAAGAAACAAACTAAGAAAAGAAAGGAAAGTGTGACGAGATGGCTTCAATTAAATCTGTTTTAACCCATATCTTGATTTGGGTCATTTGTCTCTGCGTCTACATGGTTACTAACCATCGTCGGCTCCACCCGGCGTCGGGCATCACAAGAGCTTAGAGAGCGAGTCCAGAGAGCTTTTCCCGAGAGCGTTCAGAGCGCATCACAAGAGCGCAAGAGCGCATCACAAGAGAGAGGATCACAAGAGCGTTCAGAGAGAGCGAGAGTTTCTGTGTTCGGGTCTAAGGTTTTAAAGTCCAATGTTTTGTCCCGCCTCCTGGAGGAATTTGGAATTCGGACAATAAGATACTATATGGTTATTTGAGAGGGGTCTATTCTACCCCCCCCCCCCCCCCCCCCCCCTTCTCTCATCGCGAATCATGTGTTCTCTGTGGTCTCATTGTTCTGCAGGCCTTAGCAGAGAGAACAAGAGGCGACAGTTTAGACATTATTACTATTATAAGAACATAAACATTTTTACACAGATTTCAATCAAGCCACCTTCTGAATTAATAATATATGAGCATAATGATAGGAAACACGACACTTTCATTCCAGCATCTCATAGCATAACAATTACATGACTTAGATGTGATCTAAGCAGAATAGTCCCATACAGGGGTTGTAAAACACAATATATAATTATGTTATGTTATATCATTTTGATTATGGGTCAGTCAGGAATTGTTCTGGGATGAGTTTTATGGATTTTGATATGTAAGAAAGTCCTTATGTGTGTGTGTGTGTGGGTATCCTTATGGTCCGCATCTGTCACATCCGTGGTGTGTACCACGTGAGAGTTTAGTTCGCATATCATGAGACCTTGGTCCTTAAAGAAAGGCTTCTTGTTTCACCATTTCTGAACAGATCTGTTCTTGCCAAATTATAAAACATTGACAACGTTCTCCCTTTAGTTAAGCAACAAAAGGGTCTCTTAGCTCCAGTGCCTGGGGATAATCTGGAATATGCAGCATCTTGTGTTTGGTTATGTCTGAAAGCTTCAATTGTGTTTGGTACATTCTCAATGTTGCTACAGGTGCTAAGCTACTCTAGCTGAGTACACTGCCGTGGGCAATGTGATTAGGCACCAGGATGCTGTAGGCGCTGTGTAAACAGCTTATCTGCCAACGAAGGCTGCGCCATCAGGTAGTAGGCCTCAGCAGGCCTCCTTGTATGGGCAGCCCCCAATAGGGCGCTGTAGGCCACTTCTCGAGAGAAATGGTTGGCTTTGGTGGTTCGGGCAGTTGACTCACCGGTGGGTAGTAGGCCTTAAACAGGCTTCCTCTGAGGCGAGTCCCAACATTGTGGGACATACTTTATAGCTGCTACAGGTAGCTAGCCGTACTAGGCCTCCTGTAGGTGGGCCCAATAGTTCCATTGGTGTGGTATGGTTCCCAACAGTGTTCCTTTGTAGCAGAATTGACTTGCTGTCAGCTAGTAGGCCCAACCAGGCCTCCCTGATAGGCGAGTCCCCAGCTGGCTGGCCTTAGCAGGCCACCTTGGAACTGTCACCCGGACTCAGCTACCAGTTGCTATCAGGTGGTAGGCCCCTCAGGCCTCCCTGAAGGTGAATTCCCACTTAAGATGGTTATCAGGTAGTAGGCCTCACCAGGCCTCCCTGAAGAGACAAGCCCAAGGACGGGCAACTGGACAGCTAGCCTGGCTTACTATCGGGTAGCAGAAAAAAGCTCCCAGATATTATGGCTGTCAGGTAGTAGGCCTCACTAGGCCTCCCTGAAAACGAGTTCCCACATGCTGTGATTATCAGGTAGCAGGCCTCACCAGGCCTCCCTGAGGGTGAGTTCCCCACGTACTATCGCTATCAGGTAGTAGGCCTCTCTAGGCCTCCCTGTAGGTGACCACATACTGTTGCTATCAGGTAGTAGGCCTTACCAGGCCTCCCTGAAGGTGAGTTCCCACAGACTGTAGCAATCAGGTAGTAGGCCTCACCAGGCCTCCCTGAAGGTGAGCTCCCCACATACTGTGGTTGTAAGGTAGCAGGCCTCTCTAGGCCTCCCTGTGGGTGACCACATACTGTTGCTATCAGGTAGTAGGCCTTACCAGGCCTCCCTGAAGGTGAGTTCCCACAGACTGTAGCAATCAGGTAGTAGGCCTCACCAGGCCTCCCTGAAGGTGAGCTCCCCACATACTGTGGTTGTAAGGTAGCAGGCCTCACCGGGCCTCCCTGAAGGTGAGCTCCCCACATACTGTGGTTATCAGGTAGTAGGCCTCTCTAGGCCTCCCTGTGGGTGACCACATACTGTTGCTATCAGGTAGTAGGCCTTACCAGGCCTCCCTGAAGGTGAGTTCCCACAGACTGTAGTAATCAGGTAGTAGGCCTCACCAGGCCTCCCTGAAGGTGAGCTCCCCACATACTGTGGTTGTAAGGTAGCAGGCCTCACCAGGCCTCCCTGAAGGTGAGCTCCCCACATACTGTGGTTGTAAGGTAGCAGGCCTCACCAGGCCTCCCTGAAGGTGAGCTCCCCACATCCTGTGGTTATCAGGTAGTAGGCCTCTCCGGGCCTCCCTAAAGGTGGAGCACCCCACATACTGGGGTTATCAGGTAGCACCCTGTAATGTTTCTCTAATGGTGCTGGGTTTATGAAGCTAGTGGCCTCTTGCTATCAGTTTCAGCTAGCCTTAATAGGCAGCTGCTGAGGGCGAGCTTGCGCCCTGGCTCGCTAAAGTGTTTATTCTCTGCTATTTGTTCGAACCTTTCCTGCCTACAGCCTGGTTTGCCTACCAGGCAGACCTTGTGCTCCCCTCACTGAGGGTCTCTATGAGCATGCGGCTTCCTGAGTCTGGTCAGACGGTCGTAGGCCTCTCGTGAGGCCTCCCGGTTAGATCAGCCATTAGGCCTTCACAGGCCTCCTCAGTGTTTGCAAACACTGGGTTGATCCATGGATCGAGTAGAGAAACTCCCCTCGCTAGCAAGGGTCATAAAGCACTATGCTGAGTCATACTCTCCGGGATATCCCGTCTCTGAGATCCGGGCCGAGTGGTTCACTGCCAGCGTCGCAGTCCCTCGGGTTGGATGCCTTACTTAAGGTTTTTTTCCAGAGGCTCTGTCTTCGGACAGACAGGAAGTGGCCAGACTAAGTGTCTATGTATCTGACGCCAGGTCAGGCCGTCCTGGTGGCATATCGGGGTGAGTACGTTCCCCTGAATAGTGACTGGCTGGGGTTCCTTCGGATTCCCTAGCCACATTCCCTAGAAGGGGCCCCTTCTAATTGAAGTTGTGGTCCTAGGCCTTTGAGCAGGCCCAGGTAGGCTTTCATTTAACTATGTTTATGGAGGTTTCCTGTGAGGCTTATAGCTTAGGCTATGACCGTAGGGAATGCTGTCACTGACAGCCCAGTATGACCTGACGGTGAGTGGTTCTAGCGTTTCATTTGAAATTGCTGGTTCTGACAGTTGTCACTGCCTGAGGGCATGCACTCCCCTCAGCATGGCGGCGTGGGTATATCGTTCCCCATAACGTCGATGACGTATTGTTGAGTTCCCTTCGAAAGGGAACGTCTCAGGTTACAAATGTAACCTTTGTTCCCTGAGAACAGGGAACGAGACAATACGTCTCCCTGCCATGCCTCGGGGCTTGCCTGCCGTACAGTCCCTTCAGACGATAAGGTGATTTGTCATGTTTGCAAGGCGCCCTTATATACTTCCAGGTCGCACGTTAATCATTCACGCTAATGATTCACGGGCTGTCGCCGGTCAATGTGATTGACGTGATTTGATAGTGATTTCAGACACCTGTCACGCCTGAGGCGTTCCCCATAACGTCGATGACGTATTGTCTCGTTCCCTGTTCTCAGGGAACAAAGGTTACATTTGTAACCTGAGACGTTTTTTGTTACAAACAAGGTCAAAGAAATCTCTTTGAAGATATTGCACAAATTCTACCCTGTCAAACATTTCTTTAGTAAGTTTAAGAAAGACATTGATGTAAGTTGCTCTTTGCACTTGGAAACAGTACCCCATATTTTCTGGCATAGTCATGTGAAAAAATTATGGTATGAGGTGTCTATGTTTTCCAAGCTAGTACTAATGGAAAAGCTATTAAGACTGTTCGTTTGTGTACTGTCTTCAAAATCTTTGATTGCTACAAATGTCTTGTATTTTTGTGATTTAAAAAAAAAAAAAGATAATTTTTGTATGTGTGTGGTCTTTGCTCCCCTGGCTTTAAAGTGTATGTTGTATCGTTTTGTTGTTTAAAGCAATAAAAAAAAAAAAAAAAAAAAAACAGGGCCACACTTATAAATTTGAACCCTTTGAACTAAAAAAAAACAACAAGATACTTATCCTGATCTCAAATTGAAAAAGATTATTTAAATTTCCGAAATCTCAATAGTCAAATATTGTAAAATGTACTAACTTTTTTCTTTTCTCCTTTTTTTTTTTTTTTTTTTTTTTTGTTGACAAAATTGGTTCATTTGATTGTTATACCAAGCTTCTCAAAAGTTATTGCTTGGATTTTTCATTTTCAGCATTATCAGTTTTCAATTTAACCATAATCATCATATTACACCCTAACAAAGTGATCATAATGTAATGTATCTCTGCAACCCTTTTTCATGTAAACTGCTGCACTTCGGGACTGTGTTACGAACTGCTCTGAGACACAAAGGTTGTGAATCCAAATGCAGTATTTATTGAACAGGGTAATCCAAAGACTAATCCAAAGTACAGGCAGGGTGAAACACAGGCAGGCAGTCCATACAAACTAACACAACAAGGCAGGGAACACGGGCAAAAAAGTAATCCACGGAAAAGGCAAGAAATCCAAAAACCAAGACATGAAACCAGAGAGAATGCTCGGGATTGCAGTGTAACACTAAACAAGACTTAGCTGAATGTAAAAAAAACAGACTATTATCGTGTGAGTTAAACAAAGTAATAAGACACAGCTGAAAGCAATGAGCACTGATAAGTCCAGGCAGAGAATAATGGGAGATGTAGTTTGTGAGGGAATGAGAATATTCTGACGTGGAGTGTCCTCTGGTGGCTCTCAAGAGCACTCCAGCCGGTTATCCGTTACAGGCACAGTGGATTGAACTATAAGAGGACGAGATCTTCTGCTTCTGTGTTTTACAATATTGTTCACACACTAAAACAGCACAATTTATTGTTTTTATTTATTATTTTATCACATTATTTTTATTGTTTATTGTTGTCATTATACAGAAAGACCAAAACCCAGAGTGAGCATTAAACCTGATCATCATGTATTCAGAGGAGACTCAGTCACTCTCAGATGTGACATATATGATGAAGGAGTCACTAGCTGGCGGTACAACTGGTATAAAGACGGTTCAACCAGTGTTTTCAGTGGACGACAGGAACACACATTCAGTGTTTTTGAGTCTGACGCAGGAAAATACTCCTGTAATGGGACAGAGACTGAAGGATCACACATATCAAAACACAGTGATGAAGTTACACTGACAGTATCAGGTGAGATTGATCATCTCTTCATAAACACACACACGTTTAACAAGTTATTAATGAGCGATGTCTCTATTTCAGATCCCAAAGCAGTTTTAAGTGTTTCTCCGCAGAAGTGGTTGACTGAAGGAGATCCAGTGACTCTGATCTGTGAGGTCAACGGCTCCTCTACAGGCTGGACATTCAGCTGGTTCACTGTCTCAGGTCCGTTATAATGTGCTTCATCTGAATTAACTGGTTATATTGAAGTGAAATATATAATTTAATATGTCTGAAACCAGACAGAGACTGTATTAAGGGGCAACACTTCCATGGGCACCAAGCAGTGAAACCTACTTTGAGAACCCAATCCCTCATTACCAGTCACTCCTCTTTAACAACATAAGAGCCATTGAACAAACCCTGAATAAAACAATCTAAACACAATGGGTAATATGGGTTACAACAATGTGAACCAGTGTATTCAGGATTAAGTTTTGTTATGTAATTTATACGGACTAGATCAGATAGTAGTTCCTTAAGTGAATTCTACACATTCTCACTTTATACAGGGAGCAGGAATGATTATGAGCTCCTCTCAGACAGCAGCAGAGGAGCTGGAGGAAAATACACTGTCAGTTCTGCTGATCTAAATCACACTGGAGTTTATGTGTGCGGAGCAGAGAGAGATAAAACTGCCGTAAAAACAACATACAGCAACACACAACCACTGTGGGTCACTGGTGAGTTCACACATAGTTTAAATGATTGATTGATTCATATTAAATAAAGACAATTTCCTAATGATAGCTGTAATTGTCTTGTCAGGTGTTTCTCCTCCAGTGTCTCTGATCATCAGTCCCAGCAGAACTCAACACTTCAGCTCTGACTCTCTCTCTCTGAGCTGTGAAGACCAGAGTAACTCTGATGGATGGACAGTGAGAAGATACACAGACAGCGGGCGGCTGGAAAATTGTTCATCATTACGCCGGGGATCACAAACAGGATCTACATGTACAATCAGCTCCACCATCACACCAGACACTGGAGTTTACTGGTGTCAGTCTGAATCTGGAGAGAAATATCATCTTGTTAATATCACTGTACACAGTGAGTGTGTTTATGTATTTATTTATTCACTGTTAGTTTATACTCAATGCATGGTTGGTTAAACAAGTGCAGGAAGCATCAGATACTATGTTGCTATTATGTTGCGATTTTGTTCATATATTACATGTCTCCTGTGTTTCTGTAGTTGGTGTGATTCTGGAGAGTCCTGTTCATCCTGTGACTGAAGGAGGTAATCTGAATCTACGCTGTTTATATAAAGATACAACCCTATCAAGCATCAGAGCTGATTTCTATAAAGTTGGATCACTCGTCCAGAAACAAACTACAGAGATTATCATCCCGACTGTCTCAAAGTCACATGAGGGTTTCTACTACTGCAAACACCCAGAGAGAGGAGAGTCTCCCAAAAGCTGGATCTCAGTCAGAGGTGAGAGTCAATGAAACTGAGCTGATTTATTTCTTCATTTGCCCTCGTTCAGAAATAGTGCATGATAAAGTGTTTGTGTGTCTCTTTTTCAGGGTCTCCTTCAGACTCTCAGATCTCTGTCCTCCACACACTCAGTTCTGCTCTGGCAGCTTGTCCATATCTGATAGTGACAGTCGTGCTGATTTACAAATGCTGCAGAATGAGAGGAAAAACACCTGAGTGATTTATTAGAAGACATTATTATCATTCATTTTATCTGACCAATAAATCAGTCAAAATAATCATTAATATTATTGTGTGATGTCACATTTGGCTTTGCTCACTGAGGGTTTGATCTTTGTAAGGTTGCTTTAAAAACACTGTTGTGAAATCTGCTTTACAAAAACTGAACTATCAAAATTGGTTACATTGAATATATTTAAAGGCAAGAAAAAGGAGTAAATGCTGCGATTGTTTATGGGTGTTTTTACAGTAACAGTTTCATGAAGAGGATGAAACTTTAATACAGTCATTTGTTGTTATGGTCAGAAAACTTCTCCATCTCCAATATAATCTCTTAATATTTAATTCACAAGCTCAGGCAGAGCATTATTACTGTAAAAGTCATGTTTAGGGAGTGACAACATTTAAATGCAGGAATTAATCCCCTTTATTATTGCTGTGTGTGTGTGTGTGTGTGTGTGTGTGTGTGTGTGTGTGTGTGTGTGTGTGTGTGTGTGTGTGTGTGTGTGTGTGTGTGTGTGTGTGTGTGTGTGTGTGTGTGTGTGTGTGTGTGTGTGTGTGTGTGTGTGTGTGTGTGTGTGTGTGTGTGTGTGTGTGTGTGTGTGTCTGTGTGTGAAAGGGTAAATTGTGGTTTCATATTGACTTTTAACAAGGTCGATGTTATCCTGTTAACATGTTTGTTTTTTTGCTGTTTTTGACCAATAAAATATTATTGTTAATATAGACCAGACATACAATAAGCTTTAGTATCAGAACATCCCGTCCCACTCACTGTTTACTTCCCACAATCCCATTGGGCAACTTATTTTCCTCTTCTACTATATATATTTAGCTTCTTTTTTTTTTAAATTAAGCCTGACAAGACAGTGACTGTCTGTTTATAAAATTTTTCATAAATTAGCTTACATTACTGCTATTTATCAGCACATTTCAGTAGCTTTTCAATATTTCTTTATAAGTGAAAGTTTAATATTTTTAATACTTTATGTAATACATTGCAATTCTTTACATAAGGCTTGTGTGATATTTGCATGTTTCGCATTATAACCACACGAACACACTGTCATTTGTACTTTTCCTTATTTTACTGTAAGTCTCCTGATTTGTATTGCTGCAATATTTCATATTTTATGTTTGTTTACTTTTTTAATAAATAAACACAGTTTTTAAAAAAAAAAAAATTCTGGATCTTATGTTTTGTCTTGCAGTGTCACAATAAAAGCAGAAGAATCGTGACCTCTGACTATAATAAATCATGTTTTAATCTCTCTATAGTTTGGACTTTTCAGCCTAAAACTACTGTAATCTACAGACATTATTACATTTATATGGAGAGAAAAGAACTATAGTTCCCTTTCGTAGTCACTCCGAGTTACGTCGGATGACGGAGAATGGGGGTTTCGCCAGAAAGCCTATCATCTTCGAGTATTAAAAAACGAGCCTATGGCAATGAAATGCCATGGGTCTGCGGAATTTGCATAATGTATCTCCGCCCCACCGCGTGGGTATTTAAAGAGAGACACCTGCAACAGCAAATCATGTTTTCGCTTCGGAGCCAAGAGCATCTCTTCACTCCACAAGCCAAATCCTGAGTTTTCTCAGTGACTACATCTCTTCGAGACGAGCGAACTCTCCGGTGTTGGTGTGACGGCGGTATCCAGCGAGTTTCACATTGCCTGCGAGCTGAGCAGTGGTTTGCCAGTCTGTATGTTCTCCCTGGTCGCTTCAACATCCGCGGAGTTTTTCCTCTCACTAAAGAGCTGCACGCGGCACGTCTTTTTAAAGACGCGTCTTTCTAAAGACGATCTGCCCGTGTTTTTTTTTCTGAGTGTGGTATTCTGATAGATTCAGCTGATGGGCGCGAGCGCTGTTTTGAGTCTTTGGGCTTTGATCGCGTTTAGACAGCGCTCGTGGGTGTGTCACGTTCTCTCACTGGGAACGTGACCATCGCAATGTAACGGTCGAGACTCGATGAGCTCAATGAGTGAGAGTCCCCTCATCCACACCCCGATCTATTTTTCTCCACGTGAGATAATATTTCGGCTGGTGGCCAGGGTGACCTAAGACGGCAGGTTTGGAACTAAACCGACGAAAAATTCCTCGGTTCACACCCCGTCTTTCACATTGCAAGCTGCGTGGTCCCAGGTGAGTTCGCCGGCCCGCTCCGTTACTTTGGTCGCTGGCAATGCCCCGATCATGAGAGCGGAGGTTGCCACCCTGCTGGCGAAGGGTGCAATCGAGACTGTCCCTCCAGCCGAAATGAGGTCAGGGTTTTACAGCCCGTACTTCATTGTCCCCAAGAAGACCGGTGGGCTACGGCTAATCCTGGATCTGCGCGTCTTGAGCCGCTCCCTTCACAGGCTGCCGTTCAGGATGCTCACGACCAAACGCATTTTCGAATGCGTGCGGCCACAGGATTGGTTTGCAGCGATAGACCTGAAGGACGCCTACTTTCATGTCTCCATTTTACCTTGACACAGACCGTTTCTTCGGTTTGCTTTCGAGGGGCAGGCATACCAGTACGCAGTTCTCCCATTCGGGTTGGCTCTGTCTCCTCGCGTTTTTACGAAGGTCGTCGAGGCAGCCCTTGTTCCCCTGTGCGAACACGGGGTTCGCATCCTGAATTACCTCGACGACTGGCTAATATTAGCTCACTCTCGAGTCCAGGTTTGCGAACACAGAGACCTAGTGCTCCGGCACCTAGCCCGTCTGGGCCTTCGGGTCAACTGGGAGAAGAGCAAACTTTGCCCCGTGCAGAGGATCTCTTTTCTCGGTATGGAGATAGACTCGGTCGCCATGTCCGCGCAGCTTACGAGCGAGTCAGCTTACACTGCTGACTTGTCTTCGACAGTTCGAGGGCAAGAGTGCGGTCCCACTGAAACTTTTTCAGAGGCTCCTGGGGCATATGGAATCCGCAGCCGCGGCAACGCCACTCGGATTGCTTCATATGAGACCGCTTCAGCTGTGGCTTCGCGATCGGGTCCCGAGGTGGGCATGGCATCGCGGTACGCTCAGAGTTCCAATAACTCCGACCTGCCGTCAGTCCTTCACCCCGTGGCGGAACCTCAGCTTTCTACGAGCCGGAGTTCCCCTAGAACGAGTTTCCAGGCATGTTGTTGTCTCCACAGATGCCTCTGCCACGGGCTGGGGCGCCATGTGCAATGGACATGCAGCCGCGGGCTCCTGGACAGGACCCCAGCGCCTCATGCATGTCAATTGCCTCGAGTTGCTGGCAGTACGCCTTGCCCTGCACCGCTTCCACGCGCTGCTCCAGGGTCAACACGTACTTGTCCGTTCGGACAATACCGCGACAGTAGTCTACATCAACCATCAGGGTGGTCTACGCTCTCGCCGTATGTCGCAACTCGCACGCCACCTCCTCTTATGGAGTCAGAAGCACCTGAGGTCCCTTCGTGCTATTTACATTCCAGGAGAGCGGAACCTTGCAACCGACGAGCTGTCACGGCTCCGGCCAACCTCTGGCGAATGGCGACTCCATCCCCAGTCGGTCCAGCTGATATGGGACCAGTTCGGGGACGCACAGATATATCTGTTTGCCTCCCACGACTCATCCCATTGCGCCCTGTATTACTCCCTGTCCGAGGGCACGCTCGGCACGGACGCACTGGCGCACAGCTGGCCGCAGGGCCTACGCAAATATGCGTTTCCCCCAGTGAGCCTTCTCGCACGGACTCTGTGCAAGATCAAGGAGGACGAGGAGCAGGTCATATTGGTCGCCCCATACTGGCCCACCAAGACCTGGTTCTCCGAACTGATACTCCTCGCGACAGCACCTCCTTGGCCAATTCCTCTGAGGAAGGACCTCCTTTCTCAGAGACGGGGCACCCTATGGCACCCTCGTCCCGATCTTTGGAGACTCCACGTGTGGCTCCTGGACGGGACGAGGCAGGTTTGAGTACCCTGCCACCTGCGGTGGCGGCTACCATCACTTCCGCTAGAGCGTTGTCCACGAGACACGTCTACGCGTTGAAGTGGAACCTCTTCGTCAACTGGTGCTCTTCTCGGCGAGAAGACCCCAGGAGATGCTCGATCGGTGTCGTGCTTTCCTTTCTGCAAGACGGGCTGGAGCGAAGGCTGTCTCCCTCCACCCTGAAGGTGTATGTGGCCGCTATCGCCGCTTATCACGATGCAGTTGAAGGTAAGTCTCTGGGAAAGCACGACCTGATCATCAGGTTCCTGAGAGGAGCGAGGAGACTGAATCCTCCTCGCCCTCCTCTCGTACCCTCTTGGGACCTCTCAGTGGTCTTATATGCCCTGCAGAGGGCTCCCTTTGAACCTCTGCAATCAGTGGAGATTAAGTTCCTGTCAATGAAGACAGCGCTCCTGGTTGCACTGGCCTCCATCAAGAGGGTGGGGGATCTGCACGCACTCTCCGTTGACGAAGCGTGCCTGGAATTCGGGCCGGCGTGCTCTCACGTGATCCTGAGACCCCGGCCTGGATATGTGCCCAAGGTTCCCACCACTCCCTTCCGGGACCAGGTGGTGGACCTGCAAGCACTGCCCCTGGAGGAGGCAGACCCAGCCTTGGCACTGCTCTGTCCAGTACGCGCCCTCCGTGCTTACGTAGACAGGACGCAGTGTTTCAGGACCTCAGACCAGCTCTTTGTCTGTTATGGTGGGAAGCTGAAGGGAAAGGCTCTCTCCAAGCAAAGGTTATCCCTCTGGATAGTGGACGCCATTGCTTTGGCATACCAGCAGCAAGGTCGACCGTGCCCCCTTGGTGTGACCGCCCACTCCACCCAGAGTGTGGCGTCCTCTTGGGCTTTAGCGCGTGGCGCCTCGCTAACAGACATCTGCAGAGCTGCAGGCTGGGCGACACCCAACACTTTCGCCAGATTTTACAATCTCCGAGTGGAGCCAGTCTCCGCCCATGTACTGTCTTTTTCAAGCTAACATGGGAGCCGTTAGGTGTCTCGCTTGCTCGCCATTCCACTCCACGGACTGGATGCGTGCGATATTTCCGCAGGTAGCCTTCCTCTCTGAAGCCCTGAGTTCCTCCAGCACTGTTGACGCTGGCGCCAGTGTCTATTGCCTGTGCGTCGGCTAGGTGCCTCCGTGTGCATGGTTCCTCCTCTGAGTAACCCCCACATGTGTATTTCCACTGTAAGCCTCTTTGAGCATGTGTCTTTCCCTCGGCAAGCCACCTTGCCACTCCTGGAGTTGAAAGTTGCCACCCCACGGGCTGGTCACTCCAGTGTTCCTCCATATGAAGCCCCCTCGGCCATATGTGTATTCTTAAGTCCTCCCTTTGGGTAGGCATGCTGCGGCATATCTCCCCTGAGATATGCTTGCCAGTGTACCTTGGTATTCCTGTGTTAAGTAGGACTCCTTCGTCCGTGCCTATACCACGACAGGGAGGGCAGACTTCGCAGGGCACTGGAAGACAGCTGTGAAGGTGGCGTGATTACACGGGGACCCCCATTCTCCGTCATTCGACGTAACTCGGAGTGACTACGAAAGGGAACGTCTCCCTGCCACTTCCGCTGTACCGCTGGGTAGACGCCTGAGTTCAGTCTCGGCTCCTCAGCGAAGACATGATCTGCTGTTGCAGGTGTCTCTCCTTAAATACCCACGCGGTGGGGCGGAGATACATTATGCAAATTCCGCAGACCCATGGCATTTCATTGCCATAGGCTCGTTTTTTAATACTCGAAGATGATAGGCTTTCTGGCGAAACCCCCATTCTCCGTCATCCGACGTAACGTCTCCGTTCCCTACTCAGGGAACGAGGGTTACATCCGTAACCGAGACGTTTTAAACAATACTTGAACATGCTTTTTTTTTGTACAGCCAATGATTTCACACATGATTATTTTAAATGAAGTTTTATGTAACAAAGTTCGGGAGAAGCATATTCAGGTAATCAACCAATCAACACAAGAGGAAGCCGGTATAAATAAAGCTTTTCCTCACCTCCTGTCTCACGACAAGTCTCTCAGCATCCCTCCACCACCCCATCACCTCACACTCGGCTGGGTTTTACCCCAGTATAGGGGAAGTACTCTGGGTTCGGGCAAAATTCCGAGCTCGGAGCCCTCCCCCGGACAGCAAGCCGAAAACGCATTAATATTACATTTGATTTCATGTATGTGTGAAACTCGTGAACCTGTGGTTATTGTGGCTGTTGTGTAAAACTGTTGCAAACTAATGTTCACATGAGAACTGCTGGTCATACTTATTTGTATTAGATCTGATCGATTCAATAATTGTATTAGACGGCTAATTCTACAATTCTAATGTTGTACAAGTTGTTAGCACTAGTAGAAGACCAAGACATAAATACAAAAAAAATACCAAATGAATAATTTCGCAGATTCAACCACTGTCTTGCATAGCCTACCTGTTAAAGCTGCAGTCCGTAGCTTTTTTTGGGTTAAAAATTATCCAAAATACATATTTGAGAAAATAAATAGCCAGTGTTCAAAACTATCTGCTTGCCGTAGCTCGATTCAAAGCGGTAAGCTTGTAATAATGTTTTTAATTCCAGCGGTACTGGTGGATTTCCGCGGGAGATTCAAGCATGTCTTTGAGCCATTACATCACATCTGTACACATAAAGAAGAGTCTCGGCTAGTCGGCTATATTGCGTTTGCGTGTGACTGTGAGGATGCTGGAGGTGGAGATATATAGCCTTTTCTCACAGCACTTGATATAATTAAACTGATCAATTTGATGGCGGATCCAGAAAGGTTCAAACGACAATCACCCGCTGTAACTGGAGACTTACCCGTTGTAAAATGCAAAAGACTTTGTTCGGACTTCGGAGTGGCTACAGAAAAAAAGAGACTGCAACCGGACCCATGCGAAAACAAGGATACATATCGGAAGGACATTACATGTAGTCACGCAATGCTGACGGTGTTAACATTAACAATTTGAGAACAAAGTATAATTTGCACGGTTTTGCGTGATATGATAACTTATAAATGATTGTTAGATTTAATCAGCGCGATTTATTGCAATGTCAGAACCAGAACAAAAGTGGATGTTTCTTACTTGTCCAGATGACATTTTCCGGTGAAAATGATTATGTTAGTCATACTTCCAAAAAAGAATAATCTGTGATTCTGAATGCCATATCCACACCGGCGCGGCGACTGACAGCCTCACACTCTCCTCAAATACTGTGTGCCGTGTCGAGGGTGTCGAAGCACAACTCACGTAAAGTTGATAATTCCGCGAATGACTGCAATTGCAGATTTCGAACAGAGATGGCGACAAAGAGGAAAACGCCAGACTGCAGCTTTAATTCGACAGCTTTCGTGAACTGTCGTGTTCACTCTCTCAGTTTCAAGAGAGCGCCGTAGACGCATATACTGTGAGTGATGCTACGGAGCGAGCGGGAAAACCTGGAGCGGATTAGCGGATTATTTGAGCGGAGCGGTGGGGAAGAGGGGCACCTCAGTCGATGAGGGCAGAGGGGCAGTGGCTCTAGCCACCGGGCCACCCCCCTGTGCACGGCCCTGAAGCACGAATAAAACAAGATCTGAAAACTATTTTTTAATCATCTTGAATGATGTTTTTGCATCTTTTGTTTAATTGTTAAACTTATATTGTATTATATTTATATTTAATGTGGAAAAATGATCATAATTATTGCATAAATATTAATTAGTACCAATAATTTCTCTCAAAATAAAAAATATGATTGAAAAAAAATATATTACATTGATTTTACTGGGGGGAAAAAATGCATTTCAGGTGTTTTGCATTTCACACTTTTGACCGTGAACAATAGTGTGACCCCCAAATGAACAATAGCAGAGTGTTAGGTAAATCATACAGTGTGATTAGTGCAGATTGATTGCCAAATTCATTGACTCTTATGATCCGATTCTTTTTAGTGAATCAAAATCATTGAGCGCAACCATTAAATAACGATTCCCAATCAGGGACTGAACCAAGAAACACACCATGTTGCACATGTACTATTGTAATCTTGTATTGCACTTTTTTGCCATTGATGTGCTTGTTGTTGGCGTTCATAGCCCACCTCAAAGCTCAGTTCTCCACCACGTGAAAAATGTGCAAATGACAATAAGACTTATGACCTTTGGCAAGAATTGAAATGACTGCTGAGGACAGTAAGACAAAAATTGCATTTCTTTTCTTTTTTTCAAACGTTAATTTCTAAAAAGTACAAACAAAATTGTTATTTGAATCGTACTGGAGCTGAGTTCACTATAGTTGTCAGACTCAATTGCAGGAAAAATGGGTTTTTAATAAGTATAAAAAATTAAACAAATACAAACAAAACTACCCCGAGGGGGAAAACAAGACAGACTTGACTTGGAAAACAAAAGACTTGATTTGACTTGACTGGACTTGGCAACAGCATCTGGGCAGGACACAAGAGGTACAGGTCCTTCTCAAAAAATTAGCATATTGTGATAAAGTTAATTATTTTCCATAATGTAATGATAAAAAATTTAACTTTCATATATTTTAGATTCATTGCACACCAACTGAAATATTTCAGGTCTTTTATTGTTTTAATACTGATGATTTTGGCATACAGCTCATGAAAACCCAAAATTCCTGTCTCAAAAAATTAGCATATTTCATTCGACCAATAAAATAAGTGTTTTTAATACAAAAAAAAAAAGTCAACCTTCAAATAATTATGTTCAGTTATGCACTCAATAGTCAATACTTGGTCGGGAATCCTTTTGCAGAAATGACTGCTTCAATGTGGCGTGGCATGGAGGCAATCAGCCTGTGGCACTGCTGAGGTGTTATGGAGGCCCAGGATGCTTCGATAGCAGCCTTAAGCTCATCCAGAGTGGTGGGTCTTGCGTCTCTCAACTTTCTCTTCACAATATCCCACAGATTCTCTATGGGGTTCAGGTCAGGAGAGCTGGCAGGCCAATTGAGCACAGTAATACCATGGTCAGTAAACCATTTACCAGTGGTTTTGGCACTGTGAGCAGGTGCCAGGTCGTGCTGAAAAATGAAATCTTCATCTCCATAAAGCTTTTCAGCAGATGGAAGCATGAAGTGCTCCAAAATCTCCTGATAGCTAGCTGCATTGCCCCTGCCCTTGATAAAACACAGTGCACCAACACCAGCAGCTGACATGGCACCCCAGACCATCACTGACTGTGGGTACTTGACACTGGACTTCAGGCATTTTGGCATTTCCTTCTCCCCAGTCTTCCTCCAGACTCTGGCACCTTGATTTCCGAATGACATGCAAAACTGAGCAACAGTCCAGTGCTGCTTCTCTGTAGCCCAGGTCAGGCGCTTCTGCCGCTGTTTTTGGTTCAAAAGTGGCTTGACCTGGGGAATGCGGCACCTGTTGCCCATTTCCTCCACACGCCTGTGCACGGTGGCTCTGGATGTTTCTACTCCAGACTCAGTCCACTGCTTCCGCAGGTCCCCCAAGGTCTGGAATCGGTCCTTCTCCACAATCTTCCTCAGGGTCCGGTCACCTCTTCTCGTTGTGCAGCGTTTTTTGCCACACTTTTTCCTTCCCACAGACTTCCCACTGAGGTGCCTTGATACAGCACTCTGGGAACAGCCTATTTGTTCAGAAATTTCTTTCTGTCTTACCCTCTTGCTTGAGGGTGTCAATGATGGCCTTCTGGACAGCAGTCAGGTCGGCAGTCTTACCCATGATTGCGGTTTTGAGTAATGAAACAGGCTGGGAGTTTTTAAAAGCCTCAGGAATCTTTTGCAGGTGTTTAGAATTAATTATTTGATTCAGAATATCAGGTTAATAGCTCGTTTAGAGACCCTTTTCATGATATGCTAATTTTTTGAGACAGGAATTTTGGGTTTTCATGAGCTGTATGCCAAAATCATCAGTATTAAAACAATAAAAGACCTGACATATTTCGGTTGGTGTGCAACCAATCTAAAATATATGAAAGTTTAATTTTTATCATTACATTATGGAAAATAATTAACTTTATCACAATATGCTAATTTTTTTAGAAGGACCTGTACATTCGACGACGAAACAGAACAGGACTGCAAACACAGGGAGACCAAACAAAGGAGGTAACGAGGGAGGACAGGTGGGGCAAATGAATCAGGTAACGAGGGAGGACAGGTGGGGCAAACAAATCAATAAACAGGTAACAAGATGGGAGGGGCTAGACAATCAACAGGAGAGCACATGGCACAAGGAAACATACATGACAAGCCATGTGCTCACACAAAACATGACTTGAACACACACATGGCCAGTAAAACCAATCACCAGCCATGTGCTCACACAAAACATGACTTGAACACACACATGCAGTAAAACCAATCACCAGCCATGTGCTCACACAAAACGAGACATGAACATGCAGCCAATGAAAACACTCCTAAGCCACTTGTTCACACAAAACATGACAACATGAAAGCACACAGCTAGTGTAAAACGCAAGGTGTGTGCTACACAGCACAAGACACGCAAGCACATGAAACAAGGCAAGACAAAACAGGAGTGTCAGGGCTCTGTCACAAAACCAAGAAATAGACTAGACAGAAGTGACAGAACCCTGACAATATTAAGAGGAACAGGCATTAAAGTCGTTACATCCCTTGTCTTGGTGAATGAATATTAAACTTTTCACAGGTACAAATACATATCAGTGTCAAACCTGACACCTTTATTGTTAGAGGCCTTGTAGATTAGAAATAGATCGAGATGAGCTCATAGTTGTGGTTTGGTTTTCTCTCTTTCAGATCAGTGGCATTAATCAGTGTGCGAGGAACAGCGGATGTTCACCAGTTTCTGCTTCTTAGCTTATAAAGTTATAAATACATCGTATTTATATAAGTTATTATTCTGCTGTCTTGGACTCCCTTGAAAAAGAGATTCTGAATCTCAATGGGACTATTTCCTGGTAAAATGAAGGTAAATAAAAATCGAATACGTTTATTACAATAAAATCCATCAAAGTTATGATTCCTTTTCCATTAAACACACGAGATTATACTTCTCATAATGGCAAATTCATGCTGTTCACAACATTTCAGTAGGAAACTTGCGTGACATTTTCGAACGTGTTTCAAAATTATCAACTTCATCAAAAGGTTTTCTGTAACACATGAGGTACATTTGTATGTCTTCTTTAATCTGTCATTATGTTCCTAAAGATCTGACTATGTATCAGGAAGTCTTGAGTAACTCAGTCTGTCTTTAACCGTCAGTCATTATTCAGTCAGTATGGAGCTCGGTCAACTTCCTCTTCTGCTCTGTGAGTATTATTTCCTCAGAAAATAGTTGCACTTATATTATAAATAGGATTGTGTTCCTTGATTTTATTTTAGTTTCATGCTCTGAGAGCTTCAAATCCAGCTCTAGTTCATGATATATGAGTGAAAGACGAGTCTGAGCAGTTAGTGCTGTTTGTGAAAGAGAAATGCACTCTGTTGTGTTTGGGTCAATCTGTTTGGTCACTCACTCGGTTTAATGCTTTGTAATGGTGTTTGCTGAATCATTTCTGTTGGTTAGTTTTGTACAGTTTGCTGTCGAGATGCACTAGGTAGATTTTCACTTGTTAGTCTTCAGTAGATGTTCACTAGTATTCATTTAGTAAGAGTTTATATGAGTTAATTGTTATAATTGTCACTGTTTTCAGACTCTAAAAGGTTTTTACAGAAACACTCATCCAGGTGCCACTAGATCTAGACAATTAGAAGAAAGACTTAAAGAGAAATTAAACATTTCTGTGTTGTTGAGAAACGTGTGAGAGTGAAATTATGCTGTTTCACAAGCAAAGAAAGAATATGCATTTATAAAATGTTTAAAGTATAATACAAAGTTGATTAGCTCCATGTTCACAGAGTAATCGGTTTGAGATTTTCCTGTATTTGGCTAGGATCAGGCCAATTTGCACATGCTTACATATTATTTCCAAGACTGTTATATTTAAGTTCAAAACCTATCAACACACAAAGGAATACGATATTTCTACCGTATACCACATTGAAACATATTCTGAATCTAGAAAAATTAAGATGTAACTAAACACCTACACAAGTCTTAGTCTTTCATGTAAACATGAACCATGTAACGAATTGAACAGCAGAAAATAGTGCATATTGCTGCCTGTTGTGTTTTTTTATTTTATTTTATTTTATTTTATTGTGTTTGTTGTGTGAAACCTTTACTAGTGTTCTGGAATAATGACTTAATTTGAGACATGAATGATGTGTTTTGGTAGTTTTAATGCGTTTTGAATGTGAAATGTACTGCAGTGAAGCTGAAAGTTGGTTAAGACAACGGAGCGAAGAGCTTTGAAAAAAGTGATAAGTATTTACAAATAAATATATTCTAATTTAATTTAATTAGAATATAACATTCTAATGTTGTGGGTTAACGGATTATGATTGGGTTACAAGCATCACCTGTCAGTCAGGGGGAAAATGTAATGATGTAATAAAAGATTCTGGGTAATTTAAGCCCTAAGGGAAACAAGGTTGTTTTTTTGTTGTTGTTTTTTTACTGATATTGGCCAATGTATGAGGGACCACAACCCATAAGATTGGTCTTTCATTACAGAAAAGAGGGTCTCCACTTTGTTGGTAAAGTAAACAATGTGTAATTGCTGCAAATATACAGTATCAAATCATGTTATATCATTTTATAATTGTATTAAAATGTATACCTTGTTAAAAGAACTGAAACATGTTCAAAATTGAAACCAAAGGGAGAAATATAAGCATTCCCCTGACTTACTGCTGCGATTGCATTTTATTTATATAGAGTCTAGATCATGTACAGTTTAACTTGTGTTAAACTTAAAGAGATATTTCTGCTTGCTTTTATTGAGTTGAAACTAGATACAATTACAGAAGTTATTTGTTTGTCACATTTTAAAGGCCCATCTAAAAGCACACCCAAACCCCGCACATGCGTAGATCTGAATGCAGAGAAGCTCCTCAAAGCGATGCTGGTGGTCTTAAAATGATCAGTGGGGCCGAAAACTATCACCTCAGTTTTGTCTTCATTTATAGACAAAAAGTTTTGAGCAAGCGGAGGTTTAACTTCATCTAAGCATAATAAAAGAGAAATGAATGCAGACGGATCATTTCTCTTGATAGGTATATATATTTGGGTGTCGTCAGCATAAAAATGGAAGGAAACACCATGTCTTATTAAAATAGAACCCAATGGTAGCATGTAGAACGAGTAACGGGAGGGCGCCAAGATCGATCCTTGTGGAGGTGAGCGACAGAAGAGGAGAAATGACCTATCCTGACAAAAACTTTCTGATCCATAAATAAGATTGAAACCAGTTAACAGTTAAAAAGATAATTGAAGTAATTTTCAAACTAAAGTAATACACTACACATATCAGTCAAAACTGCGTGTAAAATGTAAAATATTGTCAAATACAACTACAACATTGTTTACAAACAAACCCTTTAAACACTAAAAGGGCTGTATTGTGCAAGCCAGGCCAGTAGTTGATGTCGCTTTGTCAAAAAATAAACCCGCGAACACGTAATACTCATGAACGTGTGAACATGTGATCATAAGTACGCATGTGAACAGGTTATATGCTTGTGCTTGACCAGCCTGATCTCATGAAAATGCATCTCTATAGCACGCATTGTGTTTATCGTGCACTTTTTACGTGAAAATTCGTATTTTACGTGCATATGATACGCACTTTATTGCGTATAATACACACACACACACCACACCACTAATCCTAACCAAAGTATAATATATGCGTACCCCACACCACTACTAAACCTACTCTAAACCTACCCATGCGTATCATATGCACGTAAACACTCCTTTTCGTGTATAAATTGCACGATAAACACAATGCGTGCTATAGAGACATGGAATGACGTACCATTTTCACAAATTCACGTTTATGTTGTGTACATGCAGATAGTAAAGGCATCGTTTTCAAAACCTTGCACTTTGAAACTCGTTTTTAAAAGCTTGCATTGTCAGGCCCCCAAAAAGGCCAAAACGCATGAAAAGTTTTCAGTTGAAAATGATGTCGTGTAAACAGACCCTAAAGCGTGTACTATTTATCGCACTTTAGTTTTGTTAATTGTTCATTTGCGTAGGCCTCTTTATTATATATACACTTTTATTCTGGTTTAATGTGTTCACAGAAGCACTGCGGGTGCTTGATGTGACGGTGTGTGAATCCGCATGTTCTGTTGTTTATGCTGCTATTTGCACATATAGATCTACATTTTTGAGGTATTTGAATGGGTCACAGACACTTCATTCCATTTTATTCTAATCTAACCTTCAAATAATGTCAGTTAACTGATGATGACTGGTTAACAAGCATCAGCTGTCAGTCATAAAAACATGTTAAATGAACATCCCTACTTCATATATTTCAACTGAACCAACTAAAAATGTTCAGTGCAGCAAGTTAACATAACATTTTGAGATTGACCTCACTGATTCTTGAAACTTTGACAAAAACATGTCCCACTAAGAAAAGTGCTAATTCTGTTGGAAATGAATAACATTATCATGAATAAAAATGTACAAATGTAAGGTTCTTTTATAGGTTTATTTTCAATTTGTATTAATTTAATGATTATATGCTGGCCCATTGCCTACAAAATCAGTTGTCGTCGTATAAGAGAAAATCATTCCAACTTGATTAAAAAAAGAAAAATTAATAATTTAATTGAATAATATATTTACCACATGAAAGAGTACATTGCAATATGTATTAACAATTACAAACAGTAAGTTTTGAACAATATTTACTATTATTTTGTGGTTGCTCAAAATGTGTCCCACATGTTCGTCACCACCGTCAGATATTTATAAAAAGCAATAAAATCAGGCAACTACAAGGTCAATTACATTCCTGAGGACCCCATTTTCAAACCTTCAGCTCTACTGCATGCTTCAAGATCACTCAAACTCCCGTGAATTTCCTATTTTCTCTTAAACTTGTTCATATTTTTTGAAACACTGCTACTGTCACAACCATAACATGTCAACACCGTCTCTTTTGTATAAAAAAATATTAGATTAGATTATGACATAAATGTATACTTTTTAAGAAGAGGTCTGAAGTAGCTAACAACAGAGTGGAAACAAGATGGCTAATGTGAACAACTCATGCAAATCATGTGAAAGAGTAGGTTTTTGTCACCACCGTCAGACGTCACCACCGTCAGGTTTTCTGTCTGACGGTGGTGACAAAAACCTCCAAATGGTCCTCAACGGAGGCTAGAATATAATTGTTGATCACACTAAATACCAATATGACCTGTAATGTTTCATTAACCTCATTAACCTTAATATTTTTATTTATGTAATTCCCCCTATATTTCTTCCATACAGGCCTACATTGCATGCTATTAAGCAATATAGTGAGAGTGAGGATATCCATGAACATCCTCACGAACACGAGCGCTATATTGCTTTTATACAGCAGTTCCACTTTCATCTGAACACGTTTGAAGCGATTAAATGTTTTCTAGCGGTCATTTTGATTTTCGCCCGCACTAAAAATCTGTTCCAAACAACCAGCTTGGTTTGCTCCGCAACTTCATTGTCTTTGAACTTGGAATGTTTGCGTTGCGCATTTTAAAGCGAAAGGCGGAGTGATTATCAGCTGTGAGCAGTGAAGATTCTATGGTCGAGTGAGGATGTGCATAGATATCCTCACTCAAAGTGTGTCATAGGACGTCTCTCGGCCAATCGGAAATAATAAATGATTCTAAATAATTAGACCGGACCTAACTGCGGTATAACCAATTGATGAACTATACCATCGGCCTAACGTCCAACCCTATGGGATGAGCTGTGCCTTCCCTCTCTCTCAATTCACTATTATGCCATGTTCATTTGGCTTAGGTCACAATGACTAAAGCCAAATGAAAATGGCATGACAACATTTAACCAAATCTAACATTCACCATGTTAAATGGCAGCAATGGGAACAAGTTCAGGATCAAAAAGCAGATTGGCTCCACTTGATATTTGATGATATGGGGTTGGGGTACTTTCAATAATGATATTGCTTAATTGTACCTTATGTTCCTTGAAAAATGTTTATCACAGTGCCCAGGATTGTAATGTTTTGGACCAAATAGTTAAATAAAGTTGTTAAGCAAGAAGCCATTGACTTGAGTGGTATAAAGTTTGGAAATGTATGTTGTAATGAGGCCACTGTCACCACCGTCAGATTAGTGTCACCACCGTCAGATCTAAAGTCACCACCGTCAGAGGGAGTTTTATTTGTTTTAAATGAATATGCTTACAGTATGTTTCTTCAGTGCTGTTGATTTATTAAAGTAATAGTCTCTTTTAATACAAGAATATGTTTGTTAAATAAAAAAACATTACTTTTTTCTATTTAGGCTTAAAGTAAACGTTGTACGATGTTAGATCTTTAAAAGGAGTACACGTGAAACAGTATAACAAATTAACAAAAGTCAATATTCAACATTTAACAGCATATATGTGTACTAAGAATGCCAGATAATGATTTAAAAACTCTAAATACATATTAGACCAAATAAATAAAAAATAATTTGCTTTTTATTGTGTCTGACGGTGTTAACAAAAACAAAGTAATAACTTTTATGAAAAAAATACAAAATGAGGAGGTTGCACCGTTACATTGCTGAATAGCCAAGACCTATAATGATATACTTGCAGATTTTGTAATTTAACTAACTTTTTATTTTCAAAATTAAAACCTGTTTTATACAAATTCCCAAGAATCAGTGACCTCCAAAATCTTTACAGTGTTTGTGATGGCAAGAAATGTACAAAGCAGCCAAACTGGTATCGTTCGTTACCATCTGACTGGCGACAGAGTTCATTTTGATTAATAAAATTATTATTCTGCATTAAATCATAGAAATCGTTACCTTAAAGAGCTATTTTCTGTCATAATCCCTAAAGGGACTGCATAACAAAGTATAGAAAGTATCTATGAAGAGAGAGCTAAATAAGAAAAATAATATTAAGAATGATAAGAGGCGTCTTCTCGCCTCTGCTTTTGAACTGTTGCCGCCGGGCCGTCTGTATTTTTTACACGTTGAATGAAAAACAGATTCAAATGGTCTTTCCTCAAAAAAATTTTTTTTTTGAATTTTTGAAAACTGATGGTTTGGTCATTCTCTTTTTAATATTATATTGTATATGTTTATCTATGCATATTGGGATATCTGATGCCTGTGTGAACATTATATATATAATGTATATATATAATGTATATATATATATATATATATATATATATATATATATATATATATATATAATGTATATAAAAGATATATAATGTAACTATATAAGTTACATAATGAAGACAGATTTCACTGCCAGTTCACTTCACTGTTCACACACACACAGAGTCCCCAGTTGGTTGGATAGAAATCGTTCAGAAAGTCCCCTCTTGGCCAGTGTAGAGCGACAGTGCTCTGTTAGTAATATAGACATGTATGTGTGTAGTCTCAGCCTCAGACGTCACGCCCACGGAACGTTGGCTAAACGTCTGATGCATATGGTACACTTAACTGGAAACACTTCAGGAATGTCGAAGTCGTCATCTGATTGGTTGAATTTTATCGGATTTCCGGGGGGTGCGAGTGTCGCGTTTATTTTCGGTCCGCCAGGAAACAAAGCACAGACGTGTGATTGCGGAAGAAAAACTGTTGTGTTTACATGAGTGACAATGAGCATTTATCAAGATCAGCTAAACGTAGGATTCTCAAAACTAGCGAGGTTCACGGCGTAGACTCTTTAAGAGATGTCCAGGAGTTTTGTTTGAGGCACTTAGTGGAGACAAAAAGAGATATTTTAGCCTGTTTGCCGACGGGATTTGGGAAGAGTATTATTTTCCAAGCCTGGCCGACCCTTTGTCAGCATTTATAAGGATTCCCAGCAGATCCAACTTTACTAGTTGTGTGTCCCCTCCTATCTATTACATAGCTGTCAACCCTCCCTTTTTTCCGGGTTTCTCACGTATTTTAGCTCTTTTCCCGCTGTCTTCCCGTTTTATTATTTTCCTGTAAAATATCCCGTATTTTTACGCTCTGATTGTGTGAGACGTACATGCTCGGGCAGATTCGGCTTGAAGTCGTTCATCCTCGGATGCGGCGCAGCGCGCGCTGTTACAAAAAAAGCTGTGCACACAGCCAAGCGAAATGGGGTCTTGCCGGTCTTGCGCACCCAACGCGTAATCTTTGCCGCGCTCGTGCGGACGCGTCAAGTATAAACAATTATACTCCGTGTCAGCGCGCGCTTTGATCGGTAAAGGAGCACAGACCTTTTCTCTATAGACTATAGTCTTGTTATATTAATTAGATAAGATTATTTGGATTTTTGGATCTGGACTTTTTGTTTTGGATTGTCCTTTTGGATGTGTTTGCTTTTTGCGACTCTTCCTTTTTCCCAAGGGGGTAACTGTACGTTCACACCGCCGCCGACTTCAATGGAAGCTGGCTTCTCTCAGCTGCAAGGAGCGTCAAATCCCTCGGAGTCGCGTTTTGGGCGTTTTGAGCGTCAATCAGAAAGTTGAAAGAAGCTCAACTTTATGGTAATGAGCTATGACGCGGTTCAGCGGCAAGCAGCGGCAACCAATGGGAATATAGACGTCCTTCGCGCTGGCTGATTCCGGAGAAACATACGATGTAAACGTTCGTTCCTACCAAAACATTACTACCGAGAAAACGGAGGAGAAGCTAATCATCGCCGTTGCTGGGTTTCCTATCATTTATAATGACGTTGTTTGCATTTAGATAACGGGCCTGGAGGGTGTCATGAACCCAAAATCTCCGAGTCCGACGTCTTCTCCTCAAATACAATAAAGCAGCAGCAAACACAACAACTTCGCGATTATCCATAATGATCCAGTGATACACATTTGAGAATGAGCGCAACTTTTATTTGAAACATAAACGAACGCTCGTTTTAAGCGGGAATGCAATTCATTTGCTCACGCGACACCAATTTGACCAATTTGCCTAATGCAAATAATAATAATAGCTAATTATTCTTTTTTTGCCGGCCAAATCGGTTATAAAAATGCTGTCATTATAAAAGGTTTCCTTCAATGTATTGCTTGGTTTTTCTGTTTATTACATTTTATGTTGTGACACTTCTCTTCTCCCTGCAACGTCAGAGCGTTCAAAGCGTCCAAAGCGTCAACAAGCTTCCTCGTACTTTTTGACAAGCGTCCTTGACAGGGCGGCCAGAGCTTCTTTGACGCTCAAGTCGGCGGCGGTGTGAACGTACGGTAATCCATCGACCGGAAGTTGAAGCCGGCCGGTTGCCGCCATGTTGTAGCAGAACTTCACTTGCGTTAGCATTTCCATTGACTCCCATTCATTTTGGCGTCACTTTGACAGCGAATAACTTTACATCTGAGGCGTTTAAAGACTCCATTTGTCCATTATTTATTTCTAAAGAAACACGACAATGTATAAAGGGCTCCATTACCTTCTATGTTATATTATGGCCCCGTAGAAACAAATTTTGTAAAAATAGGCTAACGACTGCGTCATAACCACTCGACTCTCTGTCGCGCTGTACAGAAATTACCGTACAGACAGGAGGAGAAGCTCGCAGGCAATCGGGGGGACGTCCCGTCAAGGGAGAAGCCCATAGATAATGAGTTCATAAAAGCAACGGAATACTTACTCCTGCTCACTCACGCCAAAGAACTCTTTCCTCAAGTTCCCCGTCTCTGCAAGATTAACGTTGGCAATTTTCACGCACAGCTACTAGAAGATTAACGTCTGTCAGACAGGTTGCTCACGTCATCAAGCTTAGTTTGAGTCGGTTTGAGTCTGCGCGTCAGGAACGGAAGTGCTCAAAAATCGCTAAAAATGGGCTTCAACTGTCTCAACTGAGTTCCAATGAGATGGCTCTGTCCACTTCTTATACTGTCTATGCTTTTTCCTGGTAACGGAGCCAGCAAGAAAGAGGAGATCCTCCCCCGTCTGGGCTCAACAGAAGCATCAGTAGCTATCCTCATTTATACCAACTGGCACTGGCATTTTTATGTTCCCCTGCATCCTCTGTTCCTTGTGAAAGGATATTTTCCAAGGCTGGAGAGGTTTTGTCCAAGAAGAGGAATCAACCCCAACACACTTGAAAAATGTTTGTTTGTCAAAAAAAATGTATTGTAATCCTTCCTTCACCCACCCCAAACTGCAGTGTTGCAGTTTGCTCCTCTTTATCCCCAGACCCATAAGCACAACACTGCACTAAAACTAGTAACAGTTCACTGCACAAACCCCCCCCCCCCCCAGAAACAATTCTTAACTTTTCCCACCCCAGACTATTCTGTTGCAGTTTACTTTATTACACTCCCTCAACCATAAGCACTGCACTCAACACAGTGTCACTTTTGTTGTTCACATTGTCACTATCCAAACCATTTATGAATAATTAATTAACTGTGTGTGTGACAGTTGTCTTTGCAAAAGTAAATTCAGACAGAGAAAGATACATATTTCATTTCATACCCAGGCAATGGACAAATGTCTGTTCAGGTCTTTTTATTATTGCAAATGAAAGGTTACAGACATTAACAGTGAGAAGAAAATAAATAAATAAACAAATAAATAAAACGGAGGAAAGGAGGGGGGGAGGGGGGGGGGATTTTTGAGCAGACATCATATGTCTGCTCAGGTCATTGGTTCAAAATGAATTAATTTGTCTGTTACTTCTTTGCACAGTAGCTAGGTGTCACTAGTGAGCAATGCTGAATGAAGCTTCGAGTAATGAACCTTTGGGTGAAGCAATGGGCTGCGAGGTCTCAGTGGTTCAGGAAGCCTCATTTTGCCATCACTAATGTGGAGTATTTGATGAATGATGTCTTGTCTACATGATGCTCTCCCAGATTGAATGCTTAATAATGCTGATAAACTGTCTGAGGCAATAACAACTCCTTGGTTCTGACTATTTCCTTCCACCCACCCTACAGCCCAGGTCTGCAAACACAGGGAGACTAAATAGGGAGACCAAACAAAGGAGGTAACGAGGGAGGACAGGTGGGGCAAACAAATCAATAAACAGGTAACAAGATAGGAGGGGCTAGACAATCAACAGGAGAGCACATGGCACAAGGAAACATACATGACAAGCCATGTGCTCACACCAAACATGACTTGAACACAAGCACATGACCAGTAAAACTAATCACCAGCCATGTGCTCACACAAAACGAGACATGAACACGCCAATGAAAACACTCATAAGCCACGTGTTCACACAAAACATGACAACATGAAAGCACACAGCTAGTGTAAAACGCAAGCTGTGTGCTACACAGCACAAGACACGCAAGCACATGAAACAAGGCAAGACAAAACAGGAGTGTCAGGGCTCTGTCACAAAACCAAGAAATAGACTATACAGAAGTGACAGAACCCTGACAACATTAAGAGGAACAGGCATTAAAGTCGTTACATCCCTTGTCTTGGTGAATGAATATTAAACTTTTCACAGGTACAAATACATATCAGTGTCAAACTCGACACCTTTATTGTTAGAGGCCTTGTAGATTAGAAATAGATCGAGATGAGCTCATAGTTGTGGTTTGGTTTCTTCTCTTTCAGATCAGTGGCATTAACCAGTGTGCGAGGAACAGCGGATGTTCACCAGTTTCTGCTTCTTAGCTAATAAAGTTATAAATACATCGAATACCTTTATTACAATCAAATCCATCAAAGTTATGATTCCTCTTCCATTAAACACACGAGATTATACTTCTCATAATGGCAAATTCATGCTGTTCACAAAATTTCAGTAGGAAACTTGCGTGACATTTTCGAACGTGTTTCAAAATTATCAACTTCATCAAAAGGTTTTCTGTAACACATGAGATACATTTGTGTCTTCTTTAATCTGTCATTATGTTCCTAAAGATCTGACTATGTATCAGGAAGTCTTGAGTAACTCAGTCTGTCTTTAACCGTCAGTCATTATTCAGTCAGTATGGAGCTCAGTCAACTTCCTCTTCTGCTCTGTGAGTATTATTTCCTCAGAAAATAGTTGCACTTATATTATAAATAGGATTGTGTTCCTTGATTTTATTTTATTTTCATGCTCTGAGAGCTTCAAATCCAGCTCTAGTTCATGATATATGAGTGAAAGACGAGTCTGAGCAGTTAGTGCTGTTTGTGAAAGAGAAATGCACTCTGTTGTGTTTGGGTCAGTCTGTTTGGTCACTCACTCGGTTTAATGCTTTGTAATGGTGTTTGCTGTATCATTTCTGTTGGTTAGTTTTGTACAGTTTGCTGTCGAGATGCACTAGGTAGATTTTCACTTGTTAGTCTTCAGTAGATGTTCACTTGTATTCATTTAGTAAGAGTTTATATGAGTTAATTGTTATAATTGTCACTGTTTTCAGACTCTAAAAGGTTTTTACAGAAACACTCATCCAGGTGCCACTAGATCTAGACAATTAGAAGAAAGACTTAAAGAGAAATCAAACATTTCTGTGTTGTTGAGAAACGTGTGAGAGTGAAATTATGCTGTTTCACAAGCAAAGAAAGAATATGCATTTATAAAATGTTTAAAGTATAATACAAAGTTGATCAGCTCCATGTTCACAGTGTAATCGGTTTGAGATTTTCCTGTATTTGGCTGAACTGTCACTTTTGGTTGCTTGCCAGCGTGGCAAGAGGAAACCGCACTTAGTGGCACTAAGGCCTAACTACTTAGAATAGAATAAATGCAGCTTTAAGAAAACCGATTACGCCACTCGGACATTACACAGAGAATGATTGATACACTTTATCTTAAGGCACTTATCTTGGTTGCACTAGTAAGGAACAGAGACATGAAGATCATACCAAAAGAGTTCTTTATTACTAAAATCACATTAAAATAAACTGAGCGTATCAGGCAAGACACGCCACAACATCTGACCAAAAAATAAATATGTTATGTTATCAGAGAAGAAATACAGTCATTCAAGAGTCAGTCACTACAAAATGAACGTACAATAAAACATTACATTCAAAAGCTTTTTGGCTGAGGGCTAAAGAACAAGGAATACAACCACACACTTTAGAGTAAACTCTTATCACTCACACACAAAATTCGTGCATCTCACTGCACACACAGCACCCAGTGTTCAAACCACCACCAGCCCTCAGCATCTAGCAAAAGAAGTTTGCATTGCTCACGCACACACACAAACACACCAAAGCAAAAATCACAATTAAAGAATAAATCAAGACTACACAACACAACATATTCAATATAAACACAACAGAAAAACAATAATAAACCAAAAAAACACTCGACTGAAAACTATCATTTCTCTTATACATAAAATAAGTTTTTGTGGAGAGAATAATTTACTGAAGGTATCAGAGGAGCAGATTCTTCAGCAATGATGTTAGTCTGTCTTCAGAGAGTCTGAACCCAAATATCTGTCTGTGGGACAGACCTTTACCTAAAGCTTATTTACAGACAAAATACAGCATAGGGACAACTAAGAGAAACACAGCCGGTTACTTCACGAGAAGAACTTTGCAAAGAAGATCCCACAGAAATAAAAAAATCTGGATAATCTGAGTTTAAAGATATTTACAAGGAACATTTAAAATAAACATAATATATCATTGGTTGTTTACTTTGTGTTTTTAGTGCTGATTTCAAACATCCACTCTGGCCACACTCAAGGTGAGTGAATTTGATTTATAAATTTCATCACAAATGTGTAATTCTGTTACAAACCAGGGGCCGGATTCACCAAACATTCTTAACTTTCTTTTTACGGTTGTTCTTAAGACAAAATTTGGTTACACTTTAGTTTAAGGTGACATAGTTACATTGTACCTACTCAAATAAGTGCTGAGTAATATTAATAACACTTACTATAGAGTTACAGTTAGGTTGGTTTAGGGTTAGTTACTTGTAATTATACATAATTTACTGTTATTAATATAGTAGCCGAAGCACATGTAGTGTAACTACATCAACTTAAAATAAAGTGTTTCATAATTAAAAAATGATCCCATATTCATATTCCTGAAAATAACGTTTTTAAAAAAATCATTGTAAATAACTTCTTAAAGTCAGGATAACCTCCAGCCTGTCTTAAATCCCCGAAGGAACATTACGAACTTCATGGAATTTATCTTAAGAACTTTCTTAACTTCTTTTTAAAGAAGATTTTTGTGAATCCGTTCCCAGCTGTCACTCATCTGCACTCATCCACCTTCATTCACCACATGTTTTCCTTTGTTTGTATTCATCCCTCCACTCATCAGTTACATCTGGACATTCATTCATCACAGCTGTTCGTCATTTATTTCGTTACCTCTGTGTATTCAGTTCCTCTGTGTTCAGTCTTTAGTTGTCGGTTGATGTTGGTGTATTGTAGTGTTTATGTTACGTTTATATTCCTCTGCACACTGTTACTCCTGCTTGCCTTCTTGTAATTAAAAACCTGTTTATATTTGATAACCTCGTCTTCAGTCCATCTTCCCTCATCTTCATCTTGTGTCACCAGCAATGAAATGAGTGTCATGATTATAAATACAGCTTTTTAAACAAGTTATACTGTATAAATGATTCATGTGTTGTAACACCAGACAGAGGGTTCTGAGCCGGTGTAACAAAACTAAAAACATTCACTCACATGAAAACATTTTTATGCAGAATTTTGAAATATAAAATATCTTTTGACATTTGTTTACGGATTTAATAAAAAGATTAGAGTTGCTGAACCTGCAACAACAAAGTGATTTGAACCACAACAACAATGTGTAACCCTTTAGTAACTGATACTGTGTGTCTCTGACTGCTGGTGTGGATGTAGGTGTGTGTGAAACCCTGCGTTGAGCTCAGGGCTACTAACCTAAAGGATGTGGGTTTGAACTCCACATAGGGGCGTCTTTACGCCTTTGTTGTCCTTTAACTCTTTGCATTGCGCTGAGTGAATGTCCCACTTGTTTGTTCCAGTCATTTCTGCCGACGGCTCTATTACATTGTTTGTGAAATAAAAATATATTAATGATTTACCAGTGAGAGAATGAGATCTGCTGAAAAACGTTCACATCTTATGATCTCACTGACTTTATACTGACAGATGTTCCCAAACCGACTCTGACTGTACGGCCACAGAGTTCAGTGTTCACTGGAGACTCAGTTACTCTGAGATGTGAGCTGGATCAGTCATGGGATGGATGGGAGGTTCTCTGGAGAAAAGACTCAAACACTGAATCTCCTGAAGATGCAACTAAAACAATCAGTCCTGTGAAAGTCTCTGATGGAGGAGAGTACAGATGCAGAGCAAGAAGAGGAGGATATTACACATATGACAGTGAACCAGTAGCAGTGACAATACATGGCAAGTGTTTTCTCTCATTTGATGACCCTCTCTGAGAACACAATGAAATTGATTCATAAGACCAAGAGAATAAGTGACTATAACAGCTATAGAGAACAACACTTCAGTGTAACCTAATTTAATGTGTGTTTTACAATGAAGTCATTGTTCAAACATTAAAAACAGCATATTTTATTGAATTTATTTGAATAATAATTATTACTATTATTATTATTTGTTATGTTCTTTATCACATTGTTTTAATTGTTTATTGTTGTCTTTCTACAGAAAGACCAAAACCCAAAGGGACCATTAAACCTGATCATCATGTATTCAGAGGAGACACAGTCACTCTCAGATGTGACATATATGATGAAGGAGTCACTAGCTGGCGGTACGTCTGGTATAAAGACGGTTCAACCAGTGTTTTCAGTGAAGGACAGAATCACACATTCAGTGTATCTGAGTCTGACGCAGGAAAATACTCCTGTTATGGGACAGAGACTAAAGGATCACACAGTTCACAACTCAGTGATGAAGTTACACTGACAGTATCAGGTGAGATCAGATTGATCATCTCTTCATAAACACACACACGTTTAACATGTTATTAATAAGGGATTTTTTTAGAGCAGTTTTAAGTGTTTCTCCAGAGAAGTGGTTGATTTTGACACAGAAGTGTTCAGATTTTTAGGGGTCAGGCAATAAACGTGTGGCCTCAGTTTTCTTTTGATTATAACTTTGAACTTAAAAACAAGAACCTTTCCCTGATCTCAAATTGAAAATGAGGATTTCAATTTCTGAAGTCTCAGTGAGTCGTCAGATATTGTAAAATATTTTGTGAACTGTTTTCACTTCTTGACAACAGTGGTTGATCTTTACACCAAGCCTCCCAAAAGTTATTGGCTAGATTTTTATTAATGATTTGACATTTTTCAATTTAACCATTATCATATTACACCAGAACAAAGTAGTCATGATGTGTTTCATCTCTGCAACTCTTTTTCGTGTAAACTGCTGCACTTCGTGACTTTGTTGAATGTTGTGTCTCTTTGACTGCGGCTGTAGATGTTGCTGTTGTGAGACAGTGGATTGAACTATAACTATAAGAGGACGAGATCTTCTGTTGAAAAACTTTCACAACTCAAGCTTTTTGCCAGTTTTATACTGACTGATGTTTCCAAACCAACTCTGACTGTGCAGTATTTTGCTTTCATAATGCACAAATGATTTCATAAGACACAGAATAAGTGACTATAAGAGAACAACACTTCAATCTAACCTGATTAAGTGTTTTACAATAACAATATTCCATCGCAATTTATTGTTTTTATTTATTATTTTAGCACATTATTTCATTGTTTATTGTTATCTTTCTACAGAAAGACCAAAACCCAGAGTGAGCATTAAACCTGATCATCATGTATTCAGAGGAGAGACAGTCACTCTCAGGTGTGACATATATGATGAAGGAGTCACTAGCTGGCGGTACAACTGGTATAAAGACGGTTCAACCAGTGTTTTCAGTGGACGACAGGAACACACATTCAGTGTTTCTGAGTCTAACGCAGGAAAATACTCCTGTTATGGGACAGAGACTAAAGGATCACGCAGTTCACAACTCAGTGATAAAGTTACACTGACAGTATCAGGTGAGATTGATCATCTCTTCATAAACACATACACTTTATCATGTTATTAATGATTAATGGTTATATAATTAAAAATTAAAATTAAACCAAAATTGTCTCACATGATCTTCAAACAAAGTCTCAACTATCTAAACTTTATTTTGATGGTCCCCTTTCCCCAGACATTGTATTGACTATGAGTAAAACTGCACCTGTCAACTAACTTTCATTAGAGTATTAGTTGAGTATTAGACCGTTAGTTTAGGGTTAGGACAAGTTTTGTGTACTTGTAAAGTTACTTATAGTCAGTTAAAGGGGACTATCAGAATAAAGTGTTACCAATTATTAATAATACATGATACAATAGAGAAACAAAAAGCAAAAGCAAGAATAGATGAAAAAAAAAAATATATATATATATATATATATAAAAATACATGCATACATATACACAGTAGGGGTTAAACAAATTAAAATTAAAAAATTTAAAACAAAGTAAAATTTCCTGGCTTTATAACTTTATAATTGTAAGGCCTCAGTATATTTAGCTCTTTTTAAAGTCATTAGACTGTAGTGCTGTTTTCAAAACTTAAAACAAATAAAATATTTTAACATAAGAAGTTATCAACAAAGTCCACATTTTTGTCGTCTAAATGTATTCCAACTTTCACCATATCCGTAATAGATGGAAAAATATATAATGTTTTATATTATCCAATTAAATTCCTCAGTCCAAAATGTTTTAACCAAATTACATTTTAAAAGTGAATGATCAACCAATTCAATATTATTATTACAAATTTGGCTAGTGTTTGAATCCGCATTCAATTTTATTCTTAGAAATTCCTTTCATCAATGAATCACACATCATTTCAAAATGCACGTTTAGGCAGAAGGGGAAATAGAAGATATTTGCTTCTGAATTACTTGAATGATTTCCTTCAAAAATGTAATTTCTTCTTATATGACCATAGCTTTCCTGCAAAAGGCAATTCCTGATAATCTTATTAGTGCTCACTCCTCATCAATATAACTTATTTTGCCTAAATTAAGATCCCAAATATCTTGGGAAAGAGCATGGATTATGTTATAAACTCTTTTAACATACTAATCATTGGTAAAATAATACTTCTAATAACTTTCATACAATCTTTTTTCTCACAATTGAAATTTAATTGGGTGAAGAAATCACTTTAACTCCAAAAGTCATTTTTATCCATCATGTGCAACACTGAACAAATATCATCCAAAACCAAAGATTGTCTTTGAATTGATATATTGAATATAGCTTCCATTTATCTGAGCAGATGCAGGTTTGGTTACAGCACCACCTACTGGTCAGAAACTATACCAGTTTATCCAACACTATCATCTACTGTATCATTTTAAATGTTCATGTGAACTGCTGCACCGGTACAAAACTTTGTTGAATGGTGTGTGTCTTTGACTGCTGGTGTAGATGTTGGTGGTGTGACACTGTGAGTCCAGCTCTGGATTATCAACACAAAGATTGTGGCTTTGAACCTTTATTGTCTTTTAAGATTTCGTCCCATATTTATTGTCCCATAATGTTGGCCTTTTTGACCCTGCCTGTAATGTTGCTCGCATTGTCTATGAAATCAAAATACTTTAATAATTTGCCAGTGAGAGAATGAGATATTCTGTTGAAAACGTTTAAGAGCTCATGCTCCCAAATTACCAATGATTTTATATTGACAGATGTTCCCAAACCGACTCTGACTGTATGGCCACAGAGTTCAGTGTTCACTGGAGACTCAGTTACTCTGAGATGTGAGCTGGATCCGTCATGGGATGGATGGGAGTTTCTCTGGATTAAAGGCTCAAACGCTGAATCTCCTGAAGCTGCAACTAAAACTATCAGTCCTGTGGAAGTCTCTGATGGAGGAGAGTACAGATGCAGAGCAAGAAGAGGAGGATATTACACACGTTACAGTAAACCAGTAGCAGTGACAATACATGGCAAGTGTTTTTCCTCGCATAATGAACGGCTCTGAAAACACTATATGAAAATTATTTATAAGACACTAAATAAACATAGAGAACAACACTTTAGTTTAACTTGATTTAGTGTTTTGTAACTGTTGGTACAATAAAAAACAGCACATTTTATTAGGCCTATTTGTATTTATTTTATTATATTATTTATCATCCCATTATTTTCAATGTTTATTTTTGTTTTTCTACAGAAAGACCAAAACCCAGAGTGACCATTAAACCTGATCATCATGTATTCAGAGAAGACTCAGTCACTCTCAGATGTGACATATATGATGAAGGAGTCACTAGCTGGCGGTATAACTGGTATAAAGACGGTTCAACCAGTGTTTTCAGTGAAGGACAGAATCACACATTCAGTGTTTATGAGTCTGACGCAGGAAAATACTCCTGTTATGGGGCAGAGACTGAAGGATCACGCAGTTCACAACACAGTGATAAAGTTACACTGACAGTATCAGGTGAGATTGATCATCTCTTCATAAACACACACACGTTTAACATATTATTAATGAGCGATGTCTCTATTTCAGTTCCCAGAGCAGTTTTAAGTGTTTCTCCTCAGAAGTGGTTGACTGAAGGAGATCCAGTGACTCTGATCTGTGAGGTTAACGGCTCCTCTACAGGCTGGACATTCAGCTGGTTCACTGTAACTGTCTCAGGTCCGTTATAATGTGCTTCATCTGAATTAACTGGTTATATTGAAGTGAAATATATAATTTAATATGTCTGAAACCAGACACAGACTGGGTATTAAGGGCAACACTTCCATGGGCACCAAGCAGTGAAACCTACTTTGAGAACCCAATCCCTCATTACCAGTCACTGATCTTTAACAACATAAGAGCCATTGAACAAACCCTGAATAAAACAACCTAAACACAATGGGTAATATGGGTTACAGCAATGTGAACCAGTGTATTCAGGATTAAGTTTTGTTACAATGTAATTTATACGGACCAGAGCAGATAGTAGTTCCTTAAAGTGAATTCTACACATTCTCACTTTATACAGGTTTATATAATGATTATGAGCTCCTCTCAGACAGCAGCAGAGGAGCTGGAGGAAAATACACTGTCAGTTCTGCTGATCTAAATCACACTGGAGTTTATGTGTGCGGAGCAGAGAGAGATAAAACTACCATAAAAACAACATACAGCAACACACAACCACTGTGGGTCACTGGTGAGTTCACACACATAGTTTAAATGATTGATTGATTCATATTAAATAAAGACAATTTCCTAATGATAGCTGTAATTGTTTTGTCAGGTGTTTCTCCTCCAGTGTCTCTGATCATCAGTCCCAGCAGAACTCAACACTTCGGCTCTGACTCTCTCTCTCTGAGCTGTGAAGACCAGAGTAACTCTGATGGATGGACAGTGAGAAGATACACAGACAGCGGGCGGCGGCTGGAAGATTGTTCATCATTACGCTGGGGATCACAAACAGGATCTACATGTACAATCAGCTCCCCCATCACATGGGACACTGGAGTTTACTGGTGTCAGTCTGAATCCCGAGAGAACTATCATCCTGTTAATATCACTGTACACTGTGAGTCTGTGTTTATGTATTTATTAATTTCATTGACAGTTTACAATCAATACACAGGTTTATTAAACAAGAGCAGGATGTAGTGTGACGTTGACCAGTAAACAACCAGCCAGACCATCATAGCAATACACTAAAAACAGAAACCATGTGGGCAGTGCAAAATATAACGTTATTTTTTATTCTGTCTTGTTTTTATTATGTTACAATATTGTTCATATATTGCATGTCTCCTGTGTTTCTGTAGTTGGTGTGATTCTGGAGAGTCCTGTTCATCCTGTGACTGAAGGAGGTAATCTGACTCTACGCTGTTTATATAAATATACAACCCGATCAAACATCAGAGCTGATTTCTATAAGGATGGATCACTCGTCCAGAAACAAACTACAGAGATGATCATCCCGACTGTCTCAAAGTCACATGAGGGTTTCTACTACTGCAAACACCCAGAGAGAGGAGCGTCTCCCAAGAGCTGGATCTCAGTCAGAGGTGAGAGTAAGAACTACAAACACAGTTGAAATGTTCATGGACGATTTACAGCACTAATCTACATGTAAAATATATATGTATCTCAGTTTCTCCAGCCTCAGGATCTAATGGACTCAATCGCGTGATAATTGGAGTGACTGCGGGACTGACTGTTGTGTTTTTGATCATTGTCTTCATGGTCCTCCTGTGGCGCTACAGAAACAACAAAGGTTCGTCATCTGACATATTAAAACTCAGTGACAGATTCTCAGACGCTACCTCTGTTCCTAATGCTTGTGAGCTGCCAAACTACATCAGTCTTAGTCTCAGTCTTAGCTGGTTTACAAACCTGGTAAAGCTGATGTTTGCTGGTTTCAGAAGGTTTCTGGGCAGATTTCAGTTGGTCAGGCTGGGAAAGCATAATTTGTAACTTCAATTCTGAAAAGTATTGATAAATATGTATGTCATCTATATTGAAATTATTGAAACTCATTGAAACCTCCATCTTGTCCATAGTTGATTTGATATACAGAGTTACTGAATGTGTAAAACTCTCCAAATTAGTCATTTATCAGGTTTCATTTTCTGCCTATGAAGACAGCAGGCAGTAAGGGAGCTTCATGTTTTGGACACAACCATAATGTGATAAACATTTTGTCATTCTTAAACATGTTTACATGAAAGAGATTATACACAAATATTTTGTTTGACCAGGTGTGAGATCTGAGTCTCCGTCTCCTGTCAGTCATCAGCAGAACATCAGTCAGAAATCAGAGCAGAACCAGAGTGAAGCCGGAGACACGGCACTGCTGTCCGGTCAGTCTTTACTCATTACCCATTAATACAGAAATCTTTACAAGCTGAGATAAAAGACACTTAACTATTAACTAACATGACATATTTCACAACTAGATATTTCACTCTTCTAAAGTTTAAGATGATATTTTGGGTCTTACATATACATATATTGAACTTGTCATTTAGTTTTATTTGATCAAAAACTGCATAACAAAATATATTTTATTTTCTGTATGAAATATTATGTCTAGTGCTTTATTTTTTGTGGCAGGATGAAATAGTATTTTTCTGTGGAATTGAATTTATAAGATTTCATATGTAAGATAATAATACTTTAAACATGTATGTATTATTGAAAATTAATTAATGTATTAATTTATTACAGGAACTTCACATATTTATGACTCTGTTGATACAAATATTAATAAAGAAATAAGCACAGGTAATTAATGATGTCAATGTATTTAATGTCATTATGATGAGTTCAGAATTCTTTTCTAAATAAATTGGAAATCAAATCCATTTTTTTTGTATCACTGTAAATTTTTCAGAGCAAATCGAGTTAAACCAAGTGTCTTATTTCTTTCTCTGTTGTTCATTGTAGACGGTGTAAGTGGGCCGACTGAGATCACATATGCTGAGATTGAACTCAAATCAACAAAGAAACAGAAGAAAAAGAAAGAAAACAAAGGTAAATGGAAACAAAAGTCTCTGCTCTTATGATTTTATGATGTGGTTTTGTTGCTGTGCACTGTGACACAGACCTGATCCAGAAAGGTCATTGCATGCAAATTGTGTATTTTGAGGTCATTTGGTCTAACATAGTCATTATAAAATAAAATTATCCTCTCTGTAAAATTATGATACGACACTAAATAATATGTGTTATTTAACTTTATAATACAGCCCATTGTATAATACCATATTTCATAGGTATTATTATCATAGGTTGAACGTACAGTAAGCACTAGTGATATGAACTGTTGGCATATTCTAGGCAAAAACACTGAGAGTGACGACATTTACTCTAAACTGAAGCTGTAAACGGATCAAAGTGAGTGTCAAAATAAAAACATCAATCACAAAATAAAAACATCAACCACTAAAAATGTAAATGCATTATTGAGAATCTAAGAAAGTAATTTAAAACCTGTATATAAAAATGATAAATGTGCATTTTGAATTCTCTGATATATTTTCAGATGCTGGATCCAGTGATGTGACGTATGCCCAGGTTAAAAAAAGACGACCGGAGAAGAAACTTTCAATCCCAGGAATCTGATGAGTTTATGGTTGAGAAGTGAAAGGATCATCAAGGCAATAGATTTGCCAGAACTTACTGTAACATTAGTAAGCCTTCATGTGCTTCAGAGACTATGCATGTTAATATTTGAAAAGCTTTGAGCTGATTATTCATTAGAAATAAGCTTGTATTGTTTAGTACTGCCGTGTGTTTTATATTGGTTAATACCAGCAGCAGCAGCTTATCATTTGACAACTGAGGGAATATAATATTCAGTGTTAGGCTATTTCTTTTCTGACTGATGAGTAAGGGACCAAGTTACCTTTTTTATTTCTGTCTTCTTAAATGTATTTGTACAAAAATGTATTTGTAACAAAATGTTAAAATTGTGATTTCCATGTCTGGACAAGTTGTCTTTAAACATAAACGTACATAGTAAAACTACTTTGTTCTAGCTATGCTCAAAATAGCAATTGCAATATACACTCACCTAAAGGATTATTAGGAACACACTAATACTGTGTTTGACCCCCTTTCACCTTCAGAACTGCCTTAATTCTACGTGGCATTGATTCAACAAGGTGCTGAAAGCATTCTTTAAAAATGTTGGCCCATATTGATAGGATACAAGGAACATATTGATAGGAACAAGGCATTTTCGCCCACAGGACTGCCGCATACTGGATGGATGTTTTTCCCTTTTCACACCATTCTTTGTAAACCCTAGAAATGGTTGTGCGTGAAAATCCCAGTAACTGAGCAGATTGTGAAATACTCAGACCGGCCCGTCTGGCACCAACAACCATGCCACGCTCAAAATCGCTTAAATCACCTTTCTTTCCCATTCTGACATTCAGTTTGGAGTTCAGGAGATTGTCTTGACCAGGACCACACCCCTAAATGCATTGAAGCAGGTTGAAATTGAACAGGTGTTCCTAATAATCCTTTAGGTGAGTGTATATATATATATGTCTTGGGCTATTTATGTTTTGTTTGTTTTTTTGTTAAAAAAAAAAGGTTTTGAGTGTTGGCTATTAAGCCTACAGTGCCATTCAAAAGTTTGTTTTTTCCCCCCCGAATTTTACTTTTTATTGTAATAATATTTCACATTACTGCTTTTAATGTATTTTTTATCAAATAAATTACTTTGCCATAAGAATAAGAGACTTATTCTTTCAAAAACGTTAAAAAAGCATCTTACCAACCCCAAGTTTACTTAAATATTCTTAAGCCCATTAATCAATAAATACCATCGAACATTCCGAAATATTCTTAATTAGCCTACGTTATTGTTATTATCATTTGAAGATCTATACTTTCATTCCAGGCAGTTCTAATTGCTAGGTTGTAACTTGCACCAAAGATGCAGCAGGATCGTGAAGACTTCGTCGTAGTGGAAACGACGCTAGGTGTTAACGAAGTGGAACAAACAACATCTCTGAACAGATCGAACGAACGATTTTAAACAAACATATACTTTATTTCCCTGTTGATTTCGAGAGTATTAGCGTATCAAAATAGCCTACATCAGTTTGTCTTGAAAACTTCACAATAAAAACGTAACGAAATGATAATATTCGACTCATTTCTGTAAAGCTGATGTGTATGGCATCATGTTATGATGATTACAGTGAGAGATTCTGTAATGATCACAGCTGCCTGACCCGACAGTCTGGGCGGAGATTAACAGGCTTTTTCAAACTCTTCTTCGATCGGCTTGAGCTTTGGCCAACACTGAGTGAGATGATCGAAACCACCATCAAGTCCCATAGCGTTTGACTGATCTGTCCCACCGGATAACAACAACTGCAATCTGCTGAAATGTGCTGATCTAAACTTCTGTTGTTCTTGAACTCTGGAAGGTAAGCTTCGTTTTTGTTTTGTTTAGATTTAGTTTTAAGCTTCGATATCTCTGCTTACTTAACTGCTATTGAACTCATTAGAGATAGGCTAAGCAGTTATTTTTGCCAAAATTTCTCTCAAGGGCAGTTTTAGGTCATTTTTATTGAGAAACAAATTTAACTTGTTCGACAATTGTCAATTCAAATGTTATGCCATCTGTTTTTGTTGGAGGCCTAAACCCATTTAAAGTGTTGTTTAGGTGCATTATGTACGAATAATCTAGTTTGAATGATCTAGATATCTTTGTTTATTTTATTGTTACTAGATTCACTATCTTTAATATGCAACACTTTTTAATAGTATATTTTTTTATGTCACCATTTTCTAGATTCATAAATAGTTATTTATATGAGGCCTATATATTAATATATTTAACATGTTATTTGATATATATTGATTCATATAGTCCAAACTGATCTATAAGGTTCTCTTACTTGGATAGATAGTCATATACTGAAATAGCAAACAACACTGTATTGATCTCATCTGAAAAAAAAAAAAAAAAATCAAGTGTATTTACGTAATGTATTTCCATCTGCCTATGCCTTGATTCCACTTGACCAAAACAGATAAGCACAAGCTTATCTTAAATTACAAAAGAAATATGGTTAGTTGACATGACACTTTTTACTTTCCTTCATGAAAAATATTCAAATATTGGATATGGGATGAAGAATAAAATGTATTTTTCTCACCATGTAATTTAGAGAGTATTGAATAGCACATGACAATATCAAATCGTATTAAAAAAAATTAATCTTATTGTTATTATATATTATATATTTGTATATATGTGGTGTATCAGTTGTTGACTGAATATGCAGCTCTAATCTAAACATCTGTGTCTAATCTATCTATACAGCTCTGTCAGGCCATGTCAAGTGTTATATCACTCTTGATATTAATGTTGGCCAAAGGAGAAATGGCTTTGCATGCACTGAAATGTATTTGTTTTGATCTTGACAGTTAAACTTTAAAACAGTTTTTATGTCATAGTTCATAAACAAGCATGTTTAACTGAACTGCTTGCTATGTCGTCTCAGTCCTCAGACTCATTCCTTCAAACTCTTACTTTGTGTTATTTTCTCAGCCCAGTTTTGCAGACGATGTCCAGTCATTTCACGGAAGAGGAGCGATCCTCGTAGCCCCGGCGAAAACATTGTTTCTTTGCAACATCCATCTCATTGCTGGCTTGATTTCAAGGAAATCCTGATTTTTGTTTGTGCGTTGGTCCATGTGAGAGGTCGAAAGTGTTTCTCCAACGTGTCCTCCAAAAACTCAGACTGTTGTCCAAAGCAGACGAGGCTCAGCCCCCTCATTCGGAAGTGATGGGAAGTGTGAGAGCCCACCGGTACAGCATAGTTTCCTCGGAAGAAGCCGGGATGAAGCTGTCCCCCATCGCTGTGCAAAACGGCTTCGGCAATGGAAACGTGGGCAGCAAAGTGCACACGCAGCACCAAGAACAAAGCCGCTTCGTCAACAAGGACGGACACTGCAATGTGCAGTTCATCAACATGAGTGAAAAAGGTCAGCGCTACCTGGCTGACATCTTCACGACATGCGTTGACATCCGCTGGCGTTGGATGATGGTCCTCTTCTGCCTCTCCTTCCTACTGTCCTGGCTTCTCTTTGGATTAATATTCTGGTTTATTGCACTTTCGTCCGGGGACTTGGAGAATCAAGAGCAGATTTGCATTTCGAACGTCGACAGCTTCACGGCAGCCTTCCTGTTTTCCGTGGAGACTCAAACTACTATCGGATATGGCTACCGATATGTAACAGAGGACTGTCCTCTTGCTGTCTTCATGGTGGTTTTCCAGAGCATCTTGGGATGCATCATTGATGCCTTCATTATTGGTGCGGTCATGGCTAAGATGGCCAAACCGAAGAAAAGAAATGAAACCCTTGTGTTCAGTCACTATGCCACAATAGCCATGAGGGACGGTAAACTGTGTCTGATGTGGAGGGTCGCGAACCTACGGAAAAGCCACCTGGTGGAAGCTCACGTTCGCGCCCAGCTGCTTAAATCTCGCACCACCGCTGAAGGCGAGTTCATCCCGCTGGATCAGCTAGATGTTGATGTCGGATTCGACACTGGCGTTGACCGTATATTTTTAGTGACCCCCATCACCATCGTCCATGAGATTGATGAGAACAGTCCATTCTATGAAATGAGCAAACAGGAACTGGAAAGTTCAGAGCTGGAGATAGTCGTGATTTTGGAGGGCATGGTGGAAGCTACGGCCATGACCACTCAGTGTCGCAGCTCTTACGTGACGAGTGAAATCCTGTGGGGTCATCGATTTGAGCCAGTCCTTTTTGAGGATAAAAATCATTACAAAGTGGACTATTCGCACTTTGAGAGCACATACGAGGTTTCCAGCACGCCTCAATGCAGCGCTCGAGATTTGGCCGAAAAGAAGTACATCACATCTAGCTCGAACTCTTTTTGTTATGAGAACGAAGTAGCCTTCATGGATAAAGAGGAAACGGAGGATGACGACGATGATGATGAAAATGACGAAGAGGACCAGCATAACATCAAAAGAGACAGTGTGGCATTGGAAGGATCCAATACTGATGACGTCAAAAGCACGGCTTCCAGTCAGGATACTTTACCACTTCAACTCAAACCTTTAAGACAGCAGCCAGAGATATGACAACTGAAGAAAGTTGCTTTGTATGGGATGACGTTGGTGTACAGCAGGTGTATAGTATACAAATGAAAAGGCTTGACTGAGGAAAGGCTGTTTTGAGAGCATGTTGCCATTGATTTGAGAGGAACCCAAAAGGTTGGGTTGCAGATGTCTTGAAACATTCACGTTGACTTATCTACGAAGACAGATCAACAAACATGAACTTTCAAATGTACTCTGACACTTTATTCACAATCAATTTGGAATATAGACAAGAGCGGCACATGTTATAGATAATAAAAGCTCTGTTCCAAACCAAGTAAGCCAATCGCGGCAACTTAAATCCAATTCCAAACCAATCACAGTAACTCAATATGGCTTAGAGAAAAAAAATCCACTCCTAGAAAATATTATTCAATGGCGTTCTATATAGAATAGGGTTCTTGGGCCTCATTATAAAATGCTGCGTAGAACTTAATCTTACAATCATTTCTCAAATGTCTGTAGGTGTGATTTAGAGAACGAATGCCTCTCTTCCAGATGTAAAATGTATAAATTGCAAATGATCTTGAATGACAGCTGAATGTTTTCAGATATCTACCTTGTAAATGGCATCTAATTAATGTCATTATCATATAAAAGAGCACCAGTCAATGTCCAAATGCTTTACTTGAGAATGGCGAGCGGCAAGAATTGCTTAGATTTCCAAATACTACCAGTTTTCCTATTTTCTGCCACAAGGAGAAGTGTGTACGTCTGCTTAGACCCTGACGTGACACCGTTTCAAAGACCGTTTTTATGAATATGAATGTTGGCATGGATTTTAGCATACGCTGTGTGTATGAACGCTTTATAAATGAGGCCCCTTGACTCAATTTTAAAGAACCCTTTATGCCAAAAAAGGTTCTATATAAGGTGAAATTAATTAATTAAAAAAATGTCATTAAAACTAAATCCATAAAATAGTCCCATGATAGGAACTCTTAAAAGGTTCTATATATGAAGCACCTGACAGAACCCTTTAAGGTTAAATATATATAAGTTTCACATTAGCATGTTGCTAAAGATGCAGTACTCTAAAAGGCATACAAATTCATGATATGAAATTGGTTAGAGTAGTTTCCTAATGTAGCGTAATGTTGTTTGGGAAGAGCTTTCACACTTGAAGCCAGTCTATGATGCCGTAACGTGCTGTCTAGGTATGTAGCTCACTAGGTTTTGGAGCAGAGCTATAATTTCACAAGTCACAATGATTTTACAGGACAGACTGCACACTATTAATAGTACATTCGAGATAATACCTTGTGTCGTGATGAAATCATGTTTGACTTCAAAAGCAGAGGCGGTACAATGAAGCCGGTAGTGAAGATGAGAACCAAATGTTTCCTTTTGATCTCGTCTATGAAATTAAACCTACAATAGAGGCATTTTTGAGCATTTAAAACTCACCGCAAGGATGACACAATTCAAGATAAATGAGCATAAAGTTAGAACCCTAGCATCCATATTTCACGTTTCAAATGTGGTTGTTATTGACAGTAGGCATTTTTTATGTGAAGAGCTATGTGTTCACAGATTATTTGAAAACCTTAGCTGAAAATAATGAAAGGAACCTGTTAATGAGCTGGTCTCTTAACATACTTCTGTATACAAATAAATGTGTTACGATATCAGTACTGAAGATTAGCCATCCATTTTAATGACCGTATAAGCTAATCTAGGGCACTTATTAGTAAACGTAAAGCTAGTCAGTCCATGCACTGCATCTTCCACACAGGGTTTGTCAAAGCACACTCAACGTCTCAGGGTTTGGAGGAAATCTGGCATTCATACAGTATGAGCGGTCAAAGAGTTGTAAATACACTACAGCAAATCTTTGAATAATATGTAAAGAATGTCATGTTCATAGCAGTATATGTCCTTTCGATGTGCAATATAGCTTCAGTGACTGAAGACATGAATGTTAATGTTTATGAATGAAGGCTCGAATGTTATTTATCTGCTGCTATTTAGGAAAGGTTATAAAAGATAAATATGTTGACAGAAGGAGAGAAAAAAATACTATTTGTTTTGTATGACATGTTAAAACCCAAGTAATAATGACTTACAATGCTGGTATTTAAAAACCAGAAACAGTAGGGAACCAATATCTAATGAGTTTTTTTTTTTTTATGTATACGACTGTGACAGTAGCTATCAAAATAAATCACAATAAAGGTTACTATTGATTAACAATATAATCTGCAGTGTGATCATCTGCAGAAGTTTGCCTGATTTGTATTAAATTGAAGGTGAAACCCGGTCCATATTTTTAATTGTTTGGTTTTATGCATAATTACGTTCTGGTAAGGTCTCAAAATGCACAAATTAATATCTTTGACATGTTTGTGACATCATAAAATATTTTATTATAAATATTTCTTGCCTGTAGCATATTTGATATAAAGATGTATTTTGATCACATCGCATATTATGTAATCCTAGTGACAACATTCCAGATGATGACATCACATATGGATGTGTGCTACAGTACATTTAAAGAGACAGAAGAAGTTCATTCGCTTTTAGACTGTAAATGTAGTTGACATTGAGGATCATCCAGGCAAGGATCGTGTGGCTTGACTAATTTGAATCCATGACCCTATATTTTGTGTAAACAGAGAATCGATTGGACACAGGAGATGCAATGAGAGGATTGGATTTTGTTCTGCTGAAAGTCAGATTTTTCCCTTAGGCAATTTTCCACATTATCCAATGACATGTCCTCTTTACTAGGAAAGACGAAAATCAGTTGACTGTATTTCATTGAGCATCAGATACTTAAAGGGACAGTTCACCCAAAAAGGAAAATTCTGTCATTATTTACAAACCGGTATGAGTTTCTTTCTGCTGTTGAACACACAAAATAAAGATATTTTGAAGAATGTTGGCAATCAAACAGTTGATGGACCCCATTGACTTCAATTTTTTTCCATTCAATGGAAGTCAATAGCTACCATCAACTGTTTGATTGCCAACATTCTTCAAAATATCTTTTTGTGTGTGTGTTCAGCAGCAGAAAGAAACTCATACCGGTTTGGAACAACTTGAGGGTGAGTGAATGATGACAGCATTTTAATTTTGGGGTGAACTGTCACTTTAATGAACAAGTATTATTTTATATATTATATTATCCAAGAAGAGGTAATCCCTCTCACATTTAAAGCGAGTTCAAAGCCTTCATAATCCGAGCTACAAAATAAAGTACACATAAGGTAATACGAAGCAGCTGTTGCAGTGAAATTTATTAACGGTGCAGTGTCAGTTCAGGTGTGGTCTCTACAGTTATTAGGTTTAATCTCTAATGTTATTCCTGATGAATGAAGTCTGGTTTTGAGATTAGGATTATCCCTCTACCATGCTGTGCAGTGAAAACTATATGACGCACAGTTTCACAGACCAGTGATGTAGATTAAATGCGTGTTAGTAAAAAAAATGCGTCAATATGTTTCTCACTCGATCATGTATCTGATTTTTGTTTGCATTGAGTCTGCAAACAGAAATGTTGAGTGTTTCATGGCGGCGTATATGGGCTGGTAAATTTAAGGGTTGATCCACGGGCTGCGCTACTAACGTTTTAATATTTGTTACAATTCAAATCATTTAGAGCTGCATTGTGCTCTAGAGAGGAAATGAAAAAAACGTTGTGTTCAATTTTAGGTCAGTTGCTAGCCATAATAAAACTTTGGAAAATCCAGAAGGCAATTTTATCTCAGAAGAAGTCATTTAAACAGTATGCTAACTTCAAAACAAAGTTAAAACACTCTGTGACTCACTTAATGAAAATGAAACCATGCATAACATGTACAAATTTATTTTGTATTTTAAAGTATATAATATCGCAATTTTTATTCTGGGACAAACCCCAAAATTCCAATGACCCTGTCCATGAGCTATCCATATATTTATAGGATCATTCAGGATCCCCTATTTCAGTCCCGACGTCTATGATGGTCAATCTGATATATAATTGTGATTCAAGGAGACCATAGAAACAGTCTGTAAAGCAGCTTCATAAAAAATACAGTTTAAAAGTAATATATATATATATTGGTCTGAATTTAAACTGCATTCTTGCACCGACTGTGTAGTGCCATACATACATAAACTGCATTATGAAGATTAAAATGTCAAAACACAAGTTAAGATAGCAGAGACTGCATTGCGGTTAACATCTCCACAGTCTGACATTTCCTGAGTGAGCAGTATTGACAGAAAACACATTCCCTCCAACCCTGATTACATAAAGCATGTTCTGTTAATGATCTCTAGCGACACTGAACCACTATCACACTACTAAAAGTAGCATATGCACATTTTGTGTATGCATATAGATTACTCAGATTACATAATACAATTGCCAAAATAGAACACGGTTTGTGCCCCTGTGATGAAATTCATGTGTCAACACCATAGCAATATAGCATAGTATTTTGATTTTGAGCCAATACTCCTGTAGGGGTAAAATCTTTGCGTGGCAGGGGGAGCTGCCACTCGACCGGCCACGGAATTATGCGCCTGCCACTGCGTTATATGCGCCTGCCACCCGACCAGTCACGGATATATGCGCCTGCCACTCGACCAGTCACAGATATATGCGCCTGCCACTCGACCAGTCACAGATATATGCGCCTGCCACTCGACCAGTCACAGATATATGCGCCTGCCACTCGACCAGTCACAGATATATGCGCCGGCCACTCGAACTTACACAATATGTAAGATAGGTTTTCAAACCAAATGCAGCGCATAACCCCTGAAGCCAGCGGGAGACAGAACGGTATGCACTATAGGTCAATATTCACCATTAACCAAACGCTTTTCACCTGCCTCACAACTACTGTAGGCTACTCGCTTTTTTTTAAATGAGCACCAGTCTCGTGACATAGATTTATGCGCCTGCCTTAAAATCTCTCACTGTTTTAATATACCAGACGAACTCACAGGCAGTGCAATACTTATCTTATTTATGTCTAATTGTATCTCTTTTTTATTCGCTCTTTTTGCCTATAGAGAGCGCGTCTCTTGGCTCCCGCCAGGACTACTAAAGCGTCACACCAGCCAAACGATCTCTCTCTGTATACACCTATCAGACACTCCTAATGGTACACGAGAACATGCATACAGTGTAAAACAGATCTTATCTACCTATTTATCATCTGATCTTATATTTTATTCGCTCTTTTTATGCGTAGTGCGCTCGCGTGGCTCTTTTAAGCGTCGCTCCAGCCATACCCGCCACACGATCTCTAACTGTTTACACCTATCAGACACTCCTAATGGTACATGAGAGCACACATACAGTGCAATACAGATATTATCTACCTATTTATCATCTGATCTTATATTTTATTCGCTCTTTTTATGCGTATCGTAGTGCGCTCGCGTGGCTCTTTTAAGCGTCGCTCCAGCCATACCCGCCACACGATCTCTCACTGTTTACACCTATCAGACACTCCTAATGGTACATGAGAGCACACATACAGTGCAATACAGATCTTATCTACCTATTTATCATCTGATCTTATATTTTATTCGCTCTTTTTATGCGTATCGTGCGCTCGCGTGGCTCTTTTAAGCGTCGCTCCAGCCATACCCGCCACACGATCTCTCACTGTTTACACCTATCAGACACTCCTAATGGTACATGAGAGCACACATACAGTGCAATACAGATCTTATCTACCTATTTATCATCTGATCTTATATTTTATTCGCTCTTTTTATGCGTATCGTAGTGCGCTCGCGTGGCTCTTTTAAGCGTCGCTCCAGCCATACCCGCCACACGATCTCTAACTGTTTACACCTATCAGACACTCCTAATGGTACATGAGAGCACACATACAGTGCAATACAGATATTATCTACCTATTTATCATCTGATCTTATATTTTATTCGCTCTTTTTATGCGTATCGTAGTGCGCTCGCGTGGCTCTATTAAGCGTCGCTCCAGCCATACCCGCCACACGATCTCTCACTGTATACACCTATCAGACACTCCTAATGGTACATGAGAGCACACAGTGCAATACAGATCTTATCTACCTATTTATCATCTGATCTTATATTTTTTTCGCTCTTTTTATGCGTATCGTAGTGCGCTCGCGTGGCTCTTTTAAGCGTCGCTCCAGCCATACCCGCCACACGATCTCTAACTGTATACACCTATCAGACACTCCTAATGGTACATGAGAGCACACATACAGTGCAATAAAGACAGATATTATCTACCTATTTATCATCTGATCTTATATTTTATTCGCTCTTTTTATGCGTATCGTAGTGCGCTCGCGTGGCTCTTTTAAGCGTCGCTCCAGGCATACCCGCCACACGATCTCTAACTGTTTACACCTATCAGACACTCCTAATGGTACATGAGAGCACACATACAGTGCAATACAGATATTATCTACCTATTTATCATCTGATCTTATATTTTATTCGCTCTTTTTATGCGTGTCGTAGTGCGCTCGCGTGGCTCTATTAAAGGGATACTCCACTTTTTTTGGAAATAGGCTAATTTTACAACTCCCCCAGAGTTAAACTGTTGAGTTTTACCGTTTTTGAATCCATTCAGCCGATCTCCGGTTCTGGCGGTACCACTTTTAGCATAGCTTAGCATACATCATTGGAGTGGACAAGACCATTAGCATTTCTAAAAAAAAAAATGACCAAAGAGTTTCGATATTTTTCCTATTTAATACTTGACTCTTCTGTAGTTACATCGTGCACTAAGACCGACGGAAAATGTAAAGTTGCGATTTTCTAGGCTGATATGGCTAGGAACTATACTCTCATTCCTGCGTAATAATCAAAAAACTTCACTGCCGTACCATGAGAGCAGCAGGCGTAATGATATTAGGCAGCGCCTGAAAATAGTTCCGTTGTGTTGACGGAAGGTGGCCTATTTTCAGGCGCTGCGTCATATCATTACGCCTGCTGCTCACATGGTACGGCAGTGAAGTTTCTTGATTATTACGCAGGAATGAGAGCGCACTACGATACGCATAAAAAGAGCGAATAAAATATAAGATCAGATGATAAATAGGTAGATAATATCTGTATTGCACTGTATGTGTGCTCTCATGTACCATTAGGAGTGTCTGTTAGGTGTAAACAGAGATCGTGTGGCGGGTATGGCTGGAGCGACGCTTAAAAGAGCCACGCGAGCGCACTCCCATACGCATAAAAAGAGCGAATAAAATATAAGATCAGACGATAAATAGGTAGATAAGATCTGTATTGCACTGTATGTGTGCTCTCATGTACCATTAGGAGTGTCTGATAGGTGTATACAGTTAGAGATCGTGTGGCGGGTATGGCTGGAGCGACGCTTAAAAGAGCCACGCGAGCGCACTCCCATACGCATAAAAAGAGCGAATAAAATATAAGATCAGATGATAAATAGGTAGATAAGATCTGTATTGCACTGTATGTGTGCTCTCATGTACCATTAGGAGTGTCTGATAGGTGTAAACAGTTAGAGATCGTGTGGCGGGTATGGCTGGAGCGACGCTTAAAAGAGCCACGCGAGCGCACTCCCATACGCATAAAAAGAGCGAATAAAATATAAGATCAGATGATAAATAGGTAGATAAGATCTGTATTGCACTGTATGTGTGCTCTCATGTACCATTAGGAGTGTCTGATAGGTGTAAACAGTGAGAGATCGTGTGGCGGGTATGGCTGGAGCGACGCTTAAAAGAGCCACGCGAGCGCACTATGATACGCATAAAAAGAGCGCATAAGATCAGATGATAAATAGGTAGATAATATCTGTATTGCACTGTATGTGTGCTCTCATGTACCATTAGGAGTGTCTGATAGGTGTAAACAGTGAGAGATCGTGTGGCGGGTATGGCTGGAGCGACGCTTAAAAGAGCCACGCGAGCGCACTACGCATAAAAAGAGCGAATAAAATATAAGATCAGATGATAAATAGGTAGATAATATCTGTATTGCACTGTATGTGTGCTCTCATGTACCATTAGGAGTGTCTGATAGGTGTATACAGTGAGAGATCGTGTGGCGGGTATGGCTGGAGCGACGCTTAAAAGAGCCACGCGAGCGCACTACGATACGCATAAAAAGAGCGAATAAAATATAAGATCAGATGATAAATAGGTAGATAAGATCTGTTTTACACTGTATGCATGTTCTCGTGTACCACTAGGAGTGTCTGATAGGTGTATACAGAGAGAGATCGTTTGGCTGGTGTGACGCTTTAGTAGTCCTGGCGGGAGCCAAGAGACGCGCTCTCTATAGGCAAAAAAGAGCGAATAAAAAAGAGATACAATTAGACATAAATAAGATAAGTATTGCACTGCCTGTGGGTTCGTCTGGTATATTAAAACAGTGAGAGATTTTAAGGCAGGCGCATAAGTCTATGTCACGAGACTGGTGCTCATTTAAAAAAAAGCGAGTAGCCTACAGTAGTTGTGAGGCAGGCGAAAAGCGTTTGGTTAATGGTGAATATTGACCTATAGTGCGTACCGTTCTGTCTCCCGCTGGCTTCAGGGGTTATGCGCTGCATTTGGTTTGAAAACCTATCTTACATATTGTGTAAGTTCGAGTGGCCGGCGCATATATCTGTGACTGGTCGAGTGGCAGGCGCATATATCCGTGACTGGTCGAGTGGCAGGCGCATATATCTGTGACTGGTCGAGTGGCAGGTGCATATAACGCAGTGGCAGGCGCATAATTCCGTGGCCGGTCGAGTGGCAGCTCCCCCTGCCACGCAGAGATTTTACCCCCTCTCCAATACAGGCTCAAAATCGCTGGTGTTTCTGACGTCACAAACTACCTTGTTACCAATAAGATAAACGTGTGATCGTCAACGAGTGGATCTCTGAGCTGGAGTGAGTGAGTAGAGGCGGGGCTAATTTACATATTCATAGAACCGAATAGACTAAATGAGGCAATGGGTGTAGTTACATTCAAGCTATTTTAAGGCATGTGAATTTTTTTCAAGGAAAACACATTTATCATTTAACATTTATCATTATAAAAAAATATATGGTTTTTTAGGGATGAAAGATGAGTTTTAAGGGATAAAATGATTGACTACAGTGGGACTTAAGTGCACTTTTCTTTATTTTTTTAAATGCATTCGACTTGACCTGTGTGATAAACCAAAAGCAATATAAAGCATGATCTTAAACATCTCTTTATCCGATCGGTGTATGACATCAAAGTAAGTACCGTGATAGCGATTACAGAGCGGACGATTCATATGCTTTCAGATCTCTCGCGGTACTTTGACGTCATACAACGATCGGTCTGTGCAGCGCCGCTTCAAGGAGAACACACCGGCTGCGTCCAAAATTGCATATACTCTTTTAAATGGATAGGCTACTCACTTTGAATAAGTAATTTGACTGCTAGAAAAGTATGTTCTATACAGTATGAGTGTGTGTAGTATGAATGTAATCTGGATGTACTACATTCGCCATGTTGTCATTATCATGTGACCTACCAGTGTCAGTTGCGTCGCTTCACAAATCCTCTCCCGTGGCCTCATTGTATGCACACTTCAGAATCTCGCCAGAAGTAGTCATCCGGGTTCTTTTCACCTACTGTTTTATGAGTAACGTAGACTCACTGTATTCCGGACATCACGGTACTCCGGACACTTGACCTTTTCTCGCAAATTCTATAAATATAAAAACTTTCAAGTCAAGGCATATATATATATATATCCGTGTCATCTTTGCCTCCTCCTCTTTCGATTCCAACCAATCCTATGTTTCCAGAGCCAGTCGTTTCAAAGAAATCAACGTGAGTTTCTAACGTACACCAATGACTGTTCAGAAAATTGCGGGGGGAAGGTTTTCCGGCAGGACAAAAGGAAGAGGGGAGAATACCTCCGTAGAAAACGGCTCTTAAAACATGTTCACCCACCAGAAAATGACAAAAAAAAAAACATTCTTATGGTCTTATAAAATAATTATGAGTTACAATTTGCAAATATTTGTACTTTTTTAAGGGATTTAAAAAAATTGAATATTTTAAAAATTCTTAAATATAACGTTAACGTTAGAATATAATGCTCACATGAGCAATCGTCGATTAAAAGAGTGTATAGACACTTATACAACAAAGTTATGAAGATTAATATGATTATTTTACCAACTTATAGTTGGTAAAAACGTATGTGTTTTACATTAGAAATGACTCCTCCTTAACTGTCCGAAACACAGTGAGTAGAAATTTTCAGCCGTCCGGAACACCGTGAGTTCTCACGGTAATAGGCCTATTTCACAAGATGGCCCCCGAGACCGGAAGTAGGGTAAACTCTTTTCCGGTGAAAGCGCTAGCAGTTACAGTCGGAGGACAAATGCGGAAACTAAGCGGTTTAGTCCTGTTGCTTACCTTTTTTTATGGTGTTTATGTCAACCCAAAGAAGAAACAACCCTATTTATCACTTCACAGCTTTCCGTGTCTTACGGGTTTTCATGGAACAACTGGGGAGACGTTAAATCACGCCAGACACAGACGGCAAAAAGACTTCTGGTCGCGCCGCCCGCCCGAATCGCTATTCATTTTCAAAATGGACTTTGAACAGCTTGTTTTCTCTCCCAGTCATTCATATAACGTTATCTGACAAAAGTAAGAATATCAGATGTTGTCCGTTTTGTTGATAGTTTTCAGGGAGTTGTGAAAAGATCGAAATTGGACAAATTCTTGACGTTTGCTTAGTGCTTACTGCTTACATAAAAAAAGTTCCATTCATTTTTGGCATGACACTTGATGACTAAGCTCACATTTAACGTTAATATATCGAAAAACAATAAATAAATAAATAAATAGAAATGATGTCTGATTGTAGGCTATGAGTTAAATCTAGTGGCTTTTGTTAAAAAAAAATCATGTTATTAAGTGTTAGTCCAGGAGATTGCAGCAATCTTCCACTACTAGATTATGGCTCCTTTTTCATGTTACCATGAATGAAACTAAGAATTGTACATCTTTACAGTGAATTTGACCTAACGTTGCTAGTATGTCTAATAATGAAATTAAGGCAAATACAAAAATATTTAGACTAAAAACATAAATGAAGTGATTGATTTTACATGTTTAAAAAAAATCATGTTACAAAATAATATTTAACTGTCTGGGGTCCCCTTATGAAAAGAAAATATTCCCTATATGAATGATCAATATATGAAATGGTTTAACAGTATATTTGAAAACATACAGAATAATATATGGTGATAATATATTACAATATATTGAATGAAACATGTCATTCAAGTCACTTTTTGCATAGAAACAAGTCATTTTCATATATTTAAAAATGTGAGAATATATTTACTAATATATGTAATTTTATATTCAGTAATACACTAAAAAATATATACAGGGATTAAAGTTATCCGTCGCTACGACGGACTTCCGTTAATATCAGGTTTCCCCCTGTCCTTATGTCTTAAATCACCCTTTTCATTATTTTAAGGCCGTAAATATGCTTATATTTCTCAAATAGTGTAATAAATGTCTTAATTTTAGTTCGAATGGGTCGGAAGGACGAGGTGTTCACCCGCTTAGGGAGATGTGATCAAAGCCTGGACTGGAGCAAAAGCCCGTTCCTCTCTGCACAGAAGCGTTCTATTTTCACTCCGCTCCTGATCCACTCCGGGTTTTCCAGTCCCACTCACGGGAAAAACTGCTCCGTGTTCAAACAACTTTAAAAATGATTCCAATATGTTTATTTTTTTAAACCACAAACGTCTGAATTTATAAGACTATATGTAACGGTTTGGAAAGTATTTTACACGTTTAATAAATGTCCCAGCTGCCCTTGCTTGCACAAATAAACAGCAGGCCTGGCATAGCGCACCCAGGTAAAAAGGAAAGAAAGTTACAGAAAACAACTTCTACAAACAATTTTAATTTGCCAACAGGTAATAATAATAAATAAAAGTGCATGACGTGCAAATCGGGTAACAATCAAGTGCAATATAAACATGTTTTGTCAGGGCATCAGTCCCGAACCGGCATCAACACTCCATTTCAACATCTGCTTCCTCCTTCACACGCGCCTGGCGTGATTTAACTTCTCCCCGGTTGTTCCATGAAAACCCGCAAAACACGAAAAGCTGTGAAGTGATTAGGGTTGCCAACCGTTCCGTATAATACGGAATCGTTCCGTATTTGACACATAAAAGGCTTGTTCCGTATTGAATTGATACGGAACGCACTTTGTTCCGTATTTTTGAGAATCAATTCAGTGCAAATCCATGACAGACGCATAGCTTCTAATATATATGTCAGACAGACTATGATGAATGAACGAAGACCCGCTGCTATAATGGCAAATTCGGGGACTTGGCGCCACCTTGACTGGCTCTGACGTGTAATGACGTAGAGTTGGCTCATTGGTCGCACGTCAGAGGCGCCCGCGTCATTGGATGTGCAGTTGCCGCAGCGCAGCCTGAGCGAGCCAGACGCTCAATGTGCAAGCTGTGCAGCTGCAAATGCATTTTACAGGCTTCAGTAAATCGAGTAAAATGTGTTTCCGAAGACATTTGTAGGCTATGATAAGAAAAACTACTAAAATTAAAAAAAATAATAATAATTTGCACCGGAAAGAACATTCTAGTCTAGAAGTCTAATTCTATTGAATAAGTTCGCACAAGGCTACAGAAAACTGTTGTGTTTATTTTTCTTCAAATGCAGTCTAAGCCGATGAGTTTCGAATGTTATATGTTGTATTTGTTTAAGTTAAAAATAAAACGTATTATAATCTAAACAAATACATGGTTCATTTTTGGCAAAATGATCATGATAGCCTTTATATATCTGTGTGGTTAAGTCTTGTATATTGATTAAGCCTACTTTGCTATTCTATAAATATAAAGGCCTAATAAGTTGCATTATAATATGATATAAAATGTATGAATTTCAGGGGGCATGTCGCTACCTACCACACCCCCCCCCCGTTCCTTATTTCCATTTCCGAAAGTTGGCAACCCTAGAAGTGATCAATAGGGTTGTTTCTTCTTTGGGTTGAAACATAAAAAGGTAAGCAACCGCTTTTAGTCTCCGCATTTGTCCTCCGACTGTAACTGCTAGCGCTTTCACCGGAAAAGAGTTTACCCTACTTCCGGTCTCAGCGGCCATTTTTGTGAAATAGTCCTATCCGGACACTGCGTCTCCCGGCAGTTTTTTCAAGATTTCTCTAAAATGATTTGTCCAAAATGTGTCAATCAAACTTTGGAACATGTGGAAGGCATGTCCCCAGAGACAGACGAGCCAATCAGGTTTATCTTTCTGCGGATTGATATCTTACGGGACGTTTTACTGTGCAAAGTGTCAGGAATACAGTGAGTCTACGTGAATGTCTACTGTGAATTCAGACAAACTTCTTTTGTCACATAGGCCTATTATTTTTTGCCTACTATAGGGAAAATGCGATTTCGTTTGCAGCCACCTTTTTTATTACACAAACACAATGAGGTCATGTGACAATATAGCATTGATCCATCCATTTAAAAATTGTATTATTTATTTTTTCACTATACAGTAGGCCTATATACGGTGCAGTAACCAAATTCTATTCCAAACATCCTGCAGCCTGAGCATCATGTTTCTTTTCCCAGCATGCACCTGCCCTGCATAATCACTCCAGCAGCTGCTTCTTAATGCTGTGTTTGCACTGCTGTGCTCCAGCTGGCTTTCTAATTGTTATCCTCTGATAGGTTTACTCCAGCCAAATGGCATCATGATGAAATCTGTCAACACTCAAGTAAGCGTCTGCATACCAGCAGCCAAGCTTTAAACCACTCTCTTAATTCGAATAGCTCAATGGCTAAATAGGATGTGCCACTCTTTGACCACCAGAGAAAAAGGAAAAAAACAATAATGACATTTCAACTTGTGACAGTTGTCCATGCTCTCTTTTTTTTAAAGATATCTCTATTTAAACATAAGATGCATAGTTGCAATACTTACAAAAAAATGTTAATGTCATAATGTTATCTAAGACAATATTAGATAAAAATAAATAACAATGCTTTTCCAAATGCATTTCCACCCCAGAAACATCACAGCTTCATAAAGTAGAACCAATGCCTCTTGGTAAGGAATAAACACAGTAATTTGTGGGTTCAGAAATTGTGATTTTAATGAAACGTAACATGAATTGCAATGTAACAAGTGAGCAAAAAAATGTTTTAGCTTTTTGACTTTTCTTTCTATGAAAGCAATCAGCATGCTCACCGTACAATTTAAGGGGTTGACAAATTTAAATTCAAACATGGCAATACAAATGTGACTTCAAATTACTATTAAAATTTGGGTGAGCTTTAATGCAGCATGATAAAAAAAAAAAAAAAAAAAACATGTTACTAAAGTAACCAAAAATTCACAATAAGTCTTACATTTAATCTAATTTCCAAATGAAACAGGATATTAAATGAGAAAAAGTATAGGGCAAACCTTTATTTTACCCACTGGGAATTGATATTTGCAAAAATCCACACTGTAAACCCCAATGTTATCATTAATAAAGAAATCAGTTATCATAACTTAACATTACTTACAATAGCAAGTTTTTGCATCAAAAATTAAACAGTTGTGTTTAAAGGGGTCATATAATGCCATTTTTGTACAAGCTAATATGATTCTTTAGAGTCTAAATTAAAACTTTGTAATATACTTTAATTAAAAATTCCCATTAGTATTGTAAGAAAACACTTATTTTACCTGGTTAAAAACAGCTCTGTTTTCAGCATGCCGTTTCAGTGCATATGACTTTAAATGATAATGAGCTGCGCTCACCCCGCCTCTCTGTTCTGTGTACACCGTTTGTAACACAATAACCATAACGCGTTGTTCATTATAGACCAGGGATTATGAATTATATTGAGAACGTCGTACATAGAAAACATGCCGTAATGTACCCTGAGTGTAAACCTTAGACGCATTCATTGTGAAGCGTGCATCTAGCGATTTGCAAAGATTAATATAAATATTAAAGATTAATAAAACGTTACACTCACTTCAGTTATTTTGGAGGTTCAGCAGGAACACGAATAGTTGGTACCGGTCCAGAAGCAGCTTCTTAGCAAAACCAGCTTTATACTGACCCTCCTCGTTTATAAGCAGTCTGGTGTGTGAAATGATTCGCGCAAATATGAAAGCATTGACGTTGCTCGTGGGGAATATTCCCTTCGAAAACAGAACTCAGCCACTGCGTCTTCAGCGGTTCGGATTTAGGAACATTAAAATGACTGCTGTGTTCGTTATTAGACCCAAGAACAGAACACCACAATCGCTTAGACTCCATTCTGCTCATAGACAGTGCTCCAGCATATCAACAATGACCGCGCCGGTCCGCGCAGACTATGATTGACAGCTGGCTCACGAGCGAGGGCGGGTCTGTGTTGAAACCCGGCTGTCAATCAACAATCGCGGGAGGGGCGTCCGACCGTGTGACGTCACACGGTCGAACGGCTTGATTTGAGACAGGGGAAAACATATAAGGAGATTAAAACAGAAACACTGGATGGATTTTTATCATTTTATGATGTTTGTGTACAGGCACTGCCAACACACATTTCAGTACAATCAACTTGTAAAAGTGCATGTACCATTATATGACCCAGGGTTCCAGACTGCGACCAAATTTGTCGCATTTGCTACCATTTTTTGAGAATGTGCGAGTTAAAATGTTATGTGGTCGCATTTGTGCGAGAGGACGCTTGAGCAACAGAACGCCGTTGTGTCCGTAACTTATGTTCAAAATGAACGAGTAGGCTACATCATGAATCCATTTTCCAAACCGTGTTTTTGACTTATTCTGAATCACTACGGTACGCCTATAATAAGTGTTTATATTCGGACTATTTTATCCCGGGGTCGTCTCGGCTGCGGAGTAGCCCAGTGCCTGCGTGACTCGCCATAGACATTAATGGAGAGAAGTTCCGTCTACAATGTTCTTCCGCAAGACGCGTGCAGTTTATTTATTGACGAACGTAGACGTCACGCGCATTGCACACTGATGGTGAAACGCGCCAATTACGAATTCACGAAATAAGGCATATAAAAATGGTCTCACGAAACACAGAGCCCCTTCCTCCTACGTCTTTTCAGCAGTTATATTTTCCTCGGTCGAGCGATTACTCTCATGATCGCTCGACAGAGGTAAAGCAAGGAAATTATTATAAAATGCAGAAGGTAAGGAGAGTGAGATCAGTTTATTATAATACTCTAATCTTTTAAAATGTAATGCATACATTTGAATGTTTAATGATTTTTAAAAGATAGAAAGATGATAATAGATAGATAGATAGATAGATAGATAGATAGATAGATAGATAGATAGATAGATAGATAGATAGATAGATAGATAGATAGATAGATAGATAGATAGATAGATAGATAGATAGATAGACAGAATATGATTCAAATGTAAATAGATTGTATATAATTCAAATGTAAAATAAATTACAGATTAAAATTACTGTCCAAAATCCATGAAAATCCTGAAATTTGGCAATGATAATTAATATATTACAGGTATTTCTGCTGCAACCCAGAAAGCCTTTGCTAGCCTTGGTCCATTAAAACCACTATTCATCAGCATGCATTGATTAATCCCATGGAAAGTAGCAAAAAAAAAAAAAAAAGGTGCGACCAAATCATATGCTGGTGCGACCAACTGAGAAAGTTGGTAGCACCAGTGCAACCAGTGGAAAAGTTAGTCTGGAGCCCTGATATGACCTCTTTAATGTACTCATTTAGCAGCAACAATCTTTCAGATTAAGATTTTAAGAGTTATGAACTCAAAATTTCAAGTTATTTAAATGATTCGCTATGTGTCTTGTTTAATATGATTGGCCTTGCCTGAAATTCTGCCTTGACAACACGCTGATTGGTCGATACACAAGGCAGTATTTTTTTTGTTCATCGTGAATTTGTTGAAGCAGGCAGCAGCCCAGAGGGACTGACACTGCATAAAACAGTCATTTAGGGGTTGAAGCCCCGTTCACACTACACGCCTGCAAGTCGCCAGGCGCTGGGGATGAGGTCGCTAGTGGGCGTTCCCACTACTGGTTGACTAGTATGACATCCAAAAGACAGCGAATCAGCTTTCTTGCCATCCATCACTGCAGGCCCAGGGGCTGAGGAGAAGGATCACGTGCGCTCCACTCCTATTGGTTGTCGCTCGCGAAAATCGCTCTTCATTTGCATAAAGTTAAAAATTTAGAAACGCCCCATCTAGTCGCCAACGGTCGCTGTCGCGCGTGTCGCCGGAAGTCGCCCGCTCACCATTGAAATGAATGGTATCGCGTCGCTTGGTCGCGTGTAGTGTGAACGGGGCTTAAATCGGCCCGTCCATCACGTACAGACATTTCAGGCCCTCGCATTTGGAACGAGACTTTCAATTCCTGACGCCTGTAAAAGGAATCTTTTTTTAATCGACGACTGTCTCGAGTCTCGAGCCTGTTCTCCCCCCTCCCCCGCAGCAGCCCCTCTGACTCACTGCAGTTCTTCTTGCGCGCGCAGAGCGTCCGGTATTTTCTGAGGCTGAGAAAACGTATGGTAAGTGTGAATTCATAAAACTTTTTTAAATAACATGTTTGCCAGAACATAACATCACAATTTGTTCAATGTTGTAACAGTTTTTTAACTGTATTTTCTAGCCCGACGTTGTTTTCGAGCCGTTTATTCCCGCCCCTGCTCCATTCAAATCTTGCGCGCTGACAGCGCCCGGTGTTCCGGAAAATAGGCTTTATGCCGAGCGTCACGTGACCAAACCGGAAAACAGGTCTCATTGCATCCGCTTGTCAGAGAAAGTGTTAACGGCCGTAAGAACTAACTACGATATCTATGGATTTTTAAGGTAATCAGCTAACCTACTAAGTTCACTCTGTTATTGGTGTTTTATGCTGTTTAAATATCTAAACGTTAGTGTGAAGAAGAAAAATTAAAAAAAACTTTTAAATCTCAATCTGCACATGCGAGGGACATTGGTTATGCTCATTTTTGCGTGCTCCTTTTAAGTTATCTTAAGTAAAACTGCAAAAAATTTCATGAAGCACATACAAAAGACCTGAATCGGAAGCGATGTGACCTGTTTTCCGGTGTGGTGAATAATCGGGTTACTCGGTGTGAATAGTCCGGGCGTAGGACCCCATTAGTATGCCAGTAGTATGCCTGATCTGAATCTGTTCTCGCGATAACTTGTAGCTAACGTGAGCTGTTTTAGTGTTATTATGTGGTAGCTTTATGTAGAATGCTAACTCCCGTTGCTATATGCAAGGTAAGATTAAATTAAATTGCATATTGTATATGTAAATTGTGTATATTCTATATCTAATATTTAAAATCTCAAGTTGCGTCAATAGCAGAGGAGAAAGACCGCGAAATTTAAAAATACTACTGTTATTGTGTATGAAATGTAGTTTTAAGAGTTTTTCAGTCGACAATGTAGTTGCTTCAATCTCAAATATGTTGTTTGTTTATACAGATAGCGCCTATTTAAAATTATGATCTGACGTTTTCGGAGATGTCGTTTTCGGACGCTCAGCGCTCAAGTACCCCGCCTGGACCAGCCCACCTCGGCTAGTCCAACCATTCCTTCTTTCCTAGGAGACTCTTGTAGATAAAAACATATTGCAGCATCAAGCAATATCTAATGAATCATATCACAGTTAAATTTTCCAAATTTTGATTTTAGATTGGGAGAAAAATCTGATTAATCATCTGTCCACTGTAGTGGACCTCATGCATCAATGGCTATATTTCAGCTACAGTTCATACTTATACTGTGAATATTCTTATTGAAAATACTTAATCTGCAGTGACATTTATGTAAATAAATGTATTTGTATTATTAGAATGTAACGTGCTTACATAATGTATGTGACTTGTATTGCATTGTATTACTTTACTTTTAAATGAGTAATAAATGAGAAGAGTTGTAAATGAGAGATAACTTCTTAATGAGTTTGTCTTATATAAAAGCCCTTAAAGTGATGAAAAAAGAATGCAATAAATATTGTTTGCATTAAAGAAGCATACGATTTACAAAACAAAAACCCATTCAAGCCCCTTTAACCTTTCAATCTTTTTTGTTTAATACTGATTATTATTTTTCTTGTTTTATTTGTATTTCTTTTATGCACCTGTTCTTTATATTCTAATGCAAATATGTAATGATATTGCCATGCCGTTTTTTACATCACAAAAAAAACGTATTAGAGATAACGTTTTTTCACCAATACAATATTTTTGCACACATCGAAAGGGCAATATATATGTTACACAGGTTTTTAAAAAACTATTTACGCGACTCGTCAATACAATATTGTCATTTTTAAAGACACTTGAAAATCACCAATGAGAATGTCTCATCACTTTTTTTTTTTTAATGTGGGACTATATATACGATTGCCATGTTTCACAGGTCCCTTTCGTCAGAAATTCTACAAAGTATCTCTGCGAAAATTTCATCTTTGGACATCTGTGCATCTCTCTGGACAGTTTCATCTCTGTGACCAAACATCTCTGGACAATTTCATCTCTGCGACCAATACATTTACCTTACTTAATTCAAAAATACAATTTAATTATCAATTTAACTTTACATTAATTATTGTTTTTTTTTCTCATCATCCAACATTTCAGTAAGTATATCCATCACCCGGTGTATTTTAATAATGTTTAATTGTAGGTATATTTTAATATAAACGAAATTATCGGCCTGTAATAATTTTTTTTACCGTTATAGATATATCTATAACGGTAAAAATAGGCCTACTTAAGACAAAGTTCATAATTATTGCATGAGCATGCTTTTCTTTAGGAAAAAAATATTTGCAATGTTATAGGCCTAATACAATTTGGACGAAAGTCTTTGTTGCCGAATGAAGAATTAAAAATGAAAGGTCTCAGCTCGTGTAAGTTAGGCACTTGCAAAAATTACACCTAAGCGAGTGTGAGCACCTGGGCACAGTTGCATTGAATATATTAATAACTCGTGCTATCAAAGTTAACGCATGCGATTATTTTAGTCCAGTTTAACGCGATGAAAATAACGCAGCATTGGTTTTATTTCTGTCATCCTTTAGCTAGCGTAACATTTAACATGCACTTAAAGCACATGGTTTGCAAACATTCGAGCGCGAAAAGATACATATGTCCTGACAGTTACGCGCACCTTCTGGTGCGCACTGCGCAGCAGTAATTGGCAGTCGGCAACTGCAGTTCTTAAAGGAACAGCACCCAATATAGCTGTCTCCACTCGACGTCAATCAAATAACAATGGGAACAGAGAACATTACTCACTGCTCCTAACTAAAGAACTTTTGTAGCTTTAAAAAGGATTCATTTATATATAATTTAGAAGACAGCTGTCTATACCCTCACCAGTCAGCACTTACATTCCAGTGCACACTACACACGACACTACACACTACAGTGTTCAACACCTGTTGTAGATGTGTAAACGCATGAATAAATATTTAAACGCATGAATAAACACTTTTTGCATCCCCCAATCTAAAGTGTAAACTATTAATTACTTGTTAATGTGTTACATTTACCTTTTACAAATGATACTTACCTGTTAAAAATTATCTGTATGTGCATTCAAGGAATTTACAACGCTTTCTGCACCCTGTAATTGCTACATGTACATAAATGTTAACCCATAAAGCTAAGTGGTTTCTTAAGTTTGATAATTAATCTGCTATGTCATGTTTATGACAATTTATGTTGTCTTGTCATGACAAAGACACTGACAGGTTATGATGTATTGGTTTATGTCAAGTTGTCATAACAAAGACATCTCAAACAATTTCATATCTGCATTCAAAATGTCATAATTGAGCGAATGACACTTAATGACTGTTGTCATAAACATGCATAAAAACTCCTGCATATTCATGACATCTGATGATTGATCTCATGATTATGAAGGTGTCATGTCAGTCTTATGCACACCCCTTCAAGTAAAGTGTTACCAATCAGGTACTAATCACTTGTAAATGACGTGTGACGGAATTTACAAAACATACATAAAATGTTAGTAGATCATTTGCTAATCATTTATGAATGTTCTGTAAATGATTAGTTCATCATTAACTAACCACTTATAAATGACTTACAACTGAACGTTATTATACAGTGTTACTGAAACTTGAGTGTTTATAATTGCGATCAATCGCAATTAATCAGAACAAAAGTGTAATTAATCTAGTTAATTTTTTGGATCAATTGACTAAAAAATTAATACGTTTAATCAACCTAATATCATTACTTTTGTTTTGCATTAAATATTGCATATCGGGAAATGACGACAAGGTTCAGCGAGCTCACTACGCCTGCTGCGTTGTGCCTTCCAGTGTGCCCATCTAAGTAAAAACAGTGAGTGATGTTCCATAGCACTAAAGACTGTGCAAATGTACAGTTGCACATGACGTGTTGCAGCATGTGTGTGTGTTTTTGCAGAGTTCCCTCAAGCCAGTCCATGACACCTCCTCGCCTACCAGGTCACGACCCCACCACTAAATTGATGGACTGCATCATGTAGGCCTTAGGATGGTTCCACAAAGAATTGACTGCATATAAAACATGAATATACTTCAAACTAAAGATTTGACTTTTCATACAGCAAAAGACACTGCATCTATTTGTGTCTCATTAGTTCTCAAACTTTAACCTTACAGTTCATTAAATATTTAAACACAGCTAACTCGACATTAATTGTTTTTAAATCTTCACAATGTATAGCCAGAGAACTATCACAAAAGTATTTAGGAAAGTAAAGACATACAAAAGTATTTCTGTTTAAAGCTGCTTTGTATTGTTGTGTATTTTTAAAAGCTCTATAAATGTCCTAAAACGATGTGCATTTTGCTTGTAGTTTTGTGTTAATAAAAATGTAATATATTACATCTCATAATTCAGTTGAATTCATTATGTATTGTGAAATTTAATTAAATTTTTATACAAGTTTTGGTTCACTAATTTTATTACATTAAATGTTATTGTATTGTATGATGTTCTGTATTAAGATTAAATTATGCCATACATCATAATGCATTAGTACACAAATGACATGCTTGTAATAAAAAAAACATATTATACCCTATTGCTTAATAACAAATAACTTTGTCACAAAACACACTTAAAAATAGTATTTCTTTAAAATAAAAGATTATTATATAAATTAAGGGGTTTGATTACATTAAGATTTGTGATTCCATAATGTTATTATACTGTCTTTAGTCAAGGCTTGACAACCAATTAAATATTTATACCCACAAAACATAGCTAGCATTCTGTAATTATTTTAAATGTCTAAACTGTTAATAAGAAAATAGTAATACACACAAATAAATATTATGTTATGGCTCTTTTAAAAAATAAACATATTGTGTAACATATTGTGCCGATTATTGCGATAAAAAATAATGACATAATTATAATTGCACTACTAACTGCTGTGAATACGGTAAGGCAGTATCAGTGCAGTGGTATAAGCTCAGGTAAAGCTCATAGCACGATCATCGGATAACGTTAGCTGTATGCTATGCTACTATCTAAGCTAACTAAAAAACACACTAACAACGAGAAATGTTTAATTTCACAATCTATAGCTTCGGTTAAATACTAGTATATGAAACGTATAATTTAAAATACATTAAATACATTAATGACTCGTTATACCGTAGTACAAACGTCTTCTATAATAAAGTGATTTTGTATGATTTGTAACCAGGCACCAAAGCGATTACCTATAAAACGTGCTTTGAACCAATCGGATTGCTTGGGTCCTACGCCCGGACTATTCACACCGAGTGACCGGTGTGGTGAATAATCCGGTCACTCGGGCTGCGTTCCAAACCGCATACTCAATGAGTAGGTACTTAATTTCAATGAGTACTTACTTAACGAGCGCTAAAAGAGTAGGTACTTTATAGCCAAATCTCGTTGAGTATGAATCGATCCGGACATCATCGGCCATGTTGACGTTATCATGTGACCTACGACGCGTTATCACAAGCCAACTTAAAAGATGAACGTTTAATTCATCTATCAGTAAATATCTTGATATTGATGAAACTTGCTCATTTTGTGGTATTGTTGAAGAAACAGCTGCCAATTTATTTTGTGAATACATTTAGGGTTGATTTAAGTTGTTATATTTTAAACCCTACTAATGTGACCCACAGTTTTATCCTTATAACGATATATTTTTTTTAAGAAACCCCAAAATCGTCATCTCTTGAATATGTTGTTAATTTCTTTATTTTATACCCAAAAAGTTTCTCCTTTAAGTTTTCCTCTTTTCTTGATGAATTTACCTCTCGTTTCATCCCTCAGACTTATAACAACAAAACAATTTTTAATGTATTATGAAGAACTATTTAAAGATATTTAGCATTGTTCTTTTTTCCTGTGTATAAATATCATATTATGATGTACACAAACCAATGATCTTTATGTTTTCTGTTTTGTCATTATGATTGTTCATTGTTAGATACATACAACTATGGTATCTTTCCATGATCTTTATGTAATAAGTTTATAAGTTTAAATTATATGAGCGACAGGTGCACTAACACTTCATAACATCAGTAACTCGACAGCACAACCTAGAACAGTTTTCCTCAGCGTTTGTAATAATGTCTGCACAAGGAGACGGGCGGCTGCTCGAAGATCTCTCCTTTGGAGAAAACTGTTGACTTTATACTCGAAAAATGTAAGTATCGCTCCTTAAAAATTAATATTACCTCAGAATTAATTGCATTGTTAGCCCACCCCAAAACTTAAACAAAATAATATTAAATGCTGACCAATACTTAATTATATTACTTTTTTATATACTAAAAATGATATAATTTAATAAAACAAGCAAAATGTAATTTGTTTTGTCATATGAGTTATGCATGAATACACGTGAACATCTCAATTGTCAGTCAAGCAATGAATTAATGCATACATTAAATAATTATATTTTATATACTGACAACAATAAGAAACATGAATAAATGAGTAAAAGAACAAATAAAAGTAACCATCACACAATAAACAAATGCATATACAATTCAACAACACATGAAACAAATCTTTATTCAAACTACAAGCATGTATTTACAGGCGCTGAACCCCACATACTGCCATCTCAACACAGCGGTTCCCATTCTGCGGCTTTACTCTGATGAATTCACCAGAGGTGACCGTGCCTTCGTGCCGGAGCTTGTTGCTGCTCTGCGCTTCACAATCTGAGGCGATAAGGGCAGATGGAGAGATGGAGCGTCTCATCCATGGCACCGTTTCCAGGATTCAGCTCTGGGCTCCTCATCCTCAGTGCTCACACCAGTCTGAATAAAAACATGTTTAGTTACTTTATAGATTTGTTTATTTACCTTATTTACAGCACATTTGTCTAATGTCAACAGTGTTGACAACAGTGAATTAACGTTATCCTATAATAATGCCACACATACATCAGATGTATTTTTCATGTTGTGATGTGCTCATCTGCAATATGTCAATACTTGCAATATTGTCCTTTCAGGTCTAAATAGACATTTTAAATAAGCGGGTTTAAAATGTATATGGTTATGTAAATCCACTTTAGAGACGTTACGTACATGTGCTTAGAGCTCCCCTGATAGCTAGCTATACAAAACATGTTTTTACAGCAAAATCACAACTATACTATACTGTCTAACTAATTTACACCTTCAACAGTTAAAACGTTTACTCTATAGTAGTTTAACACATAAGGAACCGTGTTTACTCACATTTGGAAAGCCCCGCGTCGCTGATCTCCGTGATGATGTTTGATAATGACGTATGCTCTCGCGTGGCCTCCTGGGATAGAAGAGTACGCATCGGACAGCACTCAAAAATCGGGCCGGAAGCAGTAAGCCATCCGGGAACGCCTCGCCTACTCTTTTATGAATACTGATGTTTCGAACGTACTGCTTCCTTCACGTACTGTTTTCGCCTACTATATAGTAGGAAAGTAGGCATATTCGAACGCACTTAAGTCCGAATCTCGCGATAATTAGTACGTCACCCAGGTAATTCTCGCCTACTCTTTTGGATTCATACATACTTTTTCGCTCGCCTACTCTTTTTCCCATACTATATAGTAGGGAAGTATGCGGTTTGGACCGCAGCCTCGGTGTAAATAGTCCGGGTGTAGGACCCAAGCAATCCGATTGGTTCAAAGCACGTTTTATAGGTAATCGCTTTGGTGCCTGGTTACAAATCATACAAAATCACTTTATTATAGAAGACGTTTGTACTACGATATAACGAGTCATTAATGTATTTTAAATTATACGTTTCATATACTAGTATTTAACCGAAGCTATAGATTGTGAAAATAAACATTTCTCGTTGTTAGTGTGTTTTTTAGTTAGCTTAGATAGTAGCATAGCATACAGCTAACGTTATCCGATGATCGTGCTATGAGCTTTACCTGAGCTTATACTGCACTGATACTACATTACCGTATTCACAGCAGTTAATAGTGCGATTATAATTCATTATTTTTTAAGCAATAATCGGCACAATATGTTACAGGTACACTTTTATTTATTAAAAGAGCCCTAACATAATGTTTATTTGTGTATATTACTATTTTCTTATTAACAGTTTAGACATTTAAATAAATTACAGAATGCTAGCTATGTTTTGTGGGTATAAATATTTAATTGGTTGTCAAGCCTTGACTAAAGTCAGTATAATAACATTATGGAATCACAAATCTTAATGTAATCAAACACCTTAATTCATATAATAATCTTTTATTTTAAAGAAATACCATTTTTAAGTGTGTTTTGTGACAAAGTTATTTGTTATTAAGCAATAGGGCATAATATGCTTTTTTTTATTACAAGCATGTCATTTGTGTACTAATGCATTATGATTTATGGCATAATTTAATCTTAATACAGAACATCATACAACACAATAACATTTAATGTAATAAAATTAGTGAACCAAAACTTGTATAAAATTTTAATTAAATTTCACAATACATAATGAATTCAACTGAATTAATTATGAGATGTAATATATTACATTTCTATTAACACAAAACTACAAGCAAAATGCACATCGTTTTAGGACATTTATAGAGCTTTCACAACAATACAAAGCAGCTTTAAACAGAAATACTTTTGTATGTCTTTACTTTCCTAAATACTTTTGTGATAGTTCTCTGGCTATACATTGTGAAGATTTAAAAACAATTAATGTCGAGTTAGCTGTGTTTAAATATTTAATGAACTGTAAGGTTAAAGTTTGAGAACTAATGAGACACAAATAGATGCAGTGTCTTTTGCTGTATGAAAAGTCAAATCTTTAGTTTGAAGTATATTCATGTTGTATATGCAGTCAATTCTTTGTGGAACCATCCTAAGGCCTAGATGATGCAGTCAGTCAATTTCCCTTTTAGATGGTGGGGTCGTGACCTGGTAGGCGAGGAGGTGTCATGGACTGGCTTGAGGGAACTCTGCAAAAAACCACGTTAAAAATGGGTTTCAATGTTTTTACTTGGATCTGCAAGCCCAAAGGTGCAACGCAGCAGAACGTAGTTAGCTCGTTGAACCTGGGGTGTCATAGATGGACTGGCTTGAGGGAACTCTGCAAAAAAACACATGATTGGGTCGTGACCCGCAAAACACACAAACATGCTGTAACACGTGCATTTGTACACGCAAAGTCTGTTGTGCTGTGTAACATCACTCACTGTTTTTACTTAGATGGGCAAACTGGAAGGCACAACGCAGCAGGCGTAGTTACCTCGCTGAACCTTGTCGTCATTTCCCCTTGGTATGATTGGGTCGTGACCTGCAAAACACACAAACATCCTGTAACACATGCATTTGTACACGCAAAGTCTGTTGTGCTGTGTAACATCACTCACTGTTAGGATGTTGTGACATTACAAGGCCATTTTAATGACACACTCCACAAGATAAGATATCTCAGCTTAAAATTGACTGAAACCTTCCATTCGTCTCAGTATTATAAGGCTGATCTGAACAACAGAAGATTCAATTTCTTAATTAAAATATATACTATATAGTATATATTTGTACCAAAATGATACCTTAAATTGCATACCTCAGGAATCAGTTCACACATTACAAGGTCGATATGTTCAAGCTTTTTTTCCTTCTTTTGCTTAAACACAATGTTGTCAATGTGTCCTAGAAGTTCCTCAACATGTGCTGACAAGGCTGGATGAAAGCTCTTTGGTTGTGACATTTTCCCAGTCTTCGTTTGCCACCATTTGTTCCACGTAGGTTTCAGTGAGCCTTTCACAATTCCTTGGAACAACTCCTGAAAAAAATATTTAATATAGCAAACAATATCTAGCCATTTTAAGTTTTGTAAAGTCTTATATGTACCTGAATTTCAGTATCACTGACAAGAGAACAAATTCCCTTTTTTTCCACCTCCTCGACTGTCCTATATTTGAAAAATCATCGATCTACTTGATCTATTACACTTTTATGTTGATTTATTTGAATGAGGACACACATTTTACACATACCTTTTATACGTCATATGCTGAACAGCATATGCTGCCATTGATGATGCGTGATATCTTCTCAGATGCCACAGATCGTCTCCCTGTATCACCTCGTTTTTCATAGAGGTCCATTTGTCCCTCACCTCCATTTCTGCCATCTAATGCAATAAACACAGTTGTTAAAGTAATGTAGCTAAAAATAAATAATAAAATAAATAAATAAAAGCATTTGTTTAACTTATTGTACAAACCAAAACCCCACAGTTGTTAGAGTCAGCCAGCCTCCACTGTTCTGGGTACTCAACAGTCCATTTTCCCAAGTCCCAAGTATTTCGGAAGGCATTGCTTTTGTACAATAGAAAAAAGAAATTAATAAATGTACATTAGTAAATAAAGATAACAATTTTGACATTTACAAAGCACATAATACCATAGTATAGCCAGGTCCATCGCAGAAATTGACTTGTAGTTGCCAGTGGGGTCGTAAACGCGAATACGATTCAGCAAACCATCCAAGACCTTTACAACATAAACAGAAACCGCTGTAACCAGAGTAACAACTGTTGAGCAAAAATGTAAACATTTTTTTTATCCATACATACCCACAAAATGAAGTGGTTTCCCTTTTCGGGGCTCTGTCCACCAACAATTCTTGGAATAAGGACTGTGTCAATCTCACCAAGGTCCTTTAAAATGTTTTTAAGTAAATAAGTAAGTAAATGTGTCCCCTGCCCCTGAAATTTATTTGATAAGATTTTCATTTACCTTCAGACAAGAAATGTGACTGTCATCCACATGTTTCTTGATAGTGAAGGATCGCCACCAGAGAACGAACGTGTGCACCTGTAAAGCAGTTCCACCATGTGCTTTACAGAGCTGTGCAATCCTTGTGTCAAGAATCTAAAAGAAATAGTAGATATCAATACAAATTTTGGTGAATAATATAAGAAGTACATATAGGAGGTTCCTGTACAAACGACCATACAAATAAGCTGCCATTGGACGGATATGGAGGGCTCGCCTGAGTCCCAAAATTTCTCCAATCATGCATTCATGTCTATGTCTCAGCACCCTCTAACAGAATCCACGTTTTCGAGAATATCCAAGAAACTTTATTTTTCGACCCAAAAAAACTATAAGGTGTGTACGTACACGTACCCCTTATAGATATTTTGGGTCTAAAAAAAAAGTTTCTTGGATATTCTCGAAATCTTGTATTCTGTTAGAAGGTGCCGAGACATAGACATGAATGCATGATTGGAGGCTCTAGAGCCTTCCAGAGCTGAGATATGGAGATCCCACAAAGCATTTATTCCATTGGGGCAAATAGAGACTCGCATACAGTGAAATTTTGGGATGAAATTTGGCCCTTTTGCAGCTTTTTGTTTGAACAAAGACATCTCACACAATGTCATATTTGCATTCAAAATGTCATAATTGAGCGAATGACACTTAAAGGGGTCATATAATGGTACATGCACTTTTACAAGTTGATTGTACTGAAATGTGTGTTGGCAGTGCCTGTACACAACCATCATATAATGATAAAAATCCATCCAGTGTTTTTGTTTTAATCTCCTTATATGTTTTCCCCCGTCTCAAATTGAGCCGTTCGTTTTTGTGACGTCAATAAAACGGACGCCCCTCCCACGATTGTTGATTGACAGCAGTGATTCAACACAGACCCGCCCTCGCTCGTCCTGTCAATCATAGTCTGCGCGGACCGGCGCGGTCATTGTTGATATGCTGGAGCACTGTCTATGAGCAGAATGGCGTCTAAGCGATTGTGGTGTTCTGTTCTTGGGTGTAATAACGAACACAGTCATTTTAATGTTCCTGAATCCGAACCGCTGAAGACGCAGTGGCTGAGTTTGTTTTCGAAGGGAATATTCCCCACGAGCAACGTCAATGCTCTCATGTTTGCCGAATCATTTCTCAGTGGACTGCTTTATAAACGAGGATCAGTGTAAAGCTGGTTTTGCTGAGAAGCTGCACCTGAATAAAGGATCGGAAGCTATTCGTCTTCCTGCTGAACCTTCAGAAGAACTAAAGTGAGTGTAACGTTTTATTAATCTTTATATTAATATTTATATTAATCTTTGCAAATCGCCAGCTGCACGCTTCACGATGAATGCGTCTAAGGTTTACACTCAGGGTACATTACGGCATGTTTTCTATGTACAACGTTCTCAATATAATTCATAATCCCACGTTTATAATGAACAACGCGTGGTTATTGTGTTACAAACGGTGTACGCACAGAACAGAGAGGCGGGGTGAGCAAAGCTCATGATCATTTAAAGTCATTTGCACTGAAACGGCGTGCTGAAAACAGAGCTGTTTTTGACCAGGTAAAATAAGTGTTTTCTTACAATACTAATGAGAATTTTTAATTAAAGTATATTACAAACTTTTAATTTAGACCCTAAAGAATCATATTAGCTTGTACAAAAATGGCATTATATGACCCCTTTAATGATAGTTGTCATAAACATGCATAAAAACTCCTGCATATTCATGACATGTGTCATGTCAAGATTATGACGGTGTCATGTTAGTCTTATGCACACCCTTTCAAGTAAAGTGTTACCAATGAGGAACTAATCTTTTATAAAACATGAATATGCGTTTCATACGGGGTTAATAAATAAAATAAAAATGTGTATGTATGTAGTTAGAGGGTGCAGAAAGCATTGTAAATGCCTTGAATGCACATACAGATAATTTTTAACGGGTAAGTGTCATTTATAAAAGGTAAATGTAACACATTAACAAGTAATTAATAGTTTACACTTTAGATTGGGGGATGCAAAAAGTGTTGTAAAATATTTATTCATGCGTTTACACATCTATAACAGGTGTTGAACACTGTAGTGTGTAGTGTAGTGTGCACTGCAATGTAAGTGCTGACTGGTGAGGGTATAGACAGCTGTCTTCTCTGAAACACAAGAATCTTTAACCACTGTGCACCTAATGTGAGCAAAACATACAAAAAATTTAACATAATGAACATTTATGAGACGCATAGTCATATTTTGTAAATTATTAATTAATCATTAACTAATCAATTGTAAATGACTTGTAACGAAATGTACAAAACATACATAAAATGTTAGTATATCACTTATTAATCATTTATGAACGCATAGTCATGTTTCATAAATAATTAGGTAATCATTTACTAATCACGTGTAATGGAAATTACAAAAAACATACATAAAATGTTAGTATATCACTTGTTAATCATTTATGCATGTTTTGTAAATGATTAGTTCATCATTAACTAACCACTTATTAATGGCCTACAACTGAACATTATTATTAAGTGTTACCCAAGTCTCTATACATTTTTACTATATTTTATCATTTAATCACTTCACATTTAATCTCCAGATTAATGTAGAAAAACATAAAATAACTAAATAGAGACATTATATTTTAACTACTTGTTTAATGACATATTTTTTTAATATGTACATGAAGGCCAGTATCACTGATACTAATAAGGCTACTGATGTCTTGATAAATATGGGAAATAAAAAGAAATTGAATAAAGCGTACAACACTCTGCACTGCATAATGTATAAATTAGATATATGAATCCTTTTTAAAGCTACAAAAGTTCTTTAGTTAGGAGCAGTGAGTAATGTTCTCTGTTCCCACGTTACATTCTAATAATACAAATACATTTATTTACATAAATGTCACTGCAGATTAAGTATTTTCAAAAACAATATTCACAGTATAAGTATGAACTATAGCTGAAATATAGCCATGGCATTGATGCATGAGGTCCACTACAGTGGACAGATGATTAATCAGATTTTTCTCCCAATCTAAAATCAAAACTTGGAAAATGTAACTGTGATATGATTCATTAGATATTGCTTGATGCTGCAATATGTTTTTATCTACAAGAGTCTCCTAGGAAAGAAGGAATGGTTGGACTAGCCGAGGTGGGCTGGTCCAGGCGGGGTACTTGAGCGCTGAGCGTCCGGTGATCCCTTGGATCTCACATCTCCGAAAACGTCACATCATAATTTTAAATAGGCGCTATCTGTATAAACAAACAACATATTTGATATTGAAACAACTACATTGTCGACTGAAAAACTCTTAAAACTACATTTCATACACAATAACAGTAGTATTTTTAAATTTCGCGGTCTTTCTCCTCTGCTATTGACGCAACTTGAGATTTTAAATATTAGATATAGAATATACACAATTTACATATACAATATGCAATTTAATTTCATCTTACCTTGCAAATAGCAACGGGAGTTAGCATTCTACATAAAGCTACCACATAATAACACTAAAACAGCTCACGTTAGCTACAAGTTATCGCGAGAACAGATTCAGATCAGGCATACTACTGGCATACTAATGGGGTCCTACGCCCGGACTATTCACACCAAGGGGGTAATCCATCGACCGGAAGTTGAAGCCGGCCGGGTGCCGCCATGTTGTAGCAGAACTTCACTTGCGTTAGCATTTCCATTGACTCCCATTCATTTTTGCGTCACTTTGACAGCGAATAACTTTACATCTGAGGCGTTTAAAGACTACATTTGTCCATTATTTATTTCTAAAGAAACACGACAATGTATAAAGGGCTCCATTACCTTCTATGTTACACTATGGCCCCGTAGAAACAGATTTAGTAAAAATAGGCTGACGACTGCGTCATAACCACTCGACTCTCTGTCGCGCTGTACAGAAATTACCGTACAGACAGGAGGAGAAGCTCGCAGGCAATCGGGGGGACGTCCCGTCAAGGGAGAAGCCCATAGATAATGAGTCCATAAAAGCAACGGAATTCTTACTCCTGCTCACTCACGCCAAAGAACTCTTTCCTCAAGTTCCCCGTCTCTGCAAGATTAACGTTGGCAGTTTTCACGCACAGCTACTAGAAGATTAACGTCTGTCAGACAGGTTGCTCACGTCATCAAGCTTAGTTTGAGTCGGTCTGAGTCTGCGCGTCAGGAACGGAAGTTCTCAAAAATCGCTAAAAATGGGCTTCAACTGTCTCAACTGAGTTCCAATGAGATCGCTCTGTCCACTTCTTATACTGTCTATGATTCACACCGAGTAACCGGATTATTCACCACACCGGATTATTCACCACACCGGATTATTCACCACACCGGATTATTCACCACACCGGCTTGGTCACGTGACGCTCGGCATAAAGCCTATTCAGTTCCCCTGTTTCCCTTTCAGCGCGCATGCGCAACAGCAAGACGAAAATCATGATCTCACGTCATTATTCCGCGCAAGCTCCTAGCCATATATTGTGCATCGCGGTGTTTTTACTTATTCTCCATCACAGTAATGTACATTTTACTCTGTTTGTTAGATAATTTGCAATTACATACAGATTTTAAAGCATAGAATGTATATTTTCAGATGTTTATGGCTCAATCGGATGTAGATAACGTTACATCGTACTTGCTAATTCTAGTTATACGTTCTTTTTATTATTATTTTTATTACTGCGTGTGTGTCGGTTTGCTGTAGACATAAATAAACTATATTGCACTGCACAAATAAGTAATCTGTGTTGTTATTCTCATTTACGTTATTTTATGATATTCGTCTACTTGAAGGCCCAGAAAAAGTGGTTCTGTATATTACATTTTCAGTATTTATAAAACACTGCAGTGGTGCTGGTGATGTCTTTAAGTGTCAACTTCATGTGTAAACACTGTCATCCATCGATCGGTCTCTTACACTGAGAACACAGGGGGAACCGTTTTACCTGCTGGCCCAGAAAAAGTGGTCCCCCCCTGCAATATTACATTTTGAGGATGTATAACACACTGCAGTGATGCTGGTGATGTATTTAAGTGTCATCTTCATGTGTAAACACTGTCATCCATCGATCGGTCTCTTACACTGAACACACAGGGGGAACCGTTTTACCTGCTGGCCCAGAAAAAGTGGTTCCCCCCCCCCCTGCAATATTACATTTTGAGGAGTAATAACACTCTGCAGTGATGCTGGTGATGTATTTAAGTGTATAATAGGGGATGTATAACACTTCACTGAATCTGTTAAACTATAAACGTTTTTTATTAAACAAAAACACAAAACCTACATACTTCATACTTTCAACAACATACACACTTTCGAAAACTCACAATTCAGCTTTGTCGCAATGTGGAGAAAGGACCAAAAAGCGAAAGCTGGTTACTGAGATTTACTGTTCAGTGACATAAGGCAGTCTGGCAGTCTGCCATTCACCGGCCATCTTGGCGGACGCAGAACTAGAGAATGAAACTCAAAAATGGCCTGGCAGCAAACAAGCGGAGTGTAAGAGATATGCTTGTAGACAGGAGACACTTAGGGACATATGAGCGCAGACTCAGTAGCACAGAGAAGCAGTCTTGCAGGCAGCTTCACTGAGCAGAGCTCACGCTGGACACACAAGACAGGAAAGGACAGGACTAGGCTAGACTGGACAAGGTGGGAAAATCACAAAATAGAGCGTCTATAAATAGCATGCACACCACAGTCAAACAATAAACTGACAAAGAGGTGGAAAAACAGAGAGTTAAATAGCGGAGAGATCATAGCAAAGGATCAACAGGTGTAATTTTCATTAACGCAAATGCAGTGGATGAACACTGCGATAAATGATAGTTTACAGTTGTGTCAGAGAGCATGTGCAGGATAGAGAGCCTAAACAAGATAAGGAAAAATCTTGGTCTATAATTTACCTTGGTCTATGTAGTGCAAGCTGGGCAATAATAATCTGCCTCTGCTGGTGGGTTGCCAACACATGACTGGTGGTACCACCTGTCACATCCATCACAGGCAATCTGAATGATCATAAAATATAATGTCACAAAATAATTTTATTTCAACATTAGATTAGATTAATCTGTTACAACTATTTTTAAAATAAATAAACTAAAAACTAATTTAAAAAAGTCCCATTACCCAAGCAGGTGGCAAAACTGGGTCACTTGGATTTTCTTCTCCACAGAACCTACAGAGATCACTCAAATCTTCTACAAAAGTGTCAATAACATTTAGACACTGGATTAATCATAAAGCAATCAGCCATAGAATTAAAACCACTGGCAGGTGAAGTGAATAACATTATCTTGCTACAGTGGCACATGTCTATGGAGGACCAGCTCTACCATATTTAAAAATAAATACAGAAATAAATAAATGCTCAATAAATAAATAAGCATACAATTAATTGCCCCAAAAAATACAATAAACAAAGAAATGTAGGTAGAAATTAAATTATACAGTGAGACATAAATGTATATCTCTTTTAATTAGCTTCTTTATTTATTCATCTTTGTAATATTTACCTTATTTAATTATTGTACGTTGTAATCTTCAACTTATTATTAATTACTTTTTTTTAAGTATTTATTTATGTGCATGTTATAATAATTTTGTCTGTTTTATTCTTCCTTTGTATTTTTTTACCCTATTTATTTCTTCAATGCTATTTATTTCTGCCTGTCGTTTTTACATTTCTGTATGCATTTCTGCCTCATTATGCAAATGAGGAGGGGCTGTGTCTTAAGGGGTCAACTTCTGCCCATTGGTTGGTTAGCATTTTACTGAATCGGTCGAATCTACATGCCACTTAAGACACTTTTAAATGCAATTTATTTAAGACAATTGCATTTAAAATTATAAAAAATGTTAAAAAATGATTAAAAAAAATTTATTTGGCATATTTTTTCAAGTCTTAAGATAAGCATGTTAAAGTATTAGTAAGATAGACCTTTAAGAAATGTCATTAGTATCTAAAACAAATTGTTCCGCAAAGACACATTTTCCCTATTATGTCATACGGTAAAAGTTTAGAAGCCATTTTGGAACTGAAAATTAATGACTTAAGTCATGTGACATTTGATGACATTCAGAGGACCCCTGAAGACCAGCCAAGTTGAAGGTAAGTTTAAGATTTTGCTCCTACATTTGATTTCACCTTTTCCAAGTGTGTTACCATGTGTCACAGATTTGGGTGTCATATGGTCAAACGTCAAAAAAAGGGTTTAATACATTTAAAATTTGAACAAATATTGATTTAAAGGTGAAATATAAAGTTTAAAGTCAAGGTCAAGGGTAAAGGTGGAAGGAGGTGGCCAAGCAACTGTCTATTATAAATGACAAAGCATAAAACTGTCATAAGGGCAAACAAAAAATGTCATACAGACAAACGATTTTACCGTATGACATGTTGTTATACCATATGACACAGAGCATTTAACTGAATTATTTAGTTATTTCTTAATTGTTATATCACATATATAGTTTGTACAACTATGAATTAATATTAACATATATAATATATTTCTGCCTATTTTAAGCATTTTTTCACATTATTACAGATGCCTCTTTCTAGGAGAGGGCTGCACGTTTCCGTGTAAAGCTAAGGGCAGATCCTGCAGCTAGAGAGGAGAACCTAGCCAAGAGGAGGGAAAGGTATAACTGTGAGAGTATATGATGTCAGTAATGTCAGGATGTGCCAGTTTTGTCAGTATAGGCAGTATCTATAGTATCTTATCTATAGGCCTGAGTTGAAGTCAGCATCACAATGTTTCTGGAAAGTGGCTTCATATATATATATAGATATATTATTCACGTGTGTGTATGCATGTGTGTATGCGTGTGTGTGTAAATATACATACACTCACCTAAAGGATTATTAGGAAAACCTGTTCAATTTCTCATTAATGCAATTATATAATCAACCAATCACATGGCAGTTGCTTCAATGCATTTAGGGGTGTGGTCCTGGTCAAGACAATCTCCTGAACTCCAAACTGAATGTCAGAATGGGAAAGAAAGGTGATTTAAGCAATTTTGAGCGTGGCATGGTTGTTGGTGCCAGACGGGCCGGTCTGAGTATTTCACAATCTGCTCAGTTACTGGGATTTTCACGCACAACCATTTCTAGGGTTTACAAAGAATGGTGTGAAAAGGGAAAAACATCCAGTATGCGGCAGTCCTGTGGGCGAAAATGCCTTGTTGATGCTAGAGGTCAGAGGAGAATGGGCCGACTGATTCAAGCTGATAGAATAGCAACTTTGACTGAAATAACCACTCGTTACAACCGAGGTATGCAGCAAAGCATTTGTGAAGCCACAACACGCACAACCTTGAGGCGGATGGGCTACAACAGCAGAAGACCCCACCGGGTACCACTCATCTCCACTACAAATAGGAAAAAGAGGCTACAATTTGCAAGACCTCACCAAAATTGGACAGTTGAAGACTGGAAAAATGTTGCCTGGTCTGATGAGTCTCGATTTCTGTTGAGACATTCAGATGGTAGAATCAGAATTTGGCGTAAACAGAATGAGAACATGGATCCATCATGCCTTGTTACCACTGGGCAGGCTGGTGGTGGTGGTGGTGTAATGGTGTGGGGGATGTTTTCTTGGCACACTTTAGGCCGCTTAGTGCCAATTGGGCATCGTTTAAATGCCACGGCCTACCTGAGCATTGTTTCTGACCATGTCCATCCCTTTATGGCCACCATGTACCCATCCTATGATGGCCACTTCCAGCAGGATAATGCACCATGTCACAAAGCTCGAATCATTTTAAATTGGTTTCTTGAACATAACAATGAGTTCACTGTACTAAAATGGCCCCCACAGTCACCAGATCTCAACCCAATAGAGCATCTTTGGGATGTGGTGGAACGGGAGCTTTGTGCCCTGGATGTGCATCCCACAAATCTCCATCAACTGCAAGATGCTATCCTATCAATATGGGCCAACATTTCTAAAGAATGCTTTCAGCACCTTGTTGAATCAATGCCACGTAGAATTAAGGCAGTTCTGAAGGTGAAAGGGGGTCAAACACAGTATTAGTATGGTGTTCCTAATAATCCTTTAGGTGAGTGTAAATGTATTTTTGTGTATGTGTATTTGTATTATGAATAAATATCAATAAATGTACGTATACGCACAGGCAACGGCAGAGGAAACAAGCTGGACAGGGTGATTATTATCGTGCCGTCAAAGAGTTGACAGTAGCTGCACATGCAAAGAGGAAGGAACAGTGGAGGCTCAACTAAATGTTAAAAACTGATTTTTTCACAAGTTATCTCACTGTTGTAAATCTGACTTGTATTGTCATGTATTACATATAGCACGTCCTATGTGTTCCTTGTACTGAAAGAGAGTTGAGTTGATTAAAAGAAATGTTCATGTGTTGGTAAATATATTCTACTGTTAATAAAAGGTTCACTTGAGATGCCTTGTGTTTCTTTGAAATCATTTTGAATTGGCCTACATCAATTTATTACATTAAAAATGCAATGAAACATTGAAATTGTACTATGTCATACGGTAAAACAAAATATGTCATATGGTAAAACATTGAATTTTAAAAGAAATAAAAATAGATACTTTGTTTGTTTACATGGTTCATGAAAATAATGGAGGAGAGCTAGTATGATATATACATAATATATATATAACTTCAAGGCATTTTTGACTAATTTCTTGCAAAAAAAATAGAACAAATGTCCATAGATGACTGTAGTTGTTAAAAAAACAATATATATATATATATTATTTTTGGTGTAGGTGTTTATATTTTGCAACTTGTTATAGAATACTTACAGATCAACTATTACATTTAACTGTGTCATGAATATCAAATTTAATTTATTTCTAAAAATCACTTCGTTTTACCTTATGACATTTTCAAGGACATTTTCAACAAAGAAACACATTAAAATGTCATATATTGTTATTTTTTATAAAGGGCACTAATAAAAACAAAAAATATAGCCTACACATAGATTTACACAAAAAATGCTATATTTCATTTGTCCTTTCATTTTTATTTTTTTACTGTTTTGAAATTCTAAAACGTGACTGACCCATAAGATAAACTAGGCATATGTTTGAAAACACTGAACAGTTATATGACGAGCGCGTCTGTCTCCACAGGCACAAGCGCCCTATAGGTTTGAATGGGGAATTACGCCTCTGGCTGCAGTGAAAACTGGACACCTGCAGCGCTAACATTTATGTTTTTTATACTAATAGCAATGCCAAATATTGTCGGATACATGCAAAATATAAATAACTGTAAGTTACAGTCTTACCCTGGACAACATAGTGATGAGCACGTCGCCGAATGACATACTTTTCTGCTTTCGATAAATTCTCGGGGGTATTCTCCACTACTTTTGTAGTTTATTATTTCTTTGTATTGTGTAGGATCCATTCTGAAAATAAAAAAGGTCTAAATTGAATCTTACTTAAAGTGTTTATACTTCTTGTTATGTAGAACTATTTAAATGAGCTAGCTGCTACACAATCTGAATAATTAGTAGCCTAAAGGAAACAATCAATAATTATCACTATAATAAGTAGTAGGAAACAATCACTATAATTTACTATAAAATAATGGCAGTAATGTTTTTAATCATAACAAAAAATGCATCATAGTATTTAATATCCTAAATACAGCACCAAAAAAAAAATCACACAGCAAAACTTACCTCATAAATGCTTCCTCATTCAAACGCAAGAACTAAAATAAAATCCTTTTTTTATTATACTATAAGCCGATAACCAGTAGCGCATGCGTGTACCGTGCACTGTGCATACCATGAGAGATTATAAACCATATGTAAGTTATTTGTGATAAGCAATAATGAGAATCAATAAAAGTGCGCGTTTGTGTTATAAAGTCAAATGTGCATAGGTGGGGGATGGGTAAAAAGAAATCTGGCGGGAATATAATATGGTGGGATCCACTCAGTGTAAGATACTTATCGATGGATGACAGTGTTTACACATGATGACAATTAAAGACATCACCAGCATAACTGCAGTGTGTTATAAATACTAAAGGGGGAACAAAAGGGGGTGGGAGACGGGAGGGGGGAACCACTTTTTCTGGGCCAGCAGGTAAAACGGTTCCCCCAGTGTGTTCAGTGTAAGAGACCGATCGATGGATGACAGTGTTTACACATGAAGATGACACTTAAATACATCACCAGCATCACTGCAGTGTGTTATGAATTCCTTAAAAATGTAATATTGCAGGGGGGGGGGGGGACCACTTTTTCTGGGCCAGCAGGTAAAACGGTTCCCCCTGTGTGTTCAGTGTAAGAGACCGATCGATGGATGACAGTGTTTACACATGAAGATGACACTTAAATACATCACCAGCATCACTGCAGTGTGTTATGAATTCCTTAAAAATGTAATATTGCAGGGGGGGGGGGGACCACTTTTTCTGGGCCAGCAGGTAAAACGGTTCCCCCTGTGTGTTCAGTGTAAGAGACTGATCGATGGATGACAGTGTTTACACATGAAGTTGACACTTAAAGACATCACCAGCACCACTGCAGTGTGTTATAAATACTGAAAATGTAATATACAGAACCACTTTTTCTGGGCCTTCAAGTAGACGAATATCATAAAATAACGTAAATGAGAATAACAACACAGATTACTTATTTGTGCAGTGCAATATAGTTTATTTATGTCTACAGCAAACCGACACACGCAGTAATAAAAATAATTAAAGCTGCAAGCAGCATTTAGCGGTGTTCAAGCAGTTAAGGCCTTTAAGGCCGTTAAGCACAAAAGCATCAAAAGACATTAAGTTGTATGTAGCAAGCATTTAACCACTGAGATCATAGATAGAATAGACCATGTTTTTGCATGATTTACCATAATATACCACATTTCAGTGTGATTTTTCATTATTTACAATGTTCCAGTTTGATTTACCATGAATCTAGCATGATTTATCTTAGTTTACCTTGATTTACCATGTTATATGATGATTTAACATGATATAGCACATTGTAGAATGATTTACCAGGATTGGTAAATGATCTCCATGAAACTTTGCATGCTTCTTCGCCATGTTATGACACATGTGCTCATCAATTTTTGTGAAGTTCTGAGTTTTTAGTTATGATTTATAGGCTTTTGAGTGTATTTTGACACGCCCCCTTTTCTAAATGACCCTGTTACAGTAAACCAAAGGGCAAAGTTCAACTTTTTTTGATAATTATTGATCTAGAGAGTCCAGAGAATTGTCCTAGACTGGTCTGGTTCCGATCAGGCAAAAAACCAGGGACTAGTTCGCAAAAGTAGGTTTTGGACAAAATTAGCCATAAAGTCAAACGGTCGAGGAGTTATGGGCAATTTAGTACTTTTGGTTGCTGTAGCGCCACCTATGGGCCAATCGGGCTCATACTGTGATAGGTTCTCCCCAAACTGAGGCCCTACCACCTGGCCAGGTTTCAAGTCTCTAGGCCTTACGGTTTGGGCTGCACGATGCGTTTTAGGTTTTTTTTTTTTTTTCAAATAGCAATTACAATAGGTTTTCAGCACTTCGTGCTTGAACACCTAATAATAAAAAGAACGTATAACTAGAATTAGCAAGTACGATGTAACGTTATCTACATCCGATTGAGCCATAAACATCTGAAAATATACATTCTATGCTTTAAAACCTGTATGTAATTGCAAATTATCTAACAAACAGAGTAAAATGTACATTACTGTGTAAAATGTAAGCCTAATAAAGCTGTTGATGTGAAAAACAAAACTTGGTTTAATGATTTATAATTTATTTAAAATGTATTTAATAATAAGTAAACAACAAAATATAAACTGGAAAATTTGAGTTTACTCCATTTTCCTTTTAAGTTATCTTTACTTAAACATTTAAGTTAATTCAATGAGAAGACCACATTAGGTCAACTCAATTAATTAAGTTTGAATTTTCCCATTACTCAAAAAAACTTAAGCAACCACTTTCCTCAAATCATTTGAGTAGTCTCAACTTATTATGGTGCGTTCACACCGGACGCGAATAGCGCGTCAGGCGCGAGTGATTTCAATGTTAAGTCAATGCAAAGACGCGTTACGCGCGTAAAAAAATCCTGCGGCGCGAATGAGGCGTAGAGCGCGGCGCGGTAGACGCGAATACCCCTCATTCACGCGTCAAGTTCGCGCGAATGGCGCGAATTGAAGCGTCTGGCGCGGAAGCGCGTTACGCGCGAATGATTTAGTTAGTGCTATTTGTGCATTCACGCGTTTGACGCGAATTCGCGTCTGCCGCCCGAGTTGAAAAATTTGAACTTCTGCGTCAATTCGCGCCGCGTTAACCAATCAGGAGCCTGCTTGCTGCTGTCACGTGGTGAAGTGAAAGTTTATGTTATTTTAATAAATTATTTTGTAATATTACTAAAATCTCTGGTGTGGTTCTAATGCACAACAAAGCAAATCTTTCACATAAAAACTCGATTTCAATATATGAGAGATAGTACTCATTTTGTATTGAATGCTATTTATTCCATATCTATTTTAGATTATATGAAACATTATTATTTGAATGTAAAAACAACAAACACTTAGTGTATAATAAATAAATAAAAATCACAGGACAGGTTTCACTTTTGGAGGCTGGCTCCATTTATTATCAAAACAAAAATAAATGACAGATTAGGTGGATGCGGGCGAGGGTGAACCTCGCGCCGGGCTGTAGAGCGCGGGCTCGACAGGCATAGACCACTCGAGGCCGAGGCTTTACACGGCCTATGCTGTCCTCTTCAGCGTCCTCACCGTTAGGTCCACCAAACCTAGCTCCTGGAGCAAATTGTGAAACTCCTGAAACCCTCCGGAGGGTCTGGTGGACCCGAGTACAGCGACGATGTCCCCTACGCAGCTGTTTCTGCTCTCCAGAGCATATACAAGCGGTGACTTTCTCGAATAATGCTAATGCTAATGCTCGATAAACATCTAAAAAGATGGCCGCCAACGGGTTTCGAAACTTTCGCCTCCGATTTCGCCTCTGACGCGCGTAAATTTCGCTTTAAACTTTTGTTTTTACGCGCGTCAATTTCGCCATTGACACACGAATTAACACAAAGTGGTCAAGCGTCAAACTAGACGCGGTAGACACGAATTTGACGCGCTATTCGCGTCCGGTGTGAACGCACAGTTAGGGTTTACAGTACATATGAATGTAAAATCAAAATGTGGTGCAGTTCAAGATAAAAGCATCTGCCAAATGCATAAATGTAAATGCATTTGGATATGCAAAACATGCCTTCAAAGCTGTAGCGCATACATCATTGGTAGAGGAACTAGACTCTTATTTTTTGGCTACTATGAGGTTGTGGTAGAGGGGCTTCACAATAATGTGCAGGTAGAGCGAGCTGTCAATGAGGTACTCGGATGCTCTACGCTGCAGGTCCGCTTCCAACAGAAAGTCTCCGGCCTCCTCCGTGCTCTGGTGGAAGTTGTAGACATGACGGACCACCACCTTCCCCTGCTTGCGTGCCGAAACGATGACGGTCTTTTGAAAGCTGACGCCAGCAAAGTCCGAGCTGGAGGTGGCAGGTGTGACGATGATCCGCGGACGCCCCCCGTCGGTGCGAGTGGGCTGCAGGGACCCCTGCTCCGTGTAAGCGGATCGCACGCTGAGAGGAAGCCAGCGCGGAGAGAAAAGAGCGTTCCACGTCACTCGTTTGCTGGCGTCGTAACCGCTCGGCCCAAGTTGAGTCTGAAAGCTGAAGCTGCGGTCGTCCCGCGTAGGGTTGTTGATCACCCACGGGGCGCCCCATGCCGTCGACAGGTAGTTACGTGGCGTGAAGAGGCTGCAGTTAACGTCGAAGTACTTCGCGAGCTGGACGGGTGAGGCCGAGTGGAACTGGAAGGCCAGGAAGAGCAGATCGCGTACGGATTCGTTATATTTCAACATCAGAGAAGACTTCTTTTGCAGGTGGAACAAATGTTGAGGTGGTATCATGGCGTAACGTATCGCTTTGAGTGCGTTCTCGGCCGTCTCACCTGAAGGCTGGTTCTGGTTGATCCAGGCTTCCAGAGCTTCGTACAGCTCCAGTTCGCTCTGGAGAACCAGGTCTGAGCGCTGCAGCAAAGACAGCATCAGTTCTGGGCTCATGGAGCTCCACTCGGCGCTCTGGAGAACCGATGACAGGTTCCAGGACAGGTACTGCAGGCAGCTTTTCTGCAGGCTCACGTCCCCGATCTGCGTGGCGTACTGGTACCAGGCCACCGCGTGACCCGTGGGCGAGTCGCTGGACAGGTGCTGGGACATGTATTGGGTGAGGCCCTGCTGGAGGTCCCACACATGATACTTGCTGGCGAGCTTGTGTAAAGGAATGGCCTGGTTCAGACGCACTGTGATGTCACCGCAGTACAAGTACCTGCAGGGAAAGAGGTCGGGCTGTGAAATCAACCTTCCCATTGATGTTTTACCTGAGATAACTTTCATTACTCTAAAAATTTACCTCCATAACCTGTGTAGAATGATAACATAACATAACACAACTGAACGCTGTACTAAATGGTGCACTAAAACTCTTTCAAGATCTTGTATTGTCAATGTAAGAGTCCAGCACTCTGTAAAGTCTCCTCCAGCACATCCCAAAGACTTTCAATGAATTTAATTAATGAATGGACTCAGAGGTCAATAATGATCCAATCATAGACTCTTAGGCATTTGCCAATTTAAATCCAAACAGTGACTTTTTTTTTGGCCGGGCAATGTATAAAGCACACAATTTATTTAAAGCGAGGGAACAAATTAGTAAAGCATGCTGATGTAAGTCGTGGGAATAAATTGTTAATTCATGGGCACGATATACATATTTCTTTCCAGCATGTCATGTGCAGGGCTCTGTACATTTATCTGAGGCCTAGATGTAGGTAAAACCTGGAAATATTCATGATCTTTCACCACTGTGTCCTTTTGACTGTCCCTCTAATATGTGTACATTGGTTGCATTAGTTTTATTTCTAATTTTGTCATAAAATTCACTACTATAGTAGGCTATATATACATATCAATGTATGTTACGGCTTGAATTATACAATTTAATATGGACCCCAGGAAGATTGACATTAGCTTTGTGGAAAGTGATGTTTAAATACTCTATTTAAATTTCCCTGCAAATGCGTTTTATGGAAAATCTAAAGAAATCAAATATAATATCAATTCAATTAAATCATTTTGGTGAAAATCTACAATATAAAATAACATAAAATTTAACAAAATGAGATCATTACGAGAGCAATACATTACTATCTACCAAAGTCAACTAAAAGGCAAACACATTACATCATAGACTTTTTCCCAGAAACTCTAGTTGCTCCCAATTAGTGGACTGTTATGGCCTATTGATTATAGATTTAGGCTTGTAACTAAAAGGTTGTATAGATTCAAGGGTAAAGCCTGGGCAGTCACCTCAACCACGTGTTGCTCCAAGAGAATTGTAAATCACTTTGTATAAAATTGCCAAATGACCAATTATTAATGAATCACTCACCTAATGAACTTATCAAAGACAGCTGCACAGTCTGGCGTCTCTCTGAGGACCATCGCGGTGGAGTTACGGGTCTGTAGGAGCTCTTCAAACACGTCGCTCTGTAGGGTCAACACCAGCGAGTGGACCTGCATCACCTTCACCTCGTCCGTGTTCAAGGTCTGGACGCGCAGGCTCACGTCACTGCCTTTTCCCTGGGTCAGCAGGGCCTCCATGCGCTGCACCAGCACCATTGAATGGTTCAGTGTGGTAGCGCTGTTCTCCAACACCACATCTGGCTTCAACGCTGCTGAAGGACAGAAATGCGGCATTTGTGAACCGATTGGGGCAACGAAAGAGTATAGGACAACAAGAAACAAGAACAATCCATATTATGAGGGGTTTAGATGTTCTTGCATGCATTTGCACTCAATATTTGATCAGTTTTTGAATAATCTCTCAGATTCACATTTGTAGCCATTCCTTCTTGCATGTCATTTATGTAGTTGGAACTGGTTTTATAAATTTGAGAAACACCCCAGAAATTGGTTTTCCCTCCACCTCTATTTGGCTCTAAACTGAATTTTCCTCCTTTCAGAATCATAAAAATAAATATATATATATATAAATAAATATAGCTGCGAGCAGCGATTACGGGCCCAAGCCGGTGGCACCGCAACCCCGGTGCCTTTAGTTACCTAAAGGCACCGGGGTGGCGGTACCACCGGCTTTGGCCCTTCATCGCTGCTCGCAGCTATATTTATTTATATATATATATATATATATATATATATATATATATATATATATATATATAAAGCCGGTGGCACCGCCACCCTGGTGCCTTTAGGGTTATTGTGCACGACGTGCAAAAACGTAACCCTGCTTTGACTGTCGAAAAGAAGTGTGCTGTAGAGCTTGTATCAGTGTGGGCTCTGCAAAAGTGTGCATTGAGGGCACATGTCAACCACAAAGTATGCGAGAGCAACCTTCTGAAAGGTCAGGTCTACATCCAGGTCTACATCTGCCGTGTGTTTACATCATAGTAGTGAAGTTTGAAGCAATCAGGTGATTTCAAAGCTTTTTGAAAGTGACAGACTTCCTGCTGCCAGTTGGTGGCGCTATAACCGGGGTGGCGGTGCCGCCGGCTTTGGCCCTTTCACGCTGCTCGCAGCTATATTTATATATATATATACACACACACACACACATATATATATATATACATAAATATATATATATATTGTTTTTTTAAGAGACAAGACAGAATATTACTTGCCTGATCTGATTAGAAAAATAGTGTTTGTGTGTGTGTGTGTGTGTGTGTGTGGCGTAATTGAACAATGTAGACATAAAGACATACTCCGTCCTTTTGTTCATACAGGACATTATTCAAACTGCAAAGTGTTTACTTATATTTGTGTACACTCGCAATAAAACACAACATTGTGCTTTTGTCAAACTGTAAACTACAACTGTCACCCAACCAAAATCTCTTACACACACACACACACACAGTTTAAAAGCAAAAAATATCAAACAATCCTATTTAAAAACAGTCTGTGGGAGCCATCTTTTGGACATTCATCATATCGCATTGGTTTTCATTTCTTGTCATCAAACAGAGCCCTAATCTGTTTATTTTTTCAGTTACACATTCTACATTGATTAAAAAAGAAAAATCAAAGGTGTTTTTATTTTATACAGAAATAAATAATCTATCATTCAGATGAGAATAAAGTTAGTGTTAGTTCAAATTTTAAGGAAAACAAATATATGATCTGAAATATAGCACATTCATGTAAAATTCATTTAGGTTCGATTACCAAACATACAATCTTAATGTAATTTAAAGCAAACAATACATTTAAAATATATGGGTTGTATGACTATTTTTTAATATAAAAAGATATATATCCAAAAAGACAAGGTCTAAAGTTTAACAAGGGTTAAACTCTTATCACTGTAACAGACACAATCACACACACAATCACACACACACACACAAGTCAAATCACTTACATTTTAGATGCAATATTGACTTTTTTTCTGTTTCAGCAGCGAAAATAGTTAAACAAAGATCACAGCAGAACCATCGCGCATCTCACAGCAACGCGTTCTCATTACTGAATGATTCAGCATTTTGAACGAATCGGTTGACTCAAAGATTCAATGACCAATCAATCCATAAACATCTATCTCATAAGTGTTTACTTTTATTTGTGAACAATCGCAATAAAACACAACATTGTGCTTTTGTCAAACTGTAAACTACAACTGTCACCCAACCAAAATCTCTTTTTTATTTTATACAGAAATAAATAATCTATCATTCAGATGAGAATAAAGTTAGTGTTAGGTCAAATTTTAAGGAAAACTCTGAAATATAGCACATTCATTTAAAATTCATTCAGGTTCAATTACCAAACATACAAATCTTAATGTAATTTAAAGCAAACAATACATTTAAAATATATGGGTTGTATGCCTATTTTTTTTTATATAAAAAGATATATATCCAAAAAGTAACAGACACAATCATACACACACACACACACACACACACACACACACAGACACACACACAAGTCAAATCACTTACATTTTATATGCAATATTGACTTTTTTCTGTTTCAGCAGTGAAACTAGTTAAACAAAGATCACAGCAGAACCATCGAGCATCTCACAGCAACGTGTTTTCTCATTACTGAATGATTCAGCATTTTGAACGAATCGGTTGACTCAAAGATTCAATGACCAATCCATAATCTGTCTCATTCATGAATGACTCAGCCGTTCGAACGAATCGTTCGAACAAATGAATCAATGACTCGCTCATTAAGACGGTCGCCTGGCGACACCTAATGACGGCTTAGTGATATGTTTAAAAGTATCATTCTTTCAAACGATTGTTAATTAACTCATATTTGAAACATAAGCTATATATATATACACACATATATACACACAAAAATAAAATAAAAACACATTTGAAGCGTGTTTGCTTACTAAATTGTGAGCAGAACGAAAGTTGCAGCAAATATCAGCAACAGGAGTCAAATTTCATTAATCACGAGAGTGAAGAGCTGACTGAAAAGATGATGACGGAATAGGCTATTTTATGTAAAAGCGCCTATTTAAGCGAATCTATCATTGTACTCTTTTGTTGTTGTGTTTTCCGTGAAAAATAATAGACTATTGAACTCACAATTCAAGCAATTGGCCCCCGATATTGCACTAATTTTAAAGTGACACTAAAAAGTATGCGGCTGGACTGGCATTCATTACGGTGCGCGTCCATGGCGACGAGCGAGCAAAACAGAGCGAACGTTTTTTCATTTCTACTTCCATAGAAATTCATTCGAGCGCACTGTGAGCGCCACCACTATAAATGTCCTTACTTTACTTTCACTTTTAACTTAGCGATATAAAAGCCCCCGGTGTTACACGTCAAATAACCGGTGAGAAAAAATTCTCGGAGTCACATAGCAGCTACCTATATTTAAATACAACAGGCCTACCTGATTTTGAACACAAGAGGGCAGTATAGCCCTATGTATTATTTGATATATTTATTTTTTAACTGAATAGTGCATCCTGGCTGTTTTTAAACTTGTACATTATTCTTAAATTGAAAACAAGAATAAAATGGGTTTAGTTCTGATATTTGTATAATTTTATCTAGAAATAAATGGTGTATAATTAAATTTTTAGAAGATATGAGGCTTTTAGTGTTTATTTTTTTTTACATGACTTTAATCCCTCGCCATAGCAAAACAATTAGAGATATTCAATAGATATTCACAATTATGCTTCTTTAATGTATTTTCATCATGTTGAAAAAGTTTGGTGGGAATAAAATAAACCACTTAAGAGGAGTGGGTAAAAATGTAGAGCCTGGTTTTGCAAAACATCCACATTAAGACCAAAATAGCCCACTTCCTGTTGGGCTGGCTTAAAGTTGTTTGGCCCGATGAGATCTATATGTGTACAGAGTTTCATAATATTACATGCAAGTGTGTTTGATTTATGGACCAAATTTTCTGACCAAGTTAATTTAATTAATAAACTAATTATATAAAACTATTTTCAATGCACTACAATTCAACTGGTTATATGCCTTTACTTATTAATACAACTTATTTAAAAAATACAAGGCGTAAGACATTTTTTTTTCTTTTTTAATGCAGGCCAAACCACACAGCAGTCAAATGGTTAATCTAGCCCCCCTCCCCCTCCCCACACTCACAGACACACACACACACACATAGACGTAGGCTCAGAGAGAGAGAGACATAAAATGACAATTTTCAAACCAAAATATCTGACTTCCTGTTGGTTGGAGCTATTGAGTGTAAATTAGAAAGTTGTCTGGCTGGAGGAGAACAATACACATACCGATTTTTATTACTGTAGATAAAATCAATCCCCCCACTTTTGACAAAAGGTGGCGCTACTGAGCCCCTCACCACGCCCGTTTCTGAAACTCTGCACATGTCTACTGTCTAATAAATGTGATGTGTCTGTCGGGTTTCATGCAATTTCAAGTATGTTAAGAGTCTCAAAAGCATCAACAAAGAATAATAAAGTTTGATGCGTTGCCACGGCAACAGTATCTAAGATATCAATAATCCTTTCTCAGGTCTACATCTGCCGTGTGTCTACATTATACACATAAAGTTTGAAGCAAATTGGGTAAAAATAAGAGGGTGATTTCAAAGCCTTTAGGAAGTGACACACTTCCTGCTGCCAGTTGGTGGCGCTATAACTTTGACTCACAATAGTCACATCCATGTGATCGGACTCTTACAGCGAACACACTGCTGAAGTTTCATCAAGATCAGTTAATGTATGCAGAAGTTATAACACACTTCCTGTTTCCTTTATTCACCATAAATTCGTTTCCTCGCCACGGCCAAACCGTTCGAGATATCAAAAATCCCCTGGCAACTTTTCATCCTCAATGTCTTGACTTCATGCTGACCGAGTTTCGTGGCGATTGGTTGAATTCTCTAGGAGGAGTATATCGAATTCCAGGGGCATACGCTTCCAAACAAACCATAATAGCCGACTTCCTGTTGGGCTGGGGTAAAAAGTAAAAGTACAAAGGATATATGAATCGATGAGATCTATATGTGTACCGAGTTTCATATTATTACATTCAAGCGTGTTTGATTTATGGACCAAGTTTTCGGACCCTGTTCCAGGGGGCGCTGTTGAGCCCCCCTGCCACGCCCGGGTACCAGCTTCAGCCCGGCCCTGATGGCCGCGGGTTCTGACCCGTGTGCAAAGTTTCAAGAGTTTTTGAGCATGTTAAGGGCCCCAAAAGTG